>NW_006408846.1:2713154-2766200 GCF_000296735.1 Chrysochloris asiatica
CCTCCAAAACAACAACAATAAAAACTAGACTGAATACTGCAGTCTATAATCACAGAAAAGGGAGAGGAGGGAGAGAAGGAAAAAAAAAAAAAATCTGTAGCCAATATGAGTATGACTTTAATGTCTTCTTTCAGCTTCTTGCCGTCAAAGCTGTCTAAGAGATTTCAAGATGCTACTGTTCGTTATTATGCTTTACCTCAGGATTTAATTTAATTTTTGGCCTGTTTTGTTTTTGAACTCTCTTTACCTCTCCATGTTCTTGTTCTGGCTTTTCTGTGTTAAACAACAACAACAACAACAAAAAAGTTCAGTGTCAGCTCTTGGGCTGAGAATATCTGTGCACATGCATGGCAGAAGAACCCACCAGTGGTGCGGGTGTGGGGTGTCCACTCACTCAGGCACCCCCTATAGTCACCAGAATGGAGGTGCACAAACAGTGTGTGTGTGGGGGGGGGCAATGAACAGATTCCAAAAAAAGAAAATGAGAACAAAGCAAAACCGATAAAGTGTATTGTCCACCTTTGCTCCAAGGTTCCCGTGGTGTTTTTCTGTGGTGTTTCTGCTCCCCCGCTTGGTCTTGCCATTTGGTCTCACCCAAGTTACTGGCTCTGGGCCTCCGAGCCCGACAGATTCAAAAGTACGAGATTTCTTACTTTTGCTACAAGTTCCACTAGCTATAAGCCTTCAAACCTTTTAAATATTCTTATCTATTTGGTTCTGAGTTTTGGAGCTCTGCCCTTAATTTGCTTTGCCTGGTATTCTGTGGCATTGCTGGTGGCGCTCCTCACTGCACCTCCACCATCAAGCCCTGCCTCTTGAGAAAAATTCCATGGTACTTTTAATATTCTCCTTTAACACCATAACTCAAAATACATCAATTCTGCGGTCTTTTATATTCACTGTCCAACTTTCATATGCATATGAGGTTACTAAAAATACCATGGCTTAGGTCAGGCATACCTCAGTACTCAAACTGATATCTTTGCTCTTCAACACTTTAAAAGGGTCTTGTGCAGATTTGCCCAATGCAATATGTCATTTGATTATTGACTGCTGCTTCCATGAGTGCTGATGGTTGATCCAAGTAAAATGAAGTTGTTACACAACTTCAATCTTTTCTCTATATATGGAAATTGTTTATTGGTCCAGTGGTGAGGATTTTTGCTTTCTTTACATTGAGGTGCAAGCTATACCGAAGGCTGTGCTCTCTGATCTTCATCAGTAAGTATTTTAAGTTCTCTGAGCTTTCAGCAAACAAGGTTGTATATTCCGCATATCACAGGTTGTTAATGACTTTTCCTCCAATCCTGATGCCACATTTTTCTTAATATAATCCAACTTTTCAGATTATTTGCTCAGCATACAGATTGAATAAATATGGTGAAAGAATACAACCCTGTTGCATACCTTTCCTGATCTTAAACCATTAGGTGTTCCTTTGTTCTGTTTGAACAACTGTCTCTTGGTCTATGTACAGGTTCCTCATGAGCACAACTAAGTGTTCTGGTATACTCATTCTCCTTAAAGTTCAATCAAAAGCATTTGCAAAGTCAATAAAGTACAAGTAAACATCTTTCTGGTATTCTCTGCTTTCAACCAAGATCCATCTGACATCCACAATGATATCCCTCTTTCTACATCGTCTTCTGAATCCAGCTTGGACCTCTGGAAGTTTTTTGTGACTGTATGGTTGCAATAGTTTTTGTATTATCTTTTTTTTTTTTTTTCAGGTTTTAAAACTTTTTATTTGCATATTTAAAAAATTGTGCATTCCAATAATTAAAATCAATTGAACAAAAAAAATGGCACCCCGATTAAACTGCATTTTACGCCTGCAGGACACCTTGGACCAGCTTTGCTTTTACTCTATATATTTTATTCACTGTCGTCCCACCCAGCTCCTTCCTTCAACATGCAAGTTCTTTTCCTTCCCTGCCAGCCAGACAGGCCGATGGGAGCGGCAGGTGCCGCCTTCGTTGTCAGTAGTTTCCAATTCTTTGATGTGAAAAGCGGCAGCAGTCATTTAAACTTGATCCAACCTCTTTGCATCTTACAAAGTGAAACAGCTAAAAGAAGGAAAAGAAGAAGGCAATGCTTGTGGAATGTACAGTGCATATTGGCGGCGCTGCCTCATTACGATTCGCCCGCTTGCTTCTCCTGTTCGATCGTTTCTTTTGAAGGCAGTGGATTTTTCTCTTGCGTTTCTGTCTTCTTCAATTTCGACTTATCGAATTTCTCATTCTCGGCCATATCGGGTTTGTCAGACATGGTAGCGGTGGAATCGAGCGAGACAAGAGCAAGCGCAGTGGCCTTGAGCGCAGTGGCCGCCGCCGAGTCTTTGTATTATCTTTTGCAAAAGTTTACTTGCATGTGATATGTCCCATGATTTCTTCATTCCGTTGAGTCACCTCTCTTTGGCATGAGCACAAATATGGATTGCTTCCAGGTAGTTGTCTTGCAATTGACATCCAACTAGAAGATAAATAGCCAAAAGAAAAGAAAAGAAAAAAAGTTAAATGATAGACTTTTAAAACGGTAATGGATTTAAATCTCCCATTTGTTTAATTTTTTTTAATTTTTATGTTCATTTTAGAAACTGTTTCTCCTACATCTTTTCTTCCTCTTTCCTAAATGTTAATATTTAAAACATGTTAAATGAATAGATAACACTCGTTGGTAAATTAATCATTAAAATGTATTATTAATTGTTGTTATTGGTGTTAAGTGCAGTCGAGTCAGTTCTGACTCATAGTGACCCTGTATAGGGTTTCTGAGGAGTGGCTCATAAGTTTGAACCATCAGCCTTGCAGTGCAATGCATTAACCTGCAGCGCTACACCAGGACTCCTATCATTAAGTATTAGTGGTAAATGAAGACGCAGTGGCAAACTGACTTGTTCAAAATCATTCCAACTCTGACTGAGCAAGAAGTCAAGATTCTTCCCTGCTTTGTAGTGAGTTTACACTAGCCAAGTAGTTTCATAGCCCTGCCACATTAGAACAAAGTTTTCACAGAGAAAGGAAAAGACAAAGACGTATTTTTCTTGAAGCTAGAGTTGTTCTTAAACTCTGAGATGATATCATCCCTACATTTCTAGTGTCAAAAATGTTAATTATTTTATAGAATGATGGTCATGGTTAATGGTTGTTGGTGCTGTCCTGTGACAGTATAAAGTTGGTAACACTATATGTTTTTGTGCTCCCCCTTATCTGGTTTATAAAAATGAAAAAGTCTAGAATAGATCTTTTTTTCCCATCAAAGGTCATCTTTAATTTTATATATGTAACTATGTCTGGGTTATAAAAAACAACCAACATTTAATCCTACAATGTCTCTGTAAGAATCATTAGGGAAACTAAGTCATTTTCATGGTGGTTATGGAAGTTAATTTGTTTTTGTTTGGCAGAGGTAATGATTCTAATATCACATATTTTACTCTGAGATAAAAATTTGCTACATAAATTTATAAGCATGAATTTTATTATGAATAAACATGAATATCTGCCACTTGTTATCAGTATTTGTCATATTCTGGTGGCTTGTGTGTTGCTCTGCAACCAGAATTTTAAATGCTAGCAGTTTCACCCATGGTTAATAGGTTTCAGTGTAGTTTTCAGATTAATACAGACTGGGAAGTAGGAGAGGCAGACAATTCCTGAATGGTTAGTCACTGAAAACCTTATGAATAGCAGGAGAACATTGTCAGATATAGTGCCAGACAATGAGGCCCTCAAGTAGGAAGGACTCAATATATGATTGGGGAAGAATTGTCTCCTGAAAGTAAAATTGACTTTAATGACATAGTTGGAGCAAAGCTTGCAGGGCCTTCATTTGCTGATGGGCCACATCTCAAAATGAGAAGAAATAGCTGCAGACATAAATTAATAATCAAAATGTGGAATTTACAAAGTATGAATCTAGGAAAATTGGAATGAAACATTTAAATATCGATATCCTAGGAATTAGCAAACTGAAACGGACTAGTATTAGCCATTTTGAGTCTGACCATCATATGATTTACTATGCCGGGAATAATCAATTCAAGAGGAATGGTGTTGCATTCATTGTCAAAAAGAGCATTGTATCTTGAAATACAATGCTGTCTGTGATCAATTATATCTACACACCTACAAGGAAGATCACTTAATACTTCTGTTATTCAAATTTATGTACCAACCACTAAAGCCAATGATGATGGAATGGAAGAATCCTACCAATTTCTTCAGTCTGAAATTGATCAAACATGCAATCAAAATGCACTGATAATTACTGGTGATTGGAACGTGAAAGTTGAAAACAAAGAAAATGCATCAGTAGTTGAAAAACATGGCCTTGGTGGTAAAAATGATGCTGGAGATTGCATGATAGAATTTTGAAACTCCAATGACCTACTCATTGCTAACACCTTTTTTCAACATCATAAATAATGACTACACATGTGAATCTCACCAGATGGACTACATCTGCAGGAAGAGATGACTATATCTGCGGGAAGAGATGATGAAGTAGCTCATTATCATCAGCCAAAACAAGACCAAGGGAAGACTGTGGAACAGACCATCAGTTGATCATATGCAAGTTCAGGCTAAAGCTAAAGAAAATTAAAACAAGTTCATAAGATTCAAAATATGACCTTGAATATATCCCACTTGAGAAGGAATTTAGATACCATCTCAAGAACAGAAGCGATACATTCAACTAATAACTAAAGATCAGAAGAGTTATAGTATGTCATCAATAACATCATATGTGATGAAAGTAAAAGGTCATCAAAAAGATATAGGAAAGGAGAGATGGAGCAGTTGGGGACTTTAGACACAGAGAGGGAGACGACTGGGGGGCAGACTTGTAGTGTATACCCTTTGGTTGGTTGATGATGCATGGAGGGGATTGTAACCATGGCAATGAAATAATACGATAGGATGAATGTAAAACTAATGTTCTCCCATATAAACTATCACATAATTCACAATAAAACATTAAATATAGATAGATAGATAGATAAATAGATAGATATGAAAGAAATAAAAACCAAAATTGCTCTTGAATGTAGAGAAGCTAAAGCCACTGGAAGAAATGATAACATAAAAGAGCTGAACAGAAATTTTGAAAGGGCAGCTTGAGAAGACAAAGTAAAGTAATATAATGAAATGTACAAAGACTTGGAGTTAGAAAACCAAAAGGGAAGAACATGCTCAGCATCTCTCAAGGTGGAAGAACTAAAGAAAAAAAAATTAAGCCTTGGGTTGCAATATGAAAGGATTCTATGGGCAAAATATGGAATGATGCAGGAAGCAAAAAAAGAAGATGGAAGAAATACAAGAGGTAGCATAAGATCAAGAACTAATGGTATTAACAGAAGAGAGGTTAGCAGAGGAAGGATGAAGGTAGCAGGAGAGACACAGGGAGGAATGTACCAGATAAAGTGAATAAAGGTAAATACTGTTTGTTAACTATTGGTACATGGAGGGGATTGCGCCGATGTAATGAGGCAAAGTATATGATTTGTTGAATACAAAATTGATGATCTGCTTTGTAAACCTTCACTCAATTCACAATAAAAGGTTGAAAAGAGAACTGATGGTATTGAGTGGAAAAGCCAAAGGTACATGAAGGCATTGGTGAAAAACAAGGCTTCAAGAATCAACGGAACACACCCCTCTAAGACTGAAACTCAAAGGGAACACATGAGCAGGCAAGTAAGCTTGCTGGTAACCACATTGGTCTACTGGTGAGTGGAAGAAGGAGAAAGGCAGCAATGAAGAAATGAGCTTAGTTCAACCACGTTCCATAGACTCCAGTTGATCTGGAGATGAGAGAGAGAAGAGGAAGGGCTGGTTGGTCCAGTGTGGTGAGACCTGGTGACACCTGAGCCCATGGACAAGGACATAGCCACAAAGGGCTAGAGCTGAGAGTGAAGCATCCAGCTGATATGAAGTGAGGGGAGATACACAAGAACACCCAAACTTGCAGACAGTACCCACTTGACCTAGCCTCGATGGCTTGATAATCAGAACTCGACTAGAGGAAGATAAAAAAAAAAATTTTTTTTTTGGATAAAGGAAACAAGAATAAATTGCTACAATTTGATGAACTTGACCTATACTTATTGAGATAGTAGTTCTAGATGCCAACAGAGAGGGAAGGAGTCTTCACATCAAGTATCAATGCTATCTCCTCTGTACACAGGGTACATAGGGATGGGCAACTTAGACATTGGCTACCTAAAATGAGGGGGTGATAAAGGCACGAAGTTACTGGCTTACAAGTTTTCAAGAGGGAGTTTAGTTTAAGAGTGTATGGGGGAAGATAGAGTCTCCACTGAGTAGTTTTCATATTGTCTAGATGGATCTGGTAAAAGAAGATGGGGATAAGATTTGTATGATTCAATAGTGAGTAATTGTTATGAATAATTGTGACTGTCACCATTGTAAAGGTAGAAGTTTTGCAACAAAAATGGGGGAGTAGTTAATCTTACAGTCCAGAAACAGATGATCCTAGGACCATCAAGGGAGAAGAGCACAAGCAGAATGCGGGACCCTATCCAGAGAAGCAGCGACACCAGAGATGGAGATATGAGAGAGGGAGAAGCTGAGGACTCTAGATTCATGGGAAGAGAAGGACTGAGAGCTGGTGGTCTGGAGGCAGACTTGCAGAATGTGCCCTTTGATGGTGTAAATTATTATATATGGCTGAGTGTTTAAAAAAGAAAAAGAGCCAAAATGAATATAGAGAGAATACTGGTAACTGATGGTACATGGAGGTGACTATAATCATTGCAATGAAATAAGGTGTATGATTTGTTGAATGTAAAACCGATGTTCTGCCCTGTAAACTTTCACTCAACTCACAATTAAAAAAAGAAAAAAGAATTAATGGAATACAAATGGAAATATTTCAACAAATTGATATAGCACTGGAAGCACTCAAGCGCTCATTCATTGGTGCCAAGAAATTTGTTAGATAGCTACTTGAACAATTGATTGGAAGAAACCCATATTTGTGCCCATTCCAAAGAGAGGTGACCCAATAGAATACGGAAATCATCGGACAATATCATTGGCAAGTAAAATTTTGCAAAAGAGGATTAAAAACAGCTGCTATTAGAGTATATTGAAAGGGAACTGCCAGAGTTTCAAGCCTGATTCAGACAAGGACATGTAGCGAGGGATATCAATACTGACGTCAGATGAATCTTGGCTGAAAGCAGAGAATACCAGAAAGATGTTTACTTGTGCTTTATTGACTATGCAAAGGCATTTGACTGTGAGGATCATAACAAACTATGGATAACATTGCAAAGAATGGAAATTCCAGAACACTCTATTGTGCTCATGAGGAATCTGTACATAGACCAAAAGGCAGTCATGCACATAGAACAAGGGGGTACTGAACGGTTTAAAACTAGGAAAGGTGTGCATCAAGGTTGTATCTTTTTACCATCCTTATTTAATCTGTATGCTGAACAAATAATCCAATAAACTGGATTATATGAAGAAGAATGTGACATCAGGTTTGGAGGAAGACTTGTTCACAACCTGCAATATATAGATGACACAGCCTTGCTTGCTGGAAGTGAAGAGGACTTGAAATACTTACTGATGAAGGTCAAATACAGCACAGGCTTCAGTATGGACTGTACCTTAATATACAGGAAACAAAAATCCTCACAACTGGATCAATAAATAACACCATGATAAATGGAGAAGAGATTAAAGTCGTCAAAGACTTCATTTTGCTTTGCTCCACAATCAATGGTCATAGAAGCAACAGTCAAGAGATCAAATGAGGTATTATTGCATTAGGCAAATCTGCTGCAAAAGATCTCTTTAAAGTGTTAAAGAGCAAAGATGTTACTTTGAAGACCTAAGGGATACCTGACCCAAGCAATAGTATTTTCAATCGCCTCATATTCATGTGCAATTTGGACAATTAATAAAGAGGACTATAAAAGTATCAATGCAGTTGAATTATGTTGTTGGCAAAGAATATTGAAAGTACCACAAACTGCCAGAAGAACAAACACATCTTTCTTGAAAGAAGTACAGTCAGAATGCCCCTTAGAAGTAAGGATGGCAAGATTTAGTTTCTGGTGCTTTGGACATGTTGTCAAGAGGGACCAGTCCCTGGAAAAGGACATAATGCTTGGCAGAGTAGAGGGTTGATGGAAAAAGAGGATGATCCCCAATGTGATGGATAGACACTGTGCATATCAATGTGTGTTTAGCAATGGGCTCAAATATAATAATTGTGAGGATGGCACAGAACCAGGCAGTGTTTCATTCTGTTTTGCATAACTGTATCACTGTGAGTCTGACTTGATTCAACAGCACGTTACAACAATAACAGCAAGCATGGGTATTATATATTATATTCTTCACACTTTTATTTATTGTGTTACTGACTACTAAAAGAAAAATGACTCCATCATTAGATTTTCCATTGATCTGAAAGTTTATGGATATACATATTTAAAATACATGCAAGCTTGTATAAAGCAATTGACTAAATTTGGTAAACTGTTCTATCAGTCTCCTATCTATCAATTAACCTACAATTCTGAACTCACCTATTCTGCAAGTATTTTTTTAAAACTTTTTATTGTGGATTGAGTGAAGATTTACAGAGCAGATCATCATTTTTACATTCAACAAATCATATACTTCATTTCATGACTGCAAACCCCTGTATGTAACATCAGTTATCCCATTTCCTCCCTGTGATTCTTGTTTCTATTCCACCTTCTTTTCCAACGCTTCTGAATTCTATCCTTAGGTCAATGCTGCCTTTTGATCTTGAATAGCTGACCATTCCATGGTATGTAGATGTTACTAGTGATATTGTTTCTCCTCTATATATTACCAGTCTGAAAATTGAGCCACAAAAGTTGAGTTCAGTTTCAGATCTAGTGCGTGACCAAGGGCCATAGTATCCATTTCCTCCAATCTCTTTTTGACCACTAAGCCTGGTCTTTTGTTTTGTTTTTTTATAACTTCCAGTTTTGTTCCATATTTTCTTCTACTCTATCTAGGAACTTCTAATGTGATCCCTCTCAGAACAGTTGGTAGTGGTAGCTGGGCGCCATCTAATTCTTCTGATGTCAGGGTCATGGAGACGGATGTTTAAGTGATCCTCTAGTCCACTGGACTGTTTGCATGCCACTTTGATTTTCATCACTCTTTCCTCTAGACAGGTAGAGAACAGTAGTTGCACCTTACATGACTACACTCAAGTTTGTAAGATCCCATTCACTACTCACCCAAGCAGGATGTAGAACATTGTCTTTGTGGACTATGTTATGCCAATTGGCCATGGTGTCCACTGAGACTATGGTCCTGAGCTCCCAGACGCAGCACAGTAAATATATTATTTTAGGACAATCACTTCGGTCACCAAATGATAACCTGTGCAACTTGTTTATAAATAAAATTGCTTGGTAAAATAATTTTTTTTTTATTGTGTTTTAGGTGAAAGTTTATGTTGTTCTAACTCAGAATCTCTTTCATTTTATGTTACCAAGGAGGGTCTTAAAATGTAGATTCATATGTACTTATGAATATGGTAGACTCACATTCTTTTTTTTATATATACTTTCCTCTACTGCAGAGACTGGAAACCCCCAATCTATGTTTCTCAGATACCCTTGCACCAATGATTCTGGTTCTAAATTATGATCCATCAATTCTTCATAGACCCTGTTACTGTTGTTAGTTGCCATTGAGTTGATTCTGACTCACGTCAACCCAGTGTGTAGAATAGGGTTTTCAAAGCTGGAACCTTCCAGAAGCAGATAACCAGGTCTATTTTTGAGGCACCTTCAGGTGGATTTGAACTGCAATCCTTTATGAGTGGTAGTCAGGTACTTAACCACATGTACCATCCAGAGACTCCACGTACATCCTAGAGAAAAAATGACAGTGAGAAAGTGAGAGTGAGAAAGAGGTGGTGGAATAATTTGGAAAAGGAAGGTTTTTCAAAGGATGACTATAGTACTTGAAGAAGACCAACAATGTGGCTGAATTACACATGTAGAAACTATTGAATTGGCATGATTTTTGTGTATATTTTCACAGCACTGAAAAGAAAAAAGTGAGGCACTGGCCCTCTCCTTGTTACTTTGGACATTGCTGCTGGTAAGTATGATCATGGGGACTTTTCGTTTTCCTGCAACAGTTTTCTAGTGTCTATTCACTAGCTTCATGGCTATTGATGGCTGCTAACAACACTAGCTTCCTGAGTAGGGGTTAAAAATGAATGCAGGATTTTCAATGATTGTGACATTTTTGGAAGTATATTGCCAGGCCTTTATTCTGAGGCACCTCTGGGTAGATTCAAAATGCCAATCTTTTGGTTAATCATTTGCGCCATCTTAGAAATAATTTTCCTATGGTACTCTTGCTTTTGCAAATATAGCTGTCTCTAGTTCCTCTTCTGTTCAGTATCATTATACCAATCATTATTTTGGTATAATACTGAACAGTCAGTATTATATAATCTTTTTTAAAGCACCTGGTTTATTAGATCCTCTTCTGTTAAGTGCTGTCTGGTCGGTTCTGACTCATGGCAACCCTATATAGGGTTTCCAAGGAGCAGCTGGTGAGTTTGAACACTTGCAGTGTCTTGGGGTGGTGGTAGTTATGACTTACACTGTTCTTTCAAGTTCAGGACACAACTTTCTAGACACTGTGCTCTCTAGACAATGCTACAAGTATTACTGAACTCTGGGTATAAGATCAAGTATGGCCTAGAAAATAAGTGCATATTTGTGTTAGGGAGCAAGTTATTCTATAATTTATACAGTATGGATGCTATCTCTCAACAGTCTTAAAATTTTTATAGCCTTTAACTTCAGATATTAGCAATTAGACACATTTTCACTCTCTGGATGTAGAGGGCATCTTTTTACTAATTTTATTTACGTTTTCACATTTTTTTAGAGAGTAGGTTATTAGAAAATTTGCCTTCAAATTTTAAATGTCTAGGGATGTTAAAGTGTAATGGTAGTAACCAGGAAGCCCGTCTACCTCCAGATTTTTGGTTGGATTAACCCAGATGATAACTAGGTGTGAAACATTTTTTCAGATCATAAAGTTGGTAGAGATACTTTTAAAATTATTTAAAATATCTAACTTCTTAAGGAATTTTTTCAGCAAAATTTCTAAAGGTCTTCTTGCCCTGGTTTGGTATTGGTGTGGTGCTGTAGGACAAGCATTGAACTGCTAACCACAAGGTCAGCAATTCAAACCAATCAGCCACTTCTCAGAAACCCTACACAGGATCCTTATGAGTCACAACCGATTCTATGGCACTTAACAACATTTATTTATTTGGGAGTCCTGGAGTGGGCTGTAGGCTAAGCAGTGGACTTCTAACCGTAGTCAGTGGTTCAAACCCACCAGCTGCTTCTCTGAAGCCCTATACAGGGTCACTATGAGTCGGAATCGACTCCACAGCAAGTAACAATTATGTATTTGACATTGCAGAGAAGAAAAGTTGATACGAAGATGAATGAATACACTGTTCTGCATACGATTAACACTTTGCTTTTAAATAAATCTTTATAGCTCTCTTCACCTCCATCCACCCTCCCTGATAGATTACTACACTAACCATTTCTTTAAAAACCCACCTGCTTGGAAATCGTGACCCAAGGTTTCTATAGTCCTTAGTTTTCTCTACCCCCATTTTTTCAAGGAAGGAGCTCTGGTAGCGTAGAGGTTACGAAACGGGCTGTGAACTTTAAGGTCAGCAGTTCAAAACTACCAGCCACTCCGCAGGAGAAAGATGAGGCTTTCTGCTCCCGTAAAGATTTACAGCCTCGGAAACCCTGTGCAGGGTCGCTATGGGTCGGAACCGACTTGACGGCACGTAACAACAACAGCATCCTTCCAAGGAGCTCTGGTAGAGTAGTGGTTACCAATCGGCTGCGAATATTACAATCAGCAGTTCAAAACTTCAGCAGTTCAAAACTACCAGCTGTTCCGCGGGAGAAAGATGAGGTTTTCTGCTCCCGTAAAGATTGGGAAACCCTATGCAGGGTCGCTATGAGTCGGAACTCCACGGCACATAACCACTACCACCATCCTTCCTCAGGAGTCCTGGTGTGGTGCTGTGGGTTAATGCATCAGACTGCAAAGCAGTTTGAACTGCAAGGTCGGTGATTCAAGTTCTTCAGCTGCTCCTCGGAAATCCTATACAGTCACTAAGGGTTGGAATTGACTTGACAGCACATACTGACTTGACAGCACTTAGCAACAATAAATCCTTCCCCAAAGGCAGGATTAAATACTATACTTTTTCTTTCCTCAGTCTCATTCTTCCTTTTAGGTAATCTAAGCAAAATGGAAGTCTAAGACCAAAGGATCCTACGAATTTTCTTATTTATAGTCCAGAAAGCAAGCATATACACTGACTTCCGAGGAGTAAACAGGAAACTATTGGCTTCATACAGGAAATGACCTTGCTTGAGGGCAACGAAGGTGTCGGTCGCGGATTTCCCCCGTTTTTCCTTCAGCTCTTGTCTCAACTCATTTCCGGGTTTCAAACTGGTCCTTCTTTACAACAACAAAGGAGCCCTTGTGGCGCAGTAGTTAAAGCACTCTGATGCTAACCAAAAAGGTCTGTGGTCTGCTCAGGAGACAAAGATGAGGCAGTCCGCTTCCATAAAAATTTAGCCTCGGAAATCGTTAGGATAGTTCTACTCAATCCTAAACGATCACACGGAGTCGGAAGACAGAATTTTTGTTTTGTTTTGGTTCTACAACAACAGAGTCGGACTGATTTTTCTCCATCCCATCCTAGACCTCCTCCCATAGAGTGGCCAATAGGCCCTTCCTTTTACTAGACATTTTTATGCCTAGTTTTACATCATTACAAATCTCGACCAATCAATAGATGGAGAAGGAGGTACCAAAATAATCTTCACTTCCTCCCCCTAATAGCCATCCTCGCTACTTCATCCAGTGATAGATTAGGTAGCTAGCCAATCAACAAGCTACTTTGGGCCCAACCTACGCGAAAACCAACCAATTAAAATGAAGATGGGGTATTGAGGCGGAGAATGGAAAACTTGCCCCCTCTTTTGGAAGTAATTTGAATAGGTGCGTCAGGACCCCACGAACTTTCAACCAAAGACTTCGCATATTGCATATTTCATATCCCCGGATTCTATCCCACTTCGACCCCACCCCAATATAGGCCTCTACGCATCATACTTCCTTCCACCCCTCAAGCATTTCTGTAGAACAGCCCCATTCCTGAAGTCCTCCGGAGTAAAACTAAATCCCTGTGGCTCGAGCTTCACACACTCCTCCGGGTGCCGGTAAAGTTAGCGAAGGAGAGACCCCGGAGCCTTGGCTGCCAGTCTTCCCATTCAGACAGTGCGTTTCTCCTCCCTTCCCCACGTTCCCGGGTCAGAGCTGACACGGGAGTGGGAGGAGCCGAGTGCTTGCTCAGTTCGCTGAGAGGCTGAAACTTCTTAAGGTGGAACAGAACTGTTGTGTGGGCCTCAAAACGCCTGGGATGTCAAGTGCTCCTGCTTCCCATCCTCGCTCTGTATGTGTACTTTCATCGTCGCTATTCTCCTAGGCTTACTTTATTATTTTTAGGGTAAATACACAGTAGTCCTGGTGTACTCATCCTAAAAAATAATAAGCATTGGACTGCTAACCTCAAAGTCCGAGGTTCAAACCCACCAGTTGCTCCAGGCAAACCCTATTCAGATTCGCTATGAATCGGAACTGACTCATGACACTTATGAACAACTGCTATTAAGTGTCATCGAGTCAGTTTCCACTCATAGCGATCCTGTATAGGGTTTTCCCAGGAGCCGCTAGTGAGTTTGAACCGCCGACCTTGAGGTTCAAACAGATTGGGGTAACGGAAATTAAATTATATAGGCAGCAATAAAGTTTGTACAGATTGTGCAGAGAAAATTGTCTCTATGATATAACAACCTCTGTTTTCTGTTCTCCAGAGATTGTTTTTTTTTAACGTAGCAGTCAGAATTTTTCTGATGTGTAAATGTGAGCTCAGATTTTGTTTGCTACCTATACCTAAAGGAATCTTTTGTATGTTGGGTTAATCTGTCCCCATTAAATCTGACTACACCGATTGAACGAAGCAGTAAAAACCTCTTACTGTCTTTACCACTGTTGTTGTTAGGTGCCCTGGAGTTGTTTCAACTCATGGTGACCCTATGCTCAACTGAACTTTTACCACTAACCGGGAAAACTGAGTGAAGGTGGTGTATTGCCAGTTTTCTTACTTGTATAATGGGGATTAAATAAGGGAACTTAAAAATTCCATTATCTTTCTATTTTATTTTTCCATTAGCTTTTTTGAAGCCCCTTGTACTACTATCTCATGAGTTTAGTTTAGTACTACAAGATCCAGCGTAAGTGAAGAACCCTGTAATATGAAAGGTTAAATAAGCATTATGTGACATTATGCATACAAAGCCTATAATAGTAAACACATAGACCATATTATGTTCCAGGTACTTTTTTTTTTTTTTTTACAGTATAATTTAAAAAAAAAATGACTTTTGCAAAATTTCAAATACATACAAAACTATTTTGTAATACATAGAAGATACATTTCAAATACCTAGAAAAGTATTTTAAAACCACATGCTGTAATAATCAACGCTGTCCTGTTGTGGTGCTGTGGGTTAATGCTCTGGACTGCAAAATTGGTTTCACCTCAAGGTGGGCTGTTCAAGCTCACCAGCTTCAAGCTCAGGGACACTATGGGTCAGAAGTGACTTGACAGAACTTAACAGCAACAACAAACCCCCTATCCTACCCTACCCCATACATGATTATTTTGACACAAAATTTCAGGAATTTCATCCATAAATACATTAGTATGCATCTCTAAGATCTTTATAAAGGATACTATGAACCATAAGATAAACACTGGACTGCAAACAAGGTCAGCAGTTCAAGTCCACCAGTCCCTGTGCAGGAGGAAAATGGGACTTTTTGCTCCTGCAAAGATTGAAAGCCTTGAAATCCTGCATAGGGTGGCTATGAGTCAAAACCAACTAGACAGCAATGAACAAAAACAACAATGAAACATAGCAATTACTTAATCATCAAGTATGTTAAAATTTCACCAATTGTCTCATATTTTTTCCCAGTTGCTTTATGCCATTCAGGATTCCCAGAGAGGTTCACATATACTGAATTGTTAAATGCTGTTGAGTTGTTTTAGAGCGACCCTGTATAGAGTTTCCATGGAACGGCCAGTGGGTTTGAACGGCCAACCTTGTAGTTAGCAGTCCTGTACTTATCCTATAGTGCCACACCATTACTCCTATATTGTATTAGTTGACGTCTATTCAGCGTCTGCTAATCTCTAGGCTCCTCCTCTCTCAGGCATTTATTTAAGTCCATTACATATATAAAGTCATATAATCCTTCCACAACACTATGAAGTAGGTTATGTTATTATACCCACTTTACTGACGAGGAAACTGAGTCACAGAGAAGTTTGGTGACTGACCCAAAGTTGCAAGGTTATTGTGTGCCAAACCTGGGATTTGAGTCAGATTTGTATGTTATACTCTTATCCACTATGTTTCATATAATAAATGCTGTAAAAAATGTGTATAGTAGCATATTATTGCTGCTGGGTGCGGTGGAGTTGTTTCCAATTCATATCTACCCTATATACAACAAAAGAAACTTTGCCTAGTCCTGTGCCAGCCTTAGGAAGAAGTGTTTTGTTCAAGACAGACTAACATGAAGAATTTTGTGTTCCATTGTAGAGAGGTGGCTTCTGACATTTGGATTCATTTCATGTATCAATGCCAGTATTTTTATCCTGCTCCACATCATCATCCATAATAGAAAGTAAAGGGAGCAAGCATGCAAGTACTTCCCCCTGAGGTTATCTTAGGGTAAAACCCAAACCAAACAATCCTTATCAGTTATTCCTAATTTTTTAAATGACATAAGCAAAACTCATACAAGCACTCATTATAGTAGAAAATGATATAAAATCATCTTCAATCTCACACACTTGTTGCATATCCAGCTATATGAGTAAGTGTGCGTGTGTACACACATATGTATATATTTGAAAAAGCAACTATGATTGTATTATATAAACTGGTTTTAATATGTTCTCACTTAAGTATATACATATATATGAAAAAAATTGACTCTAAAAAATTCATGGCTATTACAAACTATCTAAACGGTGAACCAAAACTAAACCCACTACCACTGAGTTGATTTTGACTCACAGTGACCTAGTGTAGGGTTTCCCAGGCTGTAAATCTTTTTGGAGCAGAAAGCCTCATCTTTCTTCAGAGGAGCAGCTGGTGGGTTTGAATTGCCAACTTTGCAATTAGCATTCCAATTTCAGAATGCTGGCTCTAGGTGAAGGCTAGAGAAAGACTCTGGAGAAAGGTCATGGTCTCCTTTCAACACCTGCAGGCTCAATATTTCTTGATCTTCCCCTGGACCTAGGTGTCTCTGGGTTAATGCGCTGGACTGCAAGATCAGTTTGGACTGCAAGGTTGGCGGTTCAAGCTCATCAGCCGCTCCTCGGAAACCTTATACAGGGTTGCTATGAGTTGGATCCAACTCCATGGCACTTAACAACAACCAGGTCTAAAGGACCCACTCCACTGCCAGCTTTTTTTCTTGCTTATAATAGATCCTTCTTCTCTGCTCACTTCTCTCCCCTTTTACCTCTTGTAAAATAGAAGGTAAGGAGATCTGGTAGTGTAGTGGTTACAAATTGGGCTGCTAACCTCAGGGTCAGCAGTTCGAAACTACCAGCTGTTTCGTGGGAGAAAGATAAGGCTTTCTGCTCCTGTAAAGATTTACAACCTCGGAAACCCTGTGCAGGGTCACTATGAGTCGGACCGACTCCACAGCACATAACCACCAACCATCACCAAAATGGAAGGTATTGCAGGTCACCAACCACGGGAAACTCCCTCACATTGGATTAATCAGGGTTGTGATGTGATTAAAGCTATTGCAGCCCACCCTTAATCCTTTTATTTATCACGTCAGATCACAGCATGAGCAATCATCACATAACTGCCACATTACATATTATATAACTGTCAAATCATTGAGAATCATACATAGCTACATTGACATATAGTTTTGGGGGACTGTGGTACCATGACTCCCATATGGTTTTATTTAGATTCAATTCAATCTATGACTATGGTATAGAGGGGTAAGAACTGGGGCTTTTGAGTTGTTTAGATTTAAGTCCTGACTGTGCTTGTTTTGCAGGAGCTCAACTCCAAGCAGGTTCACTTTGGATTCAGAGAAGGCAAAATCACTACCCAGGCATCCTGAAAGGGGATATATATCACTTTATTATCTGTCAAGAGCCACCTCAAGGAGAATCCGCACTGCCCCCCAGTGCTGCCCAGGCAGATATAGGTAGCAGAACAAAGAAGGCAGGCTACCAACTGTTACATAACTGACTTACATAAGTGGGTTATATGATGCAGGTGGTCCCCAAGGCTGATGGAATAAAGCTGTACACAAGGCCACTCACAAGGCCCTTGGCAAACAACTAGATCTAAAGAAGCTAGTACAAAGCTATGAAGAGGTAGATGTCCTGGTACCTCAGGCACATCTCCAAGAGCATACATACTTCCATGACAGTGGCTCTAGAGGTTAAGCACTAAATTGCAAACCACAAGGTCAGCAGCCTCATCATGGGAGAAAAATGAGGCTTTCTGCTTCTGCAAAGATACATAGCTTTGGAAGCTCTATCGAGGCTCATTATGAGTTGGAACTGACTCAGCCGCACTTAACAACAATGATGTGAACTGGGACATGGACAGGTTCACAGTTTTCTTACTTGTAAAATAGGTGTAATCAGGCAAAAGATGGAAAATGAATAAGAAAGACTAAAGAAATATTTCATGTGAATTATGGTGTTGGCACAGAATATTGAATGTGGACCGCAAGAAGAATGAATAACTCTGTCTTGGAAAAAAGGACAGGCAGAATGCTCCTTAGAAGAGAATGAGAAGACTTATCTCATGTACTTTGAACATGTTATTAGGAGGGACCAGTCTCTGGAGAAAGACACTGTGCTTGGTAGAGAGTCAGTAAACAAAAGGATGGAGTAGCTAAAAAGATGCAGTAGCTACAACAGATTAAAACATAGCAATGATTGTGAACGTAGCATAGGACTGGGTATTGCTTTGCTCTGCTGTGCATGGGATTGGAACCGACTAAACTGCACTTAACAAAACAACATAGTATTGCTATGAACCATGGTGGTACAGTGTTTAAGCACTTAGCTGCTAACAGAAAAATTGGTGGTTGCAACCCACAAGTCAATCCTCAGGATAAAGATGTGGCCATTTGACTTTCTGGAAACCCTATGGGCAGTTCTGCTCTGTCCTAGAGGGTCACTATGAGTTGGAATTGACAATGCAATGGATGTGACTTTTTTTGGAGAGGGGGAATGGTTTTTCTACAGGATAAGGCATGCTAAGTATAATGTGATTATAATATATGTATGTAGCAAATAAAACATAGCATTATATGTTAAGTCAAGAGATTTTACTGTCTAAAGGTGAAACGAAGTCATTTGGCTATAATCTTGAATATGAAGCCTTTCTTTGAAAAAGACAATATTTTTGTCTTTATATTATTTTACTGATAGAAAGTAGAGTGGTTGGAGAAAAGTTTAATAGGCCAAAGGGTGGAATGTATAAAGATTTATGAAGAACAGGAGGAAAAGTGGAGATGGGAGTTAGTTTTCTGTTTCTGGCTGGGGATTATTCTGTAAAAGCAAGCCTGGAGCAGAGGGAGATGGGTTATGAGAACATTCTATGCTCTGTGATAATCTTGGTGGGGTAAATGAAAAGCTTATCAAATGAATTGAACCATAGTCAGATTTTGTATCCTCTGTATATTGTTCAGTTTAAAAATCACTTTTGCATAAATGATCTCATCTGATCTTTGCAACAAATTTTACTAAGTAGCCAGGTCACTCTCTTTTGCTTACCAATATTTTAGAGAACAAATGATCTACACAAGTTTACAAAACTGGAATAAGCAGTAGTACTCAGATCTTCGGATGTTGTATCCAAAGTTCTCTCCATTACACGTTTATTTATCCCTTTATGCATTCAGTCATTCCAGAAACCTTTATTGAACTTTAGAATGTTATCAGGGTAACTTTGCCCCAGCCCCCATCCGCTATATAAACTGTTTGGTGGGGGCAATGGGGTGGGTGGTTAGAAATCTTTCAAAGACATTCCTGAGAAAACTTCTAGGGATGTTCGTCTGGATATACACTACAAAAGAACAACAGAGACCAGAGTAGTAAGAGTTATGGGATCTGTAAATTGGAATTATAGACAGTTTAAGGCACGATATGCATGAGGGAATCTTCCTGTGGAGAACACTGGATTGTCATCTCGGGTAGAATGTCGGGAGGTAAGAAAAGGGCGGCACGTGCCCCCAGGGGCTGCGAGCGGTGGATTGAGCAGCGGCATCTCAGCCTAGGAGTGTGATTGCGGCCCCGCGGCAGTTGAGGTAGTACGGCCAGCGTCCCAGCGGCGCCCGGCTCCTCCTTAACCCGCGCTAGGAGGCGGTGGCGGCGGCGGCCCGGCGGGCGGGGGAGAGGGAGGGGCACGGAGTGCGGCGCGGAGGCCGGGGAGGAGCCGGGGCCTGCAGCGGAGCCGAGCCGAGCCCGAGCCGAGCCCTGACACTATCCGTCCGCCTTCTGGCTCCCGGGGAACCCGGACTGGCCGGAGCCCGAGAGGTGGCAGCGCGGGGAGCACCACGCGCCGAAGGGAGCGGACGGGACGGGACTAAAAGAGGCGCTGCCGCCACAGTAGCCAGTGCCGGGAGTCGGGAGCCGCGGCCTCCCGGACCCTACTGCCCAGGCCAGCTCCGGGAGAGCGGGGAGTACGAAAACCCCACCCTCTGGGGCACCCTAGAAGCGGAGGCGGGAGCAGGGACGGGAGCATCCCCCTCCCGCTGTTGAAGAGACGACCCCTACCACTCGGGCGAGAGAAAGAAGAGACCCCTATAGGGGACGCGCCTCTCCTTCCTAGAGGCGAGGAAAATCCCCATACTGGCCGGGGCGGAGAGCCCTAAAAGTAGAAAGGGGTGATCTTTCTTAAAGGAAGCCGAGTGAGACCATCCCAGCTTGCCTTCACCCCGCCAAACACACACTCTCAGCAGTTCAGGACTTTTGAGGCAACGAGAAAGAAGGGTATGTCTATGGAGTAGGCACCTTCCATCCAATCCAGTACTCACAAGGAGAGAAGTTCTTACATTCAGAAGCAGAAAGCTCTCCAGGGAAAAGAAGAATCGGCTTTCAGCCATTCAGGAGCGGGGAAGACCTGCCCCTCAACTTCCTTGTACCTAGACAGTGGAACAGGGCAGAGCCCCTCCGCTCAGATCTCCAGCAGACAGAAAGAACCTTCCACCCCCGAAAGATCCAGTTTGGGGGGGAGGGGGACTCCCCCAAAGGGGAGGAGACAACTCCTGGTTGGGAGAGGCTCCTCCCCTCCTCCCCAGGGTAACAGGCAGGGTGTGGGGGGTGTGCCACCTTCCCCAGGTAGGACCTCCTTCGCCTCCCCCTCCTCCAGCCCCCACGCCTCATCTTCTGGGGACCCAGTTTCCCTCCTCAAATTGGGAGGCTCAACCAAGTACTGGAAGAGCCACTGAGGATGAGAACCGTCATCTGCTTCTGAAGAGGGGACTCCCATCAACCCCAAACTCCAGTACCAGGTGGTTTCCTCCTTTTGCTGGGGGGACCTTGGAGACAGGTTAGTGCATTCTTGCATTGCCTCTCTGTCATCTTTCCGCACTAGTGGGTGTAGGGGCTGAAGTGGGGGGCTCTTGGGTTCAATTGCTGTGCAGGGTGAAGTGATAACTCCCGATCCTTTGGGAACTGTGTTCTATGGAAACTTCTGGATTAGAACTCACATTTTGCTGCAGACTCTGAGAAATGGGGTTCTTAGTTTTTAGGGACGAAAGGAATGGGATTTATTTGAGGTCCCTAGGGAAGTGAATAGTTTCACGATGAAGGCAAAGAGGTGTTCCACAACCACTGCTTTTACAGAACTTCATGCTTACTGTGTATAATGATTGACACATTCCGCCACCAGACTCTCACACAGTCCTCCATGCTTGGCTTTCACTCTGAGAGTGGACCTCACTAAACTCATCGTGGCATCATGTGGCCTGGCCTTGCCCAGAACCTCTATTGGATTATCTTTTTGTACCTGTAACCCTAGGTCAACTTAACATTCTTCAGAGTTGTTTTCTTCAACTCATTGTGATTGGGTTGACAAGGAGGGCAGGCTTACCCCATCTCGGATACCAAGAGGCCTTCTCTCATGACTTTCCCATTTCTGGCTGGAGTGCATTCCTCTACCCATAAATACAAAGGGAAAATGGACATCCTGCAGGCCCCGAGGTGAGAAGACTAAAAGGGTCCAGGGGATGCCAACTCTAGGTTGAAGTTCTTCCCTGATGTATGCCCCAGTGTTCCATGGGGCTTCTGTTCTGGATAGAAAGAGCAAAATTCTCTTGAACCAGCTTCCTTCTAAGTAAGTTGACTACCAAGATGATTTGGAAACTTGACCCCTGAGGAGCTTTTTATGGGAGAGGAGCTTCAAAAAGTTTGTGGGAAAATTTTATTATCTTTGAATTCCATTTGTTTCCTCAAACTTTTGAAGACCCCTCATATTAGAGATCCTGCTCAGAAAAGTGCCTAATCTTATTTGTGGACCCTTGTATTTTAGTTTTCTTTCATAAGATAGGAGAAAGAATGATCACAGTCCAGACTTCAAAAAAAGTAGGAAGATATGCTGCTAAGAAATCCCTGTGGCTGAGCCCAAGCTGTTGTCAGTAGAGCTCTGCCTTTCGATCTTGGATTACTAGCTGGGAGTTTGCATTTGTCTTCCTGTCTTGTCATTAGAAAATACCTTATCTTCTGCAAGGAGAGTTATAGCTTGCAGCAATGTTCAGTGGGAAGTTTCACCTTACTTAGGCTTTTATGTTTCCCTCTTCTCTTTCTGTGTGGACCCTGGGTAGGTTGCAAATGTCCTTAAGTACCTCCACTTAGTCCTGGAACCCACCTGTTAAAAGTGGTATCTGAGTTTGGGTTATAATCTGCAGGTTTGTCTAACTGTGTTATAGAACAGTGTGCATATGTTTCTCAATTACAGTCTATGTTTGGAGGGGGTATTGTGCAGAGATAGGCATTTGTGTACTCTTCAGACTAAGCCTCCAGTTACTTATGTTTCTGGTAGGCTTCTAGAAGCAGGTGTCCCTGTGTCAGGACTTGGAGGAGATGCCAGTAAGGATGTCCACCTTGGGGAAAGGCTTGGCTTCCCCTGGCTATTGGAAGCACTCATGAATGGCAGCTCAGCACTCATCCTAAGCAGCAGGACTGTCCAGCCTTAAGCTGGGCCCACTACTCCTAAGGATAATAAGAGAGCCTTAAGAATTTGTGACTCTCGAAAGGCTCTTTACTCCAGAACCTCTCCCCTGGCTTTTTAAAAAAGCCTGAGTTAGTGTAATAGCAGCGTATTTCTTAAAAGGTAACTTACCAGATGCTGGAATGCAACTTTTTGAACAGCTCAGAGTGAACTGTATAACCACAACTCCAGGTATACCATCACCAATCACTTTAACTGGTTTGCTTACATTGAGTTTCCCTACTTCTCCTTGCTGCTACCGAATCAGTTAGAAGCAGGTGGCTATTGAATTGGGTTAACTGAGACTTAGAAAGTGCTGTTTTACAGGCCCTGTCTTATGAGTAGACCTAGTTCCCTCTGAAAGACAAGAGGTGATATTTCTTCATTCCTTAATACTTGGGAGTTTTTCTGGTCCTCGCATTGGTCAGTACTGGGGTGATATTATCTTCAAAGGAGAAGTCTGAAATTCTGATGGCCTGAAAAACATTCCAGACTCCATGCAGGCTTTGAATACAAACCCTTGAGGGCTTGCTGCTGCTTTTACCTGTCAGTTTTCTAAGGTTTGTATCTTTTTTCACTATCTAAAAATAATAATAGCTGCACTTATAGAGCACATACTAGTGCTTAACACACATTAACTCAATGCTATCCTCACACCAACCGTATTGTTGTTGTTAAGTCCCGTCGAGTCAACTCTGACCCATACCGTGTATAGGGTTTCTGAGGAGCAGCTGGTGAGCTTGAACTGCTGACCTTGCAGTTCAAATGGCTTTGCAGTCTGGCACATTAACCCACAGCACCACATCAGAACTCTGCCAACCGTATAGTGTAGATCTAATTATCTCTGTAGTGGTTACGAATCGGGCTGCGAACCTTAAGGTCAGCGGTTCGAAACTACCAGCCGCTCCGCGGGAGAAAGATGAGGCTTTCTGGTCCCGTAAAGATTTACAGTCTTGGAAACCCTGTACAGGGTTGCTATGGGTCGGAACCTACTCCACGATACTTAACAACAGCAACAACAACAATTATCTCTATTTTACAGATTAAGAAATTTAGACACAAAAGGTTAAGTAACTTGTCCGAGGTTGCAGCCAGCAGGTAGTGTAGCCAGGATTAAAACCTGAGTCTTCTCATGAGGCTGATTTAACCACTTCCCATGGAGTCCTGGTGTGGCCTTGTTAAGATAAGCACCGGACTGCTAACCACAAGGTTAGTGGTTCAAACCCATCAGCTGCTCCTTGGAAAGTCTAGACAGGGTTGCTGTGAGTCTGACGGACTTGATGGCACAGAACAACCATATTAATTTTGGCATTGTATGTAGATCAGGAAGTTATCACTGCTTAATACCTGACCTTGGCATCTAACAGAAAACAATGACTGGCTTTGGCGATAAACTGGGAAAACTGTGCTTTTTATTTTGAGCTTAGATGTCTTTTTCAGGACCTGTCTCCCAATCCAACAGAGCCTCTGCCTTTCTGTCGGATTCCCTCAGTTTTCCCCCCAGTACTGTAGTCTTCATTAGCCGTCCTGTGGATGTGATGGAGCCTGTCCTTTGGCTGCCTTTCCCAATTTCTTATGGGTATTTCCTTTCAGTCTTCCAGCACTCAGAGAATGTGGCCTGACTCAGGTTCTGCAGAGCCCAGTGGCATGAGGCCCACCTGCAGAGAGGTCTGGGTAACTAGGTTGCTTGGACTGAAAAATGGAAGTACCTCTTGTTTGTCCTAATAATAGCCGTGGACATTAGCCTCTTGCCATTATTTTGGGGAGCGTGGAATGTGTGGCAGCCACGAGCTCATTAAGCTCCCTTCACTTCCCTTTGGGGATGCAGCTTTGGCGCGGTTTATGACTTCATCCCTTTTATTGAAGGGGGAAACTGAGGCATTAAGTGAGAACAAGGGGTGGTTAGGGATACTTCAGTGACTCAGTGTTAGGATTGGGAATAGATCCAAAGAACCTCAGTCTCTGAGGTTCTACACACTGGGTTACCCTTCAAGAATGGGGAAGTAAAGGAGGGGTGAGGAAGTGGAATGGGCTGAAAGAGAATGGTGCGGAAAGCTCAGAAGACTCGGACTGCCACGAGCTTCTCGGAGCTGGTAAGATTGGAATATATTTTGAGTGTTGAGCCAGTATCTGGAGGGCTGACTAGAAGGGTGCTGGAGCAGGGCGGAATTCAACACCTGGAAAGAAACCTGGTGGTGCAGTGCTTAAGTGCTCAGGTGTGAACTGAAAGACAGTTTGACCCCACCAGCTGCACTCTGTAAAGACTGTCAACCCTCTGGGGCAGTCCTGCTTTGTCCTGGAAGGTCACTGTGAGTAGGAATCAACTGGATGGCAATGGGGTTTTGTTTCATTTGTTTTGTCCCTAATTTGGTAAGGGTGGTGGTGGTGGTTATGTGCTGTGGAGTCGGTTCTGATTCATAGAGAACCCTGTACAGGGTGTCCAAGGCTGTAAATCTTTATGGGAGCAAAAAGCCTCATCTTTCTCCTGTGGAGCAGCTGGTAGTTTCGAACTGCTGACCTTGTGGTGTGCAGCCCAATTTGTAAACACTATGCTACTAGAGCTCCTTAATTTGGTAAGAGTGGTGGTGGTGGTTATGTGCCTTGGAATCGGAACCAACTCTTAGAGACCCTGTACAGGATTTCTGAGGCTATAAATCTTTATGGGAGCAGAACACCTCATCTTTCTCTCGCATGAAGCCCCTCTGTGTAAGCCCTCTGTGGTGGTTTTGTGCTGTGGAGTAGGTTCTGACTCATAGCAACCCTACATAGGGTTTCCCAGGTTGTAAATCTTCACAGGAGCAGAAAGTCTCATCTTTTCTTCCGCGAGCAGCTGGTAGATTTGAACTGCTGGCCTTGCAGTTGGCAGCCCAGCTCCTAAGCCCTCTAAGCAAGTAAAAACTCACTGATGTCTGTCCCATGTTGAGAGCATTTTAAAGGAATATTCATGATGGTCTCAGTGCTCTTAAGATGGACTTTACTAGGAATTTTTAGCAGGCGATAAGAAGGAATAGTTTAAAACTTCTTTGCAGATTTCTATAGTGGAGGACGCAGGAAAACTTGGATCATTGAAAATTGGTTCATTGGCATTTTACTGTTCAATAGAATGCCCCTGCTACAGGACCATGATGCCACCCACCACAAGCGCCTAGCTATATTCCAGAGATTGTGGTGTGTTAACTTAGTAAAGTGCAATAAGGTCTGGGGTTTCTTGGAATGACTTGATGTTAATTAGTTTCCAAGTTTCCAGGGTTTAGGACAGGGTGGGGGTAATGGGAGAGAAGCTGAGAATAAAGGGAAAACCCTTCCATGATTCTATTTTTAAAAATGGCTCTTTTTAAAAAATTCCTTTCTCCTATCAAGCAATTCTTGGGCTACAACTGAACTGGGTCTCTTGCTGCCCACGCCTCTGAAGCACTAAGGTGTTTCCTTCAGTATTGTGGAGTGGGTGTGTTGCTGGTGAGGAGCCCAGGGCAGGGTACATATGTGTACGTGCAAAGACTGTGAGGGTGGGGACTTTAGGGGAAAGGGGACCTTAGGAGAAAGGGGTCAGTGTCTTGGGGAGACACTTAGTCCTTAACTAGCTGATAGTCTGAAAGATGTGTTCGGGTCAAGGGAAAGAGGGGGAGGCAGTCCTTTTAACTGCAAAGTGTGTATGTGCGCATATATCTGGGTATGGATTTAGAGATTACCTACATAAATATGTTTCTGCCCAAGATTGTGAACTCTGAGCCATCCTAGCCCTGGCTCCTGTTGCAGGGGTACTGAAGAAGAAATGCTAGCTGTTATCTAAAGGCTGCGCAGGCACAAACCTGTTAGGCAGCAAGTGCTTAGGGGGTTGCTGGCATCAGCTGCAGGGGAGTGCCAAATGGCTACCAAGAGGTTTCTGCCAGCCTTTCTAGACCCTGCAATACAGATACCACCCATCATTCGTCACCTTCCCCCACCAAGATGTCACTCTAGCTACACCTCCCTGTCATCAAGAGCACTCAGGCTGTGTGGGTGGTGGCAGGGCGTGCAAACATCAGGCGTGGGCGGTCTGGCAGCGCCAGGAGTTTGCATGGAGGTGCTGTGAGCGAGCGTGCGTGCGTGCCTGGCTGGGAAGAAGGGAGGGAGGAGGAGGACTGGAGAAGGGAGCCAGCTCTTAGCCCCAGTGTGGCTATTTTTAGCCAGGCTATCTGATTGTTACCGGTGCTCACACAGCTGGGTGTCTCCCTGGCTCTATGAAGCCCAGCAGGCTGAGAGGTGGGAGGTCCTTGCTGATGACTTCTTCCTGGTGTTGGTGTCTGTGGGCGGGAGCTAGCAAGGGGTAGCTTTTAAGGTGCGAGGGCAGCTGTGTGCTCAGGATCTGTTATCTCTCTCTGTGTACTCTGTGGGTAATGTATGCTATATATCTTAATTGTGATTCTGTGTGGCCCACCGTTTATGTGTATGTCCTTTGCTTGTTATATATCATTTATGCTTGGGATCTAGCTAATGTGCCTCACCTGTACATATATGTACACTAAAAAGAGCAAGTGTTCATAATATAGAACACATCAGCTGCTCTGTGGGAGAAAGAAGAGGCAGGCTGTTTCTATCAAATTTACAGATTTGGAAATCCTAGGGGCAGCTCTATTCTGTCTTACAGGATAGCACTATGAGTCAGAATCAACTCAACAACAGTGGACTTTAAAAAACATAAGACAGGTTGGTGTGTGCTGCATTAGTATATATTTATGTCTATTCAGACGGTTTTTCTCTATATGTATATTCATGCTGTGTATGTTGTATGTAAATATGATAATAAGCTTCACATAATTGGAGAATAGACCTTGGCTAATTCCACCTGGTATCTGAGTATTCTAATAGTTTATATGTACATATAAAATACTAGAATGTTAGAATACTGACTCAATGGCACTTAGCAACAACAATATACACATATGTATGCAGAGTCCCTGGGTGGTACTTATGGTTAAGTGTTTGACTACTAACTGAAAGGTTCATACCCACTCAGAGGCCCCTCAAAGAAGGTCCTGGAGATCTGCCTTTGAAAGGTCACAGCCTTGAAAACTCTGTGGAACACACTTCTGCTCTGCAACACATAGGGTCACCATGAATCAGGAGCAACTAGATGGGGACTGGCTTGGTTTTGCATTTATGAATGGACTTCAAAAAGTTCATGGAAAATGGAATTAAAAGATAATGGAATTTCTACAAGAACTTTTTGAAGCTTTCTTGAATATTTTATATTGTTGCTCTTAAGTGCTGTAGAGTCGACTCCAACTCATAGTGACTTCGTATAGGGTTTCCAAGGAGCAGCTGATGAGTTTGAACCACCGACCTTGTGGTTCAAATTGACCTTGCGGTCCAGTGCTTTATCCTACAGCACCACATCAGGACTCATATATTATATAGAATGCATATATTTTGTAGGAGAGTTTTAAAATAGTATGTTGTAGGGCTATAAGTAGAGCCCTGGTGTGGTGCTGTAGGATAAGCACGTGACTGCAAGGTAGGCAGTTCAAACTCACCAGCTGCTCCTCGGAAACTATACAGAGTTGCTGTGAGTTGGGACTGACTCGACAGCACTGAATAACAACAACAAAGGCTATAAGTAAGGAGAATCAAGGGAGTAGCTCAATTTGGTGGATGATTTGATCTCTCCTTTAATTTTGTGTGAAGGGAGAGGCCCCTTGGTTGTGTTTCATATTGGAAAAGTCGAATAAGTACGAATCCATCACCTGCTAAATGATTGGCAATGTATCAGATTGGAAGCAGAGGTGTGTCTGGGAACACCTAGCAAAGGGTTGCTCCATGAGTGGAGTCTCCTACAGAAATTATGCTGGGCAGAAAGTCTACTTTCCTTAAAGGACTAGAATTTGAGTATTGCTTATCTCCAGAATCAGAGATAATCCGTATCTATTGTTTTCCTCTCTCCTTTATCCTCTTCTCTGCAGAACCCAGAAGTACCATGGCTTCTGACCTGGAGAGCAGCCTCACCTCTATAGACTGGCTCCCCCAGCTGACCCTCCGAGCTACCATTGAGAAGCTTGGGAGTGCTTCCCAGGCTGGGCCTCCAGGGGGCAGCCGCAAGTGCCCACCAGGCTCACCCACAGATCCGAATGCCACCCTGAGCAAAGACGAAGCAGCAGTCCACCAGGATGGCAAGCCACGATACAGCTATGCCACCCTCATCACTTACGCCATCAACTCCTCTCCAGCCAAGAAGATGACCCTCAGTGAGATTTATCGCTGGATCTGTGATAACTTTCCCTATTACAAGAATGCTGGCATTGGATGGAAGGTGCGGTTGATTACTTCTGTAACATGGGAATCTTTTTAGCACTGGACAGTCATTTTCTCTACTTTTGTTTCTATCACCTAATCCACTTCAATCTAACCTATCTCAAACATGGGTGAACTCGTCAAAATCTCAGCTCCTAGCTCCTACTTTTTTTCAGAGTTGAACAGTTTTCATAAGCAGTGTCAGGGACACTCTAGTAATGCCAAGTCAGTAAGTATTGTTATTGGGAAGGCAGGATACTATTGCTTATCAGACCCTCTTACCTTCTGATTCCTTATCAAGGATATTCAATTATCTCCCCAATATTTATTGCTACTCTACTGTGTAAAGTCTCTGTGCAAGGCATGACTGCTTGCTCTTACCTAGAGTTAGGAGTCTCATCAGATTTCCATAGCCTCATTACACATTGTCATCATCTTTTGAAAAAATAGTATAATTAGGTCCTTTACCAACATCTAATCCACCATGCAAGTAAGGATAGGATTAGTTTTTTGGCTACGGGTGAAGGAAGAAGGGGGCTCTTCTTCCAATAAAGAAGGAAGACAGATGCGCTCAATCTTTGAAGCAGCAACTAATCTGCCAACTGTTGAGTAGGATTGAAGATTTGATTTAGTTCTCTCACCCTGTATGTAAATCACCAGCTGACATACAAGCCAGATGATAAAGACTCTTGAAAGCAGTGCTTTTTTTCCTAGTTAGTATCCCCCTGTCAGCTACCACAGTCTCTACGAACACACAGTAGTTCTGTCCTCCAAGTGTGACCATTCTATGGGCTTTGGAAATAACAAAGTGATCTGTGCCCTTGTTTCCCTCATAGTTCATTAGTTTAGAAATAGTCGTCTTTTTGTGTTGTAAATAGAGTGAATTGAGAAACTGTGCAGATGTGATCTTGAGGCATTTATTATCTGTTGTCAGTTGGGTAGAAAGGCTGAAAAATTATATACTCAGCTTTCTAGAAGCACCTGGTAAGCACATCCATAGCCATTACCTCTCATCAGTTTAATTTCTCTACTTTGCTTGTATCACTGCTGTTGTCACCTTAGTTAACTAGTATGTTATAACAGAAATACCACAAATGGGTGCCTTTAACAAATAGAAATTGACTTTCTCACAGTTGAGGAGGCTAGAAGTTTGAATCCTGGGTGGCTACTCTTAGGGGAAATCATTCTCTCTTTATTGGCTCTGGAGGAAGGTCCTTGTCTCTTCTGAGCTTTTTGTTCCTGTGGTGCTGTGGGATAATACACTGGACCGTAAGGTTGGTTTGAACTGCAAGGTCAGCGGTTCAAATTCACCAGTCACTCCTTGGAAACCCTATACAGGGTGGCTAGGAGTCAGAATTGACTCCATGGCGCTTAACAACAACAACAGTCTTCATGTGGCTTCGTGTGTCTCTTCCCCCTATCTTTGCTTTGCTTGCTTGTTTAATCTCTTTGTATCTCAGAAGAGATTGATTCAAGAATACACCCTACCCTAATCCTGCATCATTAGCATAACAAACAACCCATTCCCAAATGGAATTATAGTCACAGGCATCGAGGTTGTAATACGTAATATTCACAAACTTAGTTCTGGGAGACACAGTTCAAGCCATAATACCATCTGATAGGTCCTTTTCTCCATCATTCGCCACCAGTGTAGTTAAGGGGTGTTAAGTTTATCCTTGAACTTTATTGTTTAGTGGTTTGTTTGTTTGACCGTGTTCTATTGGAAAATTTTCTGCTTTGCATAATGCTAAGATCTAACTTGCTTCTCTACTTCTCCAGAATTCAATTCGGCACAACCTTTCTCTCAACAAGTGTTTCCGGAAGGTGCCCAGACCTCGAGATGACCCTGGGAAGGTGAGAGTCGGCTTCAAGTGTTGAAGGGAGGAGCAGGAAAGCCAGAGAGGTTGACAGCCCAGAGTCGCATGGTTGTTTTAATTACCCAGAAGAGGAAGTCTTGTTAATGAGGGAAGCAGCTTTAGTTTTTCTTAAAGGAAGAGCTTGGTTGTCAAATTTGTGGGTACCCACTAGCACGAGTGACTAAGGAACACTGTGAACTCTTTTTTTTGTTGTTGTTATAGACATATTTATGTTAAGGTTGGCTCTGATGCCCCTTCTGTTTGTGTGGTATTTTCTTTTCAGATGTAGAAAGATAGACTTAATAACCTTTGTAGGAACTTTTCTCTCCAAAATTTCCATGATTTTTGCCTCAAAACTGTCAGAAGGAAAAAAGCTGGATAATGTTCTTCTTTTGACAGTTTTGGATGCTACAGTCGAGAGAGTCATTCCTCAGATCACAAAGGAAGAGACTTTTCTAACTCTTTAAGTTAGATGCTATTGTTCTGCCCCTCCAGAACAATTTAGGCCTATATTGGACCACAGAAGTACCTCCGGTCATACTTAGAGCTTTTAAGACAGATTTCCTTTGCAACAGTAGCCAGTACCTTGGGGAGTCTGTGCAAATCTCTAGTCACTTTTTTTAGCATGACTTATTTTATGTGGGAATCAAAAATTTCTACTTTCTTAAAGGTTGTTGCTGCTGTTAAGTGTCATCGAGTTGGTTCCGACTTATAGTGATCCTGTCTATATAGAGTTTCTGAGGAGCAACTGATGTGTTTGAACTGTTACCTTATTCAAATTGACCTTGTGGTCTAGTATTTATCCTATATAGGTACTTCCATATATGATTTTGCTCTCTGTGGGTTGGGCTCTCCTTCCAGGGTTCCTATTGGACAATTGATACATGCCCTGACATCTCCCGAAAGAGAAGACACCCTCCAGATGATGATGTAAGTCCCCACTTTGTGGGGAGTTGCCATTTCTGAACCAATTGCTGCTTCTACCTCCTCTTCTGTATTTTCAGTCCTTTCCTATATTTTGGGTGAAAAAAAGGTGAAACCATGAGAGTTGGGAGAATATTTAGCCTCTGTTTATCAATTTCTCTTTCCTCATAACCCTTAGCTTTCTCAAGACTCACCAGAACAGGAGGCAAGCAAGAGCCCACGGGGAGGCATTCCGGGGAGTGGAGAAGCCTCACTACCTCCCGAGGGGAATCCTCAGATGTCACTTCAGAGCCCCACATCTATCACCAGCTACAGCCAGGTAGGAAGCAGAGGGGGCATAAAGGTGGATGGCTGGGTGGATGGTTGAATAGATTCATACATTTCCCTGCTCAAAATTATTTATTGATTTTTCTGTGGTATATCAGGAAGATAAATTTGGAAAGAAGTGGAAACCAAAACAGAGAAAAAGGCATAACAGAACATTAAGAAAGATCTGAAAAAGATAAAAATTAGTTAAAAAAAAAAAAGGTAATAAAAAGTTATGAGAAGGGAAAGAAGGACATGAATGTAGCATAGGAAAAGAGTATTTAAAGAAGAAATGGAGACAGATGAGAGATAAAGGCTAGACGAAGATAACCAATGACAACGTAATACTGGGTCATTGAAGAGTTAGAAGGAGAGGGTGAAGAGGAACAGGCTTGGTGACCAGCAAAGGGTTGTGTTGGTCCTTCACTTAGGACACGCATCAGGTCTTTCTTCCCTCTTTTTGTAGGGCACAGGCTCCGTGGATGGTGGAGCAGTGGCAGCAGGGGCTCCGGGTCGAGAGAGTGCTGAAGGCCCCCCTCCCCTCTATAACACCAACCATGACTTCAAATTCTCCTACTCAGAGATCAACTTTCAGGATCTAAGTTGGTCCTTCCGCAACCTCTACAAATCCATGCTGGAGAAGTCGTCTTCCTCCTCTCAGCATGGTGAGTCTGGAGTTGGGAGCACGGATGTCCTTGTATTTTGAGTCAGATGGTGACATTCTCTTCTCTTGCTTCTTCTTTTTGATATAAAGAGAGGTTGGTCATTGGTCAGAGAGACAGGTCTTGAGCTAAAACTGTGTGGAGTTGAGTTCTTCTGGCTTAGTTCTGGTGAACAGCTCCTTTAGGAGATGCTCTCTGGGTAACTCACTTGAGAAGGAGAGTTGGAGGAATCCCCCCTCCTGGAATGAAAGGCAGTGATTTTATGACTGCAGGCAAGTCATTTAGAAGACGGCCACCAGGGGACAGCAGTAGTTTTGTCTCCCCAAGAATCCCTCAGTTTCAGTGTTGGAACATTCTTTTTTTAGCATATGGTATGTTACATTTTCTTATGAAAATTTTAAAACAGATGCAAAAATAGAGGAAATAGTATAATAATCCCCATCTTGTTAAATTTACTTTGTTAAACTTGTTTCATTTACCCATCAACATTATTTTTTTAATTGCAATACTTTAAAGCATTTCCCAGACAGCGTGTCATTCTACCCATAAACACTATTTCAGTGTTGTTGTTGTTTTTAAGTGCCTCAGAGTCTGTTCCAACTCATTCCAAGGAGCATCTGATGGATTTGAACCGCCAACCTTATGGTTAACAGTCCAATGTTTATCCTACAGTGTATTCCATCTTTATGGGAGCAGAAAGCTTCCTTTCTCCCTCTGAGCAGCTGGTGGATTTGAACTACTGACCTTGGAGTTAGCAGCATAGCATAGTATGTTGTTAAATGCCTCAGTATGCGTCCCTAAATGATAGACTTTTCTTTTAGCTATTCATCATACTATTTTTACTCTGAACACAATGAATTATATTTTAATATCAGCTAATATTATATCCACAGTCACATTTTCCTAGTTATTGTATGAGAATAATTAAAAATCTTTATTGAGAGGCTGATTTCTTATAATTTAGTTTTATAGTTGCTGAGAATGTGCATAGCAGAACATGTACCAGTTGAAGGATGTCTGCATGTACAGTTCAATGACACTGATTAAGGTCTTTGAGTTGTGCAATCATTCTTACTCCCCTTGTCCAAGTTGTTCCTCCCTCATTAACATAAACTCTCTGCCCCGTAAGTTTCCTATCTCATCTTTTGAGTTACTGTTGTCAGTTTGATTCCATATAGATAGAGCTTAAAAGAGCAAAGTGTTCAAGGCAGGCATTCTTTGCTAGTTAAACTAAACAATTGCATGGTTTTAAGATGACTTTAAGGGGATATTTTTGGTTTAAGGTTTAAAGATGGTCTTAAGGCAGCTGTTTCTGGGATTCATCTAACCTCCAGGGCTCCAGAAAGTTTAGATTCCGTGAGATTTTGAAGGTCTGCTCTACTTTTTTTCATTTTTTATCAGAATTCTTTTATTGAGTCCTGAGCAAAATGTCTCATCCTGATAGTTAGGCTCCACCATCCAGGTTTTCTGGTCTCATGGCAAAATTGGGAAGCTTTTTAAGAGATCATTTGGTTCAGTCCTGTGGAATTCCTATGTGTGGTTAAGAAATTAGAGGTACACCTTTTTGCTGTCTTCAGTGGAAGCTGAATGGAATACTTTAAAAGTGGTAGGAATCCCTTTCTGAAAACTTGTATTAATTGTCAAGAGTCTCTACCCTTACATTATCTAGAGTTGTGTTTCAAGATGATAGCATTTGCTTGAGAAGTTAGTCCAACTCAGATGGTTGGTTGCTTGGAGGTGGGAAGCATGAAATAAGTATCTGAAATAATGTAGAAAGTTAGATTGAGTGAGGGCACCAAAGTGTTCACTCAAATGCAATTGATCCTTGGAGTCAGTGGGCCTCATTAGATAGTTCTCCCTTGCCCAGGCTACTTGAACAGTGAGTCCCTTTCTGTTGGCTGCTCACCCAAGCGCCATCTGATGGTGGTGAATGGAAGGAGGTAAGGGTGAAGCTGTAGCTTCACCCTTACAGGAAAGACGAGAAGAGAATACATGCCCAATATTTGTAATCTGCTTTCTACCTGTAGTCTGATTTCTCTTCAAACTCTGATTCCAAACCTGCAAGAAAATTCCTAAAAAAGTAGCATAAAGAGGTACATGCTGACCTTTTTACTGAGCTTTTTAGTTACCACATTGGCAAAGCTCTCACCCAACCTATCTGCTTTCCTGTCTGCTATACCTACCGGGGGGCCAAAAGGATCCTGACTGTTCAATAGCACCCTGATCCTTTTAACTCTGCCATTTCTGGCTGAGGCCTTCCATCTCAGCCCAGTGAAAACCCTGTGTAGTGAAAACTGTTTTGCCCACGTCACTCGCCTGCTTCCTCCCACCCTGCAGGCTTTTCGACCCTCCTGGGGGACATGTCGCCCTCTAGCAACTACTACATGTACCAGCAGCAGCCTCCGCCACCTCAGCAGCAGCAACCTCCGCCACCACAGCCACCTCCTCAACAGTCACAGCCGCCGCCGCCGCAGCAGCCACCAGCCCAGGGCCCCTCAGCTGTCGGGGGTGCTCCCCCACTGCACACCCCGAGTCCAGATGGTTGTACCCCACCAGGGGGGAAGCAGGCTGCAGCTGAAGGGTATGGGCCTCCCCCAGTGATGGCCATGCACCCTCCCCCACTGCAGCATGGAAGCTACCACCCTCATCAGCACCATCCCCACTCCCACCCTGGCCAGCAGCCCCCGCCACCACAGCAGCAGGCACAAGGCCAGGCTCCCATCAACAGTGCTGCTTTTGGTGAGTAAAGGAGGGTGGGGTGGGATGGAATGAGAGGGTCCTCTTGTCGGGGCTGCGGCATGTAGGTGCACTAGGTTAGGAAGTTACTAGTGGGCATGGAGCTATGGATGTCCTGGGATATAAGGCTCATCATTGCCCCCTGTGAGCTTATCTAAGGGAACGGAAGTTGCTACTTATACTAAACTCCAAACTTACTGCCATTGAGTCGTTTCAGACTCAGAGCAACGCTTTATGGGGTTTCCGAGACTGTCACTCTTTACAGGATCAGACAGCCTCTCTTTCACCCATGAGGTAGCTGATGGGTTTGAACTGCCAAGCTTGTGGTTAGCAGTCCAGGACTTATCCTAACTATATTGTTGAGTTCTTGGTCATATTGGCATTGTGTTCCACATTCTCCTGTCTGTGGACTGAACTGGACCTAAAACATGTTATTGTTAACTTGCCATCATGGTGATTCCAACTCCTGGCAATCCTGTGTGTACAGAGTAGAACTGCTCCACAGGGTTTTCAAGGCATGACCTATCAGAAGTAGGTCACCAGGCTTGTCTTCCAAGTAGTCTTTGGGTGGGTTTGAACCACCAACCTTTTAGCTAGTTGTCAAGCGCTTAATCAGTTTTGCCAGTTTTTATCGTTGCTGTTGTTGCTAGTGGTGTCGAGTTGGTTCTGACTCAGAGCGACCCTGTATAGGGTTTCTGGGGAGCAGCTGGTAGATCAGCAGTCCATTGCTTATCTTACAGCATCACAACAGGACCCCTTACGCCAGCCTAGGTAGTTTGATCTACCTAAAAAATCTCTAATTCCCATCAAGTCAGTTCTGACTCATGGTGACCCCATATTTGTCAGAGTAGGACTACGCTTCATAGGATTTTCTTTCTTTCTTTTCAAAAAAGAATTTATTTTTGTTGTTGCTGAAAATGTTAGAGGATTTTTAGTAGCTGATTTTTTTGAAAGTAGATCACCAGGCCTTTCTTTGGAAGCACCTATGGATGGACTCAAGCCTCCAACCTTTCAGGTAGTTGCCAAACACATTAACCATTTATACCACCCAGGGGGTTGTTGTTGTGGTTATGTGCCGTGGAGTCGGTTCCAACTCATAGCAACCCTGTACGGGGTTTCCGAGTCTGTAAATCTTTATGGGAGCAGAAAGTCTCATCTTTCTCCCTTAGAACAGCTGGTAGTATAGTACTGTTGACCCTGAGGTTAGCAGCCCAATTCGCAACCGCTACACTACCAGAGCTCCTTAGCCAGGGAGTAAGATCCCAAAATTATCTTGGTAATGCAATTGGTAACCTGTGTAGATGCAGGAATCTTGCATGTTCTCAGTTAACTGCCTTGACTGCTATCTTATTACCCCCTTTCACCTCCTTTCTCAGCATTTCCTCCTGACTGGTGCTCCAATATCGACTCCTTAAAAGAAAGCTTCAAGATGGTCAATCGGCTCAATTGGTCCAGCATTGAGCAGTCACAGTTCTCAGGTAAGTGATTAAAAGATGATGTATGGAGGGAAGAGGGATACCTGGGAACTGGGAAAACCCAGAGAAGCTAGAAACGGAAGGGAATGGTTAAGTGAAGCCTGGAGACTGAGCATTTCATTGGTTCCCTACCATATTATATAATTTTGCCTTCACTTGAAACATGGCAGTGCTTTATTGTCTTTGAGAGAAGGAAGCCTCTCCAGAATGTAGAAACCCTGGGTTCTGTGTTGTTGGCAGCTGCCATCGAGATGTTGGTTGCTGACTTCTGGTGATTTTGTGCACAGCAGGGTTGGACTGCTGTGATCCATAGGGTTCTCATTGACTGATTATTCAGAGGTAAATTGCCAGGCCTTTCTTCCTAGTCTGCCTTAGTCTGGAAACTCTACTAAACCAGTTCAGCTGTATAGAAACGTGCAAGGTTCCATTGATAGACAAGTGGTGGCTGCGCTTGAGGCATATTAGGTGGGAATCGAACCTGAGTCTCTTCATGGAAGGTGAGAATTCTACTACTGAGCCACCACTGGCCCTTGGTGTCCTGTCAGGTCCGGTATTTTCTACCTGTACTGACAGTGTGACTATGGATAATCCACTCATTGCCTTTGAAAGTTTGCTTATTCATCAGTAAGATGGCATTAAGAAGAAGAATCTAGTAAAGCGCAAACAGATGAAGAGTTTGGAAATGTAGAGCTCTATCAAATGTAAATGATGATTGTTAATGCAGATTGTTAGTGGTGTTATTTATGATGTGTCTGGGACAGTGAACCAGAGGGAGATCTGCTAAGGGTTTTGGTACCTATGCAAGGTTAGCATTAATGGCGTTCCTTTTGTAGAACTGATGGAGAGCCTGCGGCAGGCAGAGCAAAAGAACTGGAGCCTCGACCAGCACCATATTGCCAATCTCTGTGACTCCCTCAACCACTTCCTTACCCAGACTGGTCATGTCCCCTCCCAAGGTGGCTCCCACCGGCCACCTGCCTCTGCTCGAATCGCTGACTCCTGTGCCCTCACCAGTGGCAAACAGGAAGCAGCCATGAACCAAGGTACTGCACAAAGCAAGTCACCACAAAAGTAGAGACTATGATAAAATGGGAGGGATGGGTGAACGACAAAAGAGAATCAAGATAAATCATTTCATGGGCAACGATCCAAGCTGAGCAGTGGCAGGGGTTTGTTAGCCACGTCAACTGAAACATATGTCAGTAAAAAAATACCAAAGAAACACACCATAGGATTCCTTTTTAGAACTGGATTGAGAGGATCAAAATTATTTAAGAAAAGGAAAGAGCTTTGTTAGGGAAAGTTCCTACTCCAGACTTGTGTCTAAACAACCCTACCTGGATCATATCAGGTGGGGTGACGATTCTCTACATTTATTTATATGATCTTCTAACCAGTGAAATGAGAGGTATTGGATGATCCTGTTTCTATGTCTATCTTTGATATTTCCCAATTCTAGTTTCCACAGCATACCACCACCACCACCAAATATCCAGTCACTTCCTACCTTCAGTGTTAAGGGCTAATAGCTTCCTTAGAAAGCAATGAAAGGAGAAAGATATGAAGAGGAGGAAGAGAGTATTTTTCCCTCTCCATTGGGGCTTACTCAAATAACTCCTGTCTTGCTTTAACAGTGAACTCTTATGGGCACCCACAGGCCCCTCACCTCTACCCTGGCCCATCACCAATGTACCCACTCCCCACCCAGGAGTCAGCAGGATACAGTCGCCCAGGTAAGAGTCAGGAAGCTTGCTTCATCACCAGCCCCAGCACTTTCTTCCCAGATGAGTTGTTTCACTTTCCACTGGCTCCATGCCTACATTCCATGCCTTTCTGCCTGCACCTGCCAGGAATGGGCAGGCCTTCATGATTCCCAAAGCTGGCTGGGGGCCGGCCACATGCTAGGGAGGTGTCTGCCAGTGGAGAAGTAAAGAAGACAGATTTACATTAAAATAGATGTGTATCTGTGATATTGAAGGAAAGTAAAAACATAAATATAAGTAAAAGGTAAATAATGAAGAAGATTTATGTCTAGCTTTGGAATACGTTGTTGTTGTTAAATGCTATTGAGTCGATTCTGACTTACAGCAACTCTGAACTGGTGTGTTTGAACTGTGGACCTTATGGTTTGAAGTCCAGTGCTGATCCTACAGCACCACGCCAGGAGTCCTGCTTTGGAATATAGTTGGAGAAAAAAATTAAATGAGTTTGTTCCCTGTTTGTGCTAGTGCCTGCTTTCTGGTCACTTGACATCTAGTATCAGGAGTCTGGACTCCAGCGATCTCTGATAGGGGGAGTAGGGGAACCCTTGTTGTTGTTAAGTGCTCTGAAGTCAGTTCTGACTCATAGTAACCCTATATTGGGTTTCCAAGGAGCAGCTGGTGTGTTTGAACTGCCAGCCTTGTGGTTAGCAGTCCAGTGCTCCAGTGTTGATCCTACAGTGCCACACCAAAGACCCAAGGAAACCATAAGTTGCCATAAATAGTGCAAAATGAACAGATTCTTCACATTTAGATACTTTTTTTAAGAAAAATCACTAGGAAAGTTAAGGCACTTAGCTGCTAACCAAAGGTTAATAGTTCAAACCCACCAGCCAGTCCATAGGAGAAAGCTGTGGCTGTATCTGCTTCCATAAAGATTGTTGTTGCTCTTATTAAGTGCTGTCAAGTCGGTTCCGACCCATAGCGACCCTGTAGAGGGTTTCTGAAGACCAGCTGGTGAGCTTGAACCGCTGACCTTGCAAAAAGATTATAGCCTAGAAAATCCTGTGGAGCTATTCTGTTCTGCCCTGTAGGGTCGATATGAGTCAGAATTGGTGCTACAACAACAGGTTTTTAAAACATTTTTATTTAAACTTTTTATTGTGATTGAGTGAAGGTTTACAGGGCAGATCATCAGTTTTACATTCAACAAATCATATACTTTGCTTCATTATATGGTTACAGTCCCCTCCAACAGTTAACCAACAGTTAACCTCGGTTACCTTTTTTCATTTTAACCACTGCATTCCTCCCTGTGTCTTCTGCCACCCTCATTTTGCCTTTGCTAACTTCCCTCCTCCACCCCCCAATTCTATATTGCCTACCTGTCACCTCTGTCAATGTGTGTCTGCCCTTTAGTGCATGTATCATTTACTCCTCCAACAGCTGTTTTTTTGTTTTTTTTATTATTTTATCTAACTACAAGTGTTTTCTTTTTGAGGGGTAACAGCAGACTCCTTATCCATGTAATACAAATGAAAATTTATGTATTGCTGTTTCATATAATAGGGCATGTATGTTTTCCATCATAAATATGTAGTCTCCATAAGTATGTTGTTGTTGTTAGGTGCCATCGAGTCGGTACCGACTCATAGCGACCTTATGCACAGCAGAATGAAACACTGCCCAATCCTGGGCCAACCTCACTATAGTTGCCACAGTTGAGTCCATCGATGCTGCCACTTGGCCATTCCATCTCATTGGGGGGTCTTCCTCTTTTTCTCTGACTCTCCACCTTACCAAACATGATATCCTTCTCCAGCGACGGACAATATGTCCAAAGTATAAGAGATGAAGTTTGGCCATCTTGGCCTCCAAGGAGTGCTCTGGCTGCACTTCTTCCAAAACAGATCTATTGGTTCTTTTGGCAGCCCATGGCACTTTCAGTATTCTCATCCATAAATATAGTTTTAACTTTTTACATAGTCTATATATAAATGTAATTATGCCTCTGTAATACTTTATTGGAGTCCTGGTGTGGCGCTATGGGATAAAGCACAGGACCACAAGGTTGGTTTGAACCACAAGGTCGGCAGGGTTGCTATGAGTTGGACCCAACCGGACAGCACTTAGCAACAACAATGCTTTATTGCCATGTGACCACTAACTTTAGTTTACTTCCTGAGAACATGCTGAAGTAACCTTCAGCAAAAATAGCCCTGGGCTGGTAAGGACAATAGTTTTGCAAGCCCTTTTCATGGGATTATTTGGACCCTAGCACTGTCCATCTGGAGCCCTGGTGTGGCACTGTAGGATAAGCACTGGACTGCTAACCTCAAGGTCAGCAGTTCAAACCCACCAGCCACTTTCTGAAGCTCTATACAGGGTTGCTATGAGTCAGAACGGACTCAACGGCACTTAAGCAACAACAACTGACCCTCTGGATTGATGGACTAGCTTTCCTACACTCCTTTTAATGTCTCCCTTTCTTCTTAACAGCACACCATATGGTCCCTCGACCACCGGTCCCACCTCCTGGTGCCAATGAAGATATCCCTGATGACTTCGACTGGGACTTGATCACTTAGTGGATCATACAGTGTGGACATCAGCCCAGGGCCGGGTGGCGAAGTGTGGCGGTGGGGAAAATGTAGCCCCAGCCCATCCCTTCTCCCTGCTTGTATATAGATATGTATCCTGTTTTTTCTTTCTGTGTCAGAGAAGCCACCGTAAGATGCTGCCGAAGATAACCCCTCTTTCCTGCCTCATTCTTCTCTCTTCCTTCCTGTTCTTTCCTAATTCTTTTATTTTTCTTCTTATTATATTATTATTATTATTATTATTGGCTAAATGCTATCCCCAGTTTCCTGTCCCTACACCAAGGACCATTTCTACCCCTTGCTAATTGAGAATCCTCAGGCTAGAAGGTGAGGCCAGGATAGCTAGAGGGAAAGGTTGCAAACCCTGGTTTACCTTTCTCTTTGAGACCTTCAATTCTGATCCCACCTTTTGGCCCTAAATTGTTTTCTTTTCATATCAGTTTCAGTCCAGGACTGGAGAGGCCACATTTTCAAGTAGTCAGGGTCAAAACACTGCTTTGGCGGTCATAAATTTGCAGGTTTTACTCAATGGTGCTAATTCTGCCCTCTGAGCTCTTCCCTGTCCCTCTGTACCTTCAGTCCTTACTTCTGACAATCCTCATTCCCCATTAAGGGTAAGGGCAATGATGGTGGTGGAGGAGGATGACAATGACATTCTGGTGGAATGAGAGCCCTAGGTTGGATCTAGTAGACTACGGTAGAAGGGTGATGGAATATAAATCAGCCTGAATTTGGGTTCATATCGATCATACTGCCACATGAAATAAGCTTCCATTGGCTTCTTCCTAGCCCATTTTAAAAAAGAGGTAGTAGGGTTGGTTTTAGCCAGAACTCTGTTTCTGTGGTGAGGCATGAGGACAACTACTCAGCATAGGTGAAGCTTTTTGGAGATGGCTTCAACTAAAACTATTGTGGCTTTTTAAAAGCAAATTTTTCTTACAGTTTTAACTGTGGCTGTTACTTGCATTTACAAATGATCATCCTTCCATCTCCTTTTCCCACTCAGCAAATATTAATTTTTCCTTCCTAAGTTGTTGGGACAAATAGTCCACACATCTTTTTTTCTTTTTTAGTATTTTCTGGGATTCTTCAGAAAGACAAAGCACCCTTTTATCACTTGAAGTTTCACCATGTCTTAAGACATGCTCAGAATCTCTTTCTCACCTCATAGTTGAATCAAACCATTAGTGTTAGTGGTAGGAGAATGGGGAGAGGGAAAAGGCAGAGACATGAGTAGGGGCTATTTCAGTTATTTAACTATCTAGGCAAACGCTTGTCTTGGAATCCAGTTGTTTAGGGCTGAAGCTTTTCAGTTAGACTTTTGGGAGTGAAGGACGTTGGCAGAGGGGAATAAATAGTCAAGAGACAGGAGTTCAGTGAAGGTTAATTAAGGGGACTCCCAGAAAAAGATGGAGGGATAACTTATTTCCTTTAACAAGGTGTGGCCTTGATTTATTACTGCAAAGTACTCAATGTATATTTAATGTCAGTGGTTGAATATTGGTTATGAGGAAGAGGAACAATTTTACTTCTGTTTTCATTTCACTAACTTTTCACCATTTAGAAGCTTTGGGACAAAGTGGATGGAATGAACAAGGCCACTCACTGTGTGATTTCTACTTGGGGCTTTTTGTTCATATTGTTTTATTTACTGGTGATCCTCCTTTATCTCTCTTCACCCACCCCTTTCATTTCTTTGGAAGGGATTATAAATAAGAAGTCCAGTGACTGTAGTAAGGGGCAAGAAGGGACAGTTAACTAAAGAGCACTTTATTTCTTTGAAGCCTTTGTAAGAAAGAAATGGGGATGGAGTGATTTGAATCCCCTATTGCCTTGGAGGGCAGTTAGTGCAACCAAGTATGACATAATATTTCTCATCGAGGAAAGGAGAGTTTCTCTTGTTGTTGTTGTTAGGTGCTATCGAGTCAGTTCTGACTCATAGAGACCCTATGTGCAACAAAACAAAACACTGCCCAGTCTTATGCCATCTTCATAATTCTTACAAGAATTTCTCTTAGAGGATGGCAAAATGCCTTTTTAGGTATTTCTATATTAGGCATCTCTTCTTTATTCTTTCTACACAAGGTGCCTCCTACACATAACTTCAAATCAGTACTCCTCAAGATTCCCATCTTTACAAATGATCACTCCTCTTTTCAAAACTCCTTTCCTACTCAGATCCATACAGCATTTGCAAGAGTAGACAAAATCATCCATGCAAATGACATTTGTTTAGAATTCATCTGTGTCTTCTGAAAACTAGTATCATTAAGAAGTCTGGTGGGCAGCCAGAATAATTCAAGTGTGGCACTGGGTCTGGAGACTGACCATTAGGCTTTGGATTCCAGCTCCCCTCTGCCAAGCTCAGCCTTGCTAAATGGCACAGGACAACCTTGACCCTCTTTGGGCCTCCGTTTCCCCTCCCTCCATGAAATGGAAAGAATACTACTTTTTTGTTGGTCCAGCATTGCTGGACGTGAAGTATAGTCTTTGTTGTTGTACTGGGTGATGTGTACAAAATTGCAGGAGCTCACTGCCTACAAAGAGGAAATAAGGGAGAAAGTGTAGGAGAGGGAAAGAAGGAACAATTATTTGGTGTAGATCCGTCCCTCCCTGCCTTCCTCAACCCTCATGTTTCTGGTTTGGTGAGTTCTTTATACTACCCATAATGCTTTGCATTGGTGCAGGCTGGGAAGGGGGTATATGGTCTCACAAAATGTTTTTTTGCATGCTTTCTTAATTAAAAAAAAAAAAAAAGAATGCGTATATATTATATTTTTTTATGTTACTGGCACTGGTGTCAAATTTCTCTTTACTGGGGTGGTTGTGGTGGTGCTAAGTGCTGTGAAGTTGGTTCTGACTCATAGCTACCCTGGACAGGGTTTCTGAGGAGCAGCTGGTGGGTTGGTTGGTTTGAACTGCTGACCTTATGGTTAGCAGTCCCATGTTTATAGTACAGCCCCACACCAGAACTCCTGCTAGGTTTGTTGTTAAGTGTGATCGAGTCAGTTCTGACTCATAACAACCCTGCGTAGGGTTTCTGACCTTGCTGGTGGGTTTGAATTGCTGACCTTGTAGATAGCAGTCCAATGCTTATCCTACAGTGATATACCACAATTCCCCTACCAGGGTAGGAAGGGAGAAATGTGAAAGCATTTGCTTTTTGTTGACTTTAAGTGCTTTCCTCCACCATCCCACTATGGGAAGTAATTGGATTTTTGTATGATTGGTGGGATGAAGAATTAAGAGTGTCCCTGGACCATTCCACTTTTTTGATGCTATCAAATATAGTTAATCCTGGGGAAAGTCCATCACCCCGGGCAGTGTGATGTGTGGACTAGGTCCACCTTGCTTGAATTCTGAGCTATTTTAAAGATTTAAGAAATTATTTGGGGGAAGGACTTCTCAGAGATGAGATAGCACAAAATGGTTATGGTTACCAGGGTATTTCATCTGAAATCAGGAAATTCTAATTGTAGGAATTTCTGCAAAATGCATTTCCAAGATAAATAGAATTTTCAAAAGGAGTGCAGACAATGAATTGCCAACAATTCACTGTGCATTCAATCTCTATAACTCAGCCAACTTCGTTCACCCTTATACCCTATACACCAGCCCCAGTGTTTGGGATTAACGTCCAGGGTCTTGTGGAATGTGTTATGGTTTCCAAAAGCCTAGCTAATATCCATTTTTGCATCCCGTCAGTTACTGTGAGGTTTATTTGCTGAATGTTTATAGGGTATGATCTATTCTGAGTGTTCACCAATAACAAGGATCCATGAATCTTGAGACTTGCAAGATGAAAAGCATTTATTTACATCAGATATGTAAGCAAATTAAATTGGAAAGGTAGTAATGTAAATTTTACATCTTGCCAAACACTATTACTATACAGCTGATAGAATTCCCAGGGATTTGACATTTTTCTGCATAGAACCTTGTAACAAATTTCTAGTCTAGACTCTCATCTCACGTATTGAACATTGGAAGTCTAGAACATATCAGTTTTTATGTTTTAGATTAATTCATTATATATACTCAGTTTAGATAAGGCCATATCTGAATTTTCTAGTGCAGCCACAAGTGGATGGCTTTAACAAATTTGCTCACATTTTAGGTGGCTATTCGTCCAAATTCTGTGTGCCAGCTCAAGGGGAAGGCTTTCTGTTTGTCAGCTCTGGTGAAAAGTCCTTGCCTTCTTTTAGTATCTGTGTGCCCGGCATCCTTTGCAGATCTCCATGAGTCTTGGCGTCAATCTTCCTCTGGCTCTAGGTATTTCACAGTGACTCCAGGTCCGAAGGACTCTCTGCACTCCTAGATCTTCCGTCTTCTCCACTCACTTCTCTCTTCTTTTATCTCTTATAAGCTAGAATGTGATGCAGGCACACACTGGGGAAACTCCCTCACATCTGATCAGGATTGTGATGGGATTAAGGATATTACAGCCCACCCTTAATCATTTCATTGGTTTATCACATCAGATCACATGGAGAATCATCCCATAATTGTCACATTTCATTATCATATAACTGTCAAACCACTGGGAGTCATGACCCAGCCATGCTGACACATTAATCCATGCAAGCTACATTTAAAAGTTATTACACAGAAAAATGAGAAGGTGGTAGGGAGTTGGATAATGCTTTTGACAATAAATTGTTGTTATGTGCCGTGGAGTCAGTTTCGACTCAGCGACCCTGTACAGGGTTTCCGAGGCTGTAAATCTTTATGGGAGCAGAAAGCCTATCTTTCTCCTGCGGAACAGCTGGTAGTTTCGAACTGCTGATTTTGTGGTTCGCAGACCGATTCGTAATCACTATGCTACCAGAGCTCCTTTGACAATAAGAGTAGAAGGAAAATTATATAAATTTTTGAAATGGATAGAGGAAGTTCAAGGGGCAGATAGAAACCTGGGAATGAACAAATTAAAATATGATCATTACCAAATACTGTATATGCTAGACAAACTGAAATACAGAGGAGTTTGGATAAAAATCTTCATCCTTCAGAACAAGAAGTCATTTTTTTGATGTCTGAAACAATAACATAAGCACATAATTTAGAAATATCTGAAAGAATGGCAAATGGGAGTGAGAGGGACAAAGCAGCTGGGCATCAGACAGAGCTGGGCAGAAGACATCTTACATTTCATTGTAAGTCTTTTAGTTCAATTTCAAGAATTTTTTCATTTTTATTGTGAATTGAGTGAGGGTTTGCAGACAAGATCATCAACTTTACATTCCACAAATCATACACTTTGTTTTATCTCAATGATTACAATCCTCTCCATGATCAATTTTAACGATTTAAAAACTGTATGCATTGTTTAACTTTGGTAAGGATAAAGATTAAAAAGTCCAAAAAAAAAAAATACCTGTGGTAATTTTGACATGAAACATACACACCTATGAGTATAGTCATTTTTTTAAAAGTTGGATAGTATTTCTGGTAATGTTCAGTCATTCTGCAGTGGATTAAATAATTGCTGCTCCATCCTCCATCCTTTCATTTGAGATGTAGTCTTTGGAAATTAATAAGTTGGAGCAAGAGAAGGAGAATAATTCAAGTATTATGAACTTAGGGGTTATTTGAGGCCAAAGTCTGACATGGAAGAATATTTAGAAACATGAGATGAATCAGAGAATCAAAAACTTAGGAAAAGAAATGGAAGAGAGATGGTTCTACCAGTCGACAGAGTAAATGAACAGAGAACTCTCTAAACTGCAGCTTACATAGCGTTTTATGAATAAGTTTTTAGATGTATTAGTAGTCTGTCTTAATACAACAAATGTTTACCTAGTTGTAAAAGTCCTGTATGTAGGGGTGTTCTCGGTAGCAGGCATCTGGCATCTTAATTTGCTCCAGACTCAGTCTCATGTTGTTGTGTGCTGTCGGGTCTATTCCAACTCATATTACAGAGTTGTTGTTAAGTGCCGTCGAGTCTGTTCCAACTCATAGCAACCCTGCATAGGGTTTCTGAGGAGTGGCTGATGGTTGTAGACCGCCGACATTGCAGTTCATATCAACATTGCAGTTCATCTCGACATTGCAGTTCATATCAACCAGGCCCAGTGTTTATCCTGCAACACCATAGCAGGACTCCATATTACGGAGTGTTGTTGTTGTTAAGTGGCGTTGAGTAGGTTCCCACCCATAGCAACCCTGTATAGAGTATCCGAGGAGTGGCTGGTGAGCTTAAACCGCCTACATTACGATTCAAACCGACATTGCAGTCCAGCGCATTAACCCGCAGAGCCACTCCAGGACTCCTCACTACAGAGTTGTTGTTGTTAAGTGCCTTCAAGTCGATCCATAGCGACCCTGTATAGGATTTCCAAGGAGCCGCTGGTGAGCGTTCTGACTGCAGTCTGATGCATTAGCCCACAGCGCCATGCCACAACTACTATATTACAGGATAAAACTGCCCCATAGAATTTCTTATTCTGAATCGGGCTGCTAACCTCAAGGTCGGCAGTTTGAAACTACCAGCTGTTCCGTGGGAGAAAGATGAGGCTTTCTGCTCCCGTAAAGATTTGCAGCCTCGGAAACCCTGTGCAGGGTCACTATGAGTCGGAACCGACTCCACGGCACTTAACAACAACAATCAATACAGGAGCAGATGAGTAGGTCTTTTCTCCCGCAGAGCTGCTGATGAATTTGAACCACTAAACTTTCGGTTTACAGCTGAGCGCTTAAATGTTGTGCCACCAAGCTCCATTCTCATACATAGACTGTTTTTTTTTGTGAGTGGGGTGGGGTGGGGTGGGGGGGTGGAAGATACTTTTTTTTTTTTTTTTCCATTTAAAAACCATCACAACAAAACTCTAAAATAAACCATTACCTTCCACATAGGTGGCTCTAGATGAAATGAGTTTACATTGAATCTAGAAGGGGATTTAGTTAATGCTAAAGAAAAACTTTAAGGATGAATACATCACTGAAAAAGTCTAGTTTCTTATTTATCTCCCTTGGTTCATTTTGGACAAAAGAAGACTAACTTTTTCAAAAATTCTCAAATATATGAGGAACCAGAAATAAGAGGGTTTGTTGGGCTCCACCTCCCAGAGATTCTGATTCTGCAGGTCAGGTGGGACTTGAGAGTTTACATTTCTAACAAGTGTCCATGTGATACTGGTATCACTCGTGTGAACACCACACTTTGAGAATCAGTGGGTTAAACTGTTATTTAGGATGCTTTGATGGTTTCTGAATTCCTCAGCTCACTATAACTCTTACTATTTTAGAAACATATTGAACTGGGTGAAAACATAAGAATATCTGCTTGGGGTGGTTGCCCCATTTTTTTCACACAGCTGTACTGACACTGTTTCTTTCTAAAGAAATGTTTTGAGTACAGCTCGTAGAATGTGTAAGCTCCTCACTAAAGGCTCTTTCCAAAATACCCTGCATGGACTGCTTTGCTTTCTTCCTAAAATCTTTCCCCAGGAGGGCATAGAGGAATGGATTGAAGCAGCTGTTGGCAGATGCTAGAGCAATGGATATATGGTCCCAGGACCCCAGAGCTTCCCCAAAGGGCGTTTCTGGATCAATAAACAATCTTAGAACTCCAATAATGTGATATGGAGTCCAGCAGAAAAGAAAGACAACCACCACCACCATGGCCACTTGCAAAGTTTTGCCCCGAGACTTGGAGAAGCGTCCTCGATGCATTCGGCAGATAATGAGTGTATAGCAGGCCACCATGATAATTGTGGGCAACAGGAAACCCACTACTAGTCTAGTGAAGGTTATTACTAGCAGGGGTGTTGGCACATGATTTTCATATGTGAATTGGCTAAAATTACCACCATAGTAGTTGTATGATAGCTCATATGTGTATAAGGAATTGCGAGAAACATGGGGGAGATCAGTAGAGAGAAGAGCATCAGCATTATCCAGAGAGTCAGTCCTGCCATCTTCACTGGGAAACCTCGGCAAACCATTGGGAATTGTAGGAAAGACCATATCAGCAAATTTAAATAAATCATAATAGGAGTATTGACTTGATAATCTAGATAAATTCATAGGGGGTGAATCTCTAAAAGGTCTTTGGAACGTTTGATGATGGAGATCGGTGGAAGTTGAATTGTTTGTGTAGAAAGAGGAAGAATCTAACCTATCAGCCATTTTTCCAGGGAGCTGAGCAATGAAGTCATCAAGAAATCCATTTTCCAGTAGATCAATGTCTAAATAATCTAATGAGCTGGAGGCATAAAATTTGTAGCTACACACATTATGGTTGTCTACAGTGAATATTTCCCTGTATAAGAACACAGGTATACACATTGCAAAAGCCACCACCCAGATACATCCACAGATGGCAAAGGTTGTCCTCACATTGCGGTGGTTCTGGCACCAGATTGGTTTGAGTACCACAAGGCAGCGATCCAGGCTGATGGCAGTGAGCAGGAAGACACTGGCAAACATGTTGAGGATGATGATGGAGGGGATGACCTTGCAGAGGAGCCAGCCATAGGGCCAGTGTCCTTGAAGAGCCAAGTGAGCAAGGGAGAAGGGCAGGGAGAGGCAGCAGAGAAAGTCTGCCACAGTGAGGTGGAGAAACCAAACTGTGTTCACTGTTCGCTGCATCTTTAGGCCTGCCACCCACAACACCAGCCCATTGCCTGGCAATCCCAATAAGAAAGTGAATCCTAGAATGACCATGGAGAGAATTACTTGGGGTTCATTTGAGGTCTGTGAGAGTCGTTCAGTTGAATTGGTCTCAGCAGAGAAAGATTCCATTGCCAAGCTTCTGCAAAATGATGAAAGAAAATGTTAAATCTTTATCAGTGTCTTTAAAGAAGTACATGTTCTTAGAATTCTAACCTCCTTTTCCCATATAGTGATAGAGAATCACAAAGCCAGAAGGATCTTCTACTGTTTTAATTTGTCTTCCTTGACTTCACAGTGGACGGCACAAAAATATTCTCTGATAATAAAATGTGGTACTTACATACAATGGAATACTATGCAGCCATAAAGAATAATGATGAATTCTCAAAATATATTGCAACATGGGTGAATCTGGAGGGCATTATACTGAGTGAAAGAAATAAGTCACAAAAGAACAAATACTGTATGATCTCACTATTTAGTGACGAGACAGAGAATGGCAAAATGGATAAGAAAAGAAAAATCTTTCAAAACGCTGCCTTCAAGAGACACTATATATATATAAAGACAAAAACAGGTTTACAAATTAAAACCTATGATCACTGGTGGTTACCAGGGATAGGAGGGTCTGGATGTGGTGGTAGTAGGGATTGCTCTCTAGATAGCAGGCATTTGTTATCTCTTGTGATGGGAAATTAACACCAATCATGGGTGAAGTGTACACAGCTTGACCAAGGTAAATGATGTCACTAGGAAGTATGCAATTAAAAAGGACATTTTTTCATAAATGATATAACATATACGACAGTGCAACAACAACTAAAAAATAGGAATGTAGTTACATGTATATGTGTGTATGCCTACAAGTATATAGATATGTATCTGTGTGTATAAAAGTAAGCAAATATAGATGTATCTATGTTGTGGTTGTTACATGCCATCAAGTTGGTTCTGACTCATAGTGACTCTGTGTAGAGTTACTGAGGCTGTAAATCTTTGTGGGATCAAAAAGCTTCATCTTTCTCTGTGGAACAGATGGTAGACTGGAACCACAAACCTAATGGCTAGCAGTACAGTTTGTGTGTGTGTGTGTGTGTGAATTGAGTGATAGTTTACATGGGAGAACACTGGTTTTGTACTCATCCTATTGTATTTCGTTTCATTGCAATGATTATAATCCCCTCTTTGTGCATTGTCATTCAACAGTATTTGCTTCTATTCCCTCTGTTTTTTTGTGGTTTTTTTTTGGGGGGGGGGAGGGGTTTGGATGTACACAAAAATACTCAGGGATATATAAACATTTAAACAACCAAAGGGCACATTCTGCAAGCCTGCCTCCTGAGCGCTAGTACACAGCCTTTCCTTTTCCATGAGACTAGAGACCTCAGCTGCTCTATCTCTTCATGTCCTCATCTCTGTCTCCATCTCTGGTGTCGCTGCTTCTCTGGAGAGGGTCCCACATTCCACTCATGCTCTTCTCCCTTGATGGTCCTAGGGTCCATTAACTATTTTCCCCTTTATGTTACAAAACTTATACCTTTACAATTGTGACAATTGCAATTAGTCATGATAACAATTGCTCACTGTTGAGTCATAAGAATTTTATCCCCATCTCCTTTCACCAGACCTATCTTTTGGTTGGCTTTCTGAGGGAGCTTTAACAAGTACCACTTTTTGGCTACTTTCTCTATATGCATCAATAACTTTTATGCTATCTGTAGTATTTTTAAATCTGTCCTTCTTAACAACAGTCAAGAATATATTGCCTTTAAAAACTAGCAGTCCAGTTCTTATTCTACAGAGCCACCAGATGTTTCTATGTACAGATATATATGTGTGTGTGTGGCTTGGTGGGATAATGAACTAGATTACAAGGTCAGTTTGAACTGGAAGGTCAGTGGTTCAAGCTCACCAGCCACTCCTTGGAAACCCTATACAGTATTGTTATGAGTCAGAACTTACTCGATGGTACTTAACAACAACAACATATGTGTAAGTATATGCATCCATTTAAATTAATATATATATGTACAATAAGGCATATAGGACGAACAAACATGGATACTTCTTAGACTTAACCAGATAACTTCACAGGATGGGAGGGTCTGAAGGCTTAGGACCATAGTCTCATGGGATAACTCAGTCAATCAGCATAATATAGTACCTAAAATCTATGTTGTACATCTCAGTTTGGTGAGTAGTATCTGGAGTCTCAAGAACTTATGAGAGGTCATCTAAGACACAACCATTTATCTCTGAGTGTCTGGAGGAAGAAGACAACCAAAGATCCAAAGAAGAAACCAGTCCACAGGACTAAGTCTATGGGAACCATGATCTCATCTACCCTGAGACTAGGTGAATTGGATGGTGTCTGATGGGCAAAACAGACCATCTGATCAGGAGTACAATATAATAATCCTGATAGAATAGAAGCAAAAGGTGGAACACAGTTCAAATCTTCAAAAAGCCCAGATTTGCTGATTTACTGGACCAGTTGAGATTGAACGCTCTGAGACTATCACCCTGAGATACTTTTTAAACCTTGAACCAAAAGTATTTCATGAGGTCATTTTTTCAGCGAAGTAACACACATTGATTCACAAAACAAGCAGTATCATTTGTGAGGACTGTACTCTTTTAAAATTTTTCCTATAATACTAGATGTTCAATGTTTACTCAAAAGCAAAGACAAGAAGACAAGGGGTCAGGGAAACTAGATTACTGGAAACAGAACAACCAGTAATGAGAAAGCTGACACACTGTGAAAAATGTAACCATTGTTACTGAAAAAATTGTATTGAGAACCTAATTTTCTGTGTAAACTTTCACCAAAAACACAATAAAAAATTTAACAGCAACAATAAACTCAGGAAATTAAAAATCTGCTGTATTGATTTAAGTCTGTATCAAAATGGTAATCTCATTTGGAAGTCTGTACCAATATAAATTTCTCTTCATTTTTGGACTTCTAAGCTTCCATTCTCTTCAGCTAACTAGTGTTTCCTATTAACAACATATAAATATACTAAATGAACAGAGACTTCTAGGTGAGAAGTTCCCAACCTAAGAGTCCATGAAAGGACTTTAGAAAGGTTTATAGTCATTTAAAGTTATATGTAAATATAGTTGCTGTTGGCCATCAAGTTGTTCCTGACTCATAGTGATCCTGTATAGGGTTTCCAAGGAGTGGCTCGTGAGTTTGAACCATCAGCCTTGTGATTCACACCGACCTTGTGATCCAGTGCTTCATACCACAGCATCACACCAGGACTCCACATGTAAATGTTAACACTATGTATTTTCATGTTTTTGAACACAGAAGGTGCATCTAGACCCTCCATCAGATTTTTGAAGGCACTTAACTACCATAAAAAGAAGTGCCTGGACTCAAACCTACAGGAAAAATATAAAACAACATAGGCAGACCAACTGTTACTACAAGAACAAGCAACTTGCTTGCCCA
>NW_006408846.1:2767945-2779930 GCF_000296735.1 Chrysochloris asiatica
TATATATATATCAATGTGGATGTTGTTGTTAAGTGTTGTCAAGTTGGTCTGGAATCACAGCGACCTTGTAAAGGGTTTCCAAGGAGCAGCTCTTGGGTTTGAACAGCTGACCTTGTGGTTCACAGTCCAGTGTTGATCCTACAGCACCACATGAGGAGTCCATCAATGTGAATGGATGAGGGTAAATAAAAAAGTATTGCTACTAGGCAGAGATGATGATGTGGAGTGATGGAGCAGCTGGAGACTTTAGATCCAGAGAGGGAGAGCGACTGTGTGCTGAAGACCTGGGGGGTATAGGGGAAGGATTGCATGGAGGGGATTGTAACCATGGCAGTGAGATGATATACGATAGAATGAATGTAAAACTAATGTTCTCCCATGTAAACTATCACATAATTCACAATAAAACATTAAAAAAAGAAAAGTATTGCTACTAGGGTTCTAGTTCATATATGCACAGGTTCATTATACAGACAAATAGTGCTTAAACATTTCTCTGCAATCAATGGATCGCGGCAGACAAGTTCTCTCAGCAACACATTTGTCTTAGTTTGATTAGGATGCTTTCCAAAGTTAGGTTCAACCAAGACAGTGGCTTCCCAGGTGATCTGCTAAGCCAATTAAACTCAAGGCACAGAGGTCAGCTCAGAAGGTTATGGTGACTATTTTATGGGATACCAAAGGAGTAATCATGATAAATTTTTCTGGGAATGATTACAGGAGCTTATTATGAAGAAGTTTAAGAAAATGGAAAATTTGCACTGGTGAGAAAAGTACCAGGAAGGAGTTTTCCATCATGATACTGTATCTGTTCTTTCTTCCAGGGTAACAAGGGCTGTCCTATGAGAATTTCATTGGGAAACCTTACTCCATTTACACTACCTACAGCTCTGATCTTGTCCTTTCAGACTGCTTTTTGTTCCCCAAATTCAAAGAACATTTAAAAGTCATGTGGTTTGAGCCCCTCAAAGATGCCCAATCTCCTGACTTTGATATGGTGTAAATCAAAGAGCACAGAATACTATGGGAAAGTCTTAGAGAGATGGAAACACCACCTTCAGGAGAGCGTAAGTTTATATGAGGATGTAGCCAGAAACAATAGCTTCACATCTTGGTATTTTTGGTCAATAAAGTTTCTATGATTTTTTGGTAATATTTTTGACTTACTTTCATATACAAGTATATGTATTTAAGCAAAATTAGATTAGTCTGTGTATATTGCTTTTTTTTTTTTTTTTCAGTTAGCAGTTTCCACATTACACAGTAAGATTACTCCTTGACAAATACCTAGACCTTGTCTCATTTTTTCCCAGCTGTTCAAAATCATCCTTTACTGCTCCTTTGTCTACAACAATATTAAATCTAGGACTGCACTTGGTATTAGAGTGTTAAGTCTCAAGTCTCCTTTCGTTTTAGCATAGTTCCTCTTTTTCAGAAAGAGGCCTGTTATTCTGAGCACTCATTTCTTATCCTTGAACAATTTCTTATGTCTTCATTCCATGTGCCTCTGCTAAAAATATTCCTAAAAGCAAACCCAAACATCTTTTTCTCTGACCTCATCTTCCTCAATATAATATTCATCATTTGACAAACCGACTCTTAAACACTTTTCTCTTGGCTTTGCTGTTGTTGTTGTTAAGTGCCATTGAGTTGGTTCCAACTCATAGCAACCCTGTATGGGGTGTCTAAAGAGTGGCTGGTGGGTATGAACCTCCAACTTTGAGGTTAGCAGTCCAGTGATTATCCTACAGTGCTACATTAGAACTCCTTCTTGGCTTATGTGACATTTAAGCAAACAAGCACCAAAACCAAGTCTGTTGTGGTCGAGTTGATTCTGACTCATGGTGACCCCATCCATGTGTGACAGACAAAAACTGCTCCATAGATCGGGGTTTCTTGGCTGTAATCTTTATGGAAACAGATCGATAGGGCTGTCTTTTGAGGTATTGATGGATGGATTTGACTCATCAACCTTCAAGTTAATAGTCAAGTGAAAACTATTTTCTTCTGTAAAAATGGTGGTATGGGGTCTCAGGCTTCCTCTTCTAATTTCACAAAGGGAAGAAGAGAGAATCATTATCAACATCCACAGCCCAAGACTGATTCCTGTGAAGTACATGTCAGAGACACCTCCTCTCTTCAACCTATTTACCAATTCCTGCACCAGCCGTGCATCCCATGGTATGCCCTCCTCCTCTGTTGGATTCAATAATTTCTTGCAATGGCCACACAGAACTCTAGACGCTCTTCACAAATATGGCGTTTTATTAGGGAAACCTCCCAGCTGAAGGAATACAGTTCTCTTACTCTGTGGCTGGAGAAGCCCATCTCCCAGTCTCCTGGTTCTGCTGCTGTCAGTCTCTGTTGCTTTTGCTACCACTGCTTGTCATTTGGTCCTATCTCCTGTGTTCTACTCTATACCAGCTAGGAGGTCCTCAGTTCAGGGCCCATGGCCAAAGGATACACTATACTCGGGCTTTTCTTTACGCCTCTGGGATAGCTCATTTGAAGCCTAGTGAGAGTGCAAAATTAACCAGTATCCTCACTGCTGATTGTATGGTCTTACCTTCACATTTCCTCATGTGGCACTGTAGCATAAGCACTGGACTTCGAAACACAAAGTCGGCAGTTCAAACTCACCAGGTGCTCCTCGGAAACCCTATACAGGGTCACTTTGAGTCAGAACCAATTCAACAGCACTTAAAAACAACAACAACTCACAACAACCTCACAAGGGTGCCATGTACCTTATTTAGCAAGCTGTTCAATCCAATTGGCAGACCATAACACTGTATTTGCATAGTGTCACCCAAATATTTAGAGGCAGTTTTAAGACCATGGTGAGAAAGACCAAATGAAAGTGATTCATTGTACTGGACCTTCTCTAAGTAAAAGTGCTGAACGGAAAATGTCAAAGCACAGCTCGATAAGACAAAGTTAAAGTGTTATACTGTGTGAAGAATTGGAGTTAGAAACCAAAAGAGAAGAATGTACTCAGAATTTCTCAAGCTGAAAAACTGAAGAAAAATGTCAAGCTTCGGGTTGCAATATTGAAGGATCCTAATAGGAGCTCTGGTAGCGTAGTGGTTATGAGTTGGGCTGCTAACCTCACGGTCAGCAATTTGAAAGTATCAGTAGTTCCATGGGAGAAAGATGAGGCTTTCTGCTCCTGGAAAGATTTATAGCCTTGGAAACTCTATGCAGCATTGCTATGAGTCGGAAATGACTCCATGGCACATATCCACCACCACTACCATAAAATGAAATAAAGTCCTAGGCCCAGTATAGACTGAGCCATACTCCTAACCCTAACTCTGTACTCCTAGTCACTCCCAAAATAATGAAAAAAGAAGATGGAAGGAATATGCAGTCATGGTACTAAAAAGAATTGGTCAATGTTGAACTAGCTCAATAGGAGGTATATGATCATGAACTGATGGTATTGAAGGAAGAGGTCCACGTTGTACTGAAGGCATTGGCAAAAACAAGGTTCCAGAAAGTGACAAAATACGAAATGAAATGTTTCAGCAAACTGATGCAGCACTCGAGGCACACACTCTTCTATGCCAAGAAATTTGGAAGGCAGCTACCTGGTCAACCAAAGTGGAAGAGACCTATACTTGTGCCCATTCCAAAGAAAGGTGACCCAATGAAATGCAAAAATCATTACGCAAGATCACTAATATCACACGCAAGTAAAATTTTGCTGAAGATAATTCAAAAATGATTGCAGCAGTACACTGACAGGGAGCTGCCATAAATTCAAGCCAGATTCAGATGAGGAAGTGGAGCAAGGGATCTCTTTGCTGACGTCAGATGGATCTTGACTGAGAGCAGAGAATATCAGAAAGATATTTACTTGTGCTTTATTTATTGTACAAAGGAGCTCTGGTAGTGTAGTGGTTACGAATTGGGCTGCTATCCTCAGTGTCAGAAGTTCGAAACTACCAGCTGTTTTGCGGGAGAAAGATGAGGCTTTCTGCTCCCATAAAGATTTACAGCCTCAGAAACCCTGTACAGGGTTGCTATGAGTCGGAACCGACTCCACGACACATAACACAACAAAATTTACTATACAAAGACATTCGACTGTGTGGATCATAACAAATTATGGATAACATTTCCAAGAATGGGAATCCCAGAACACTTAATTGTGTTCATGAGGAACCTGTACTTAGACCAATGGGTACCACTTACAACAGAGCAGGTGGGTATTAAATACTTCATAATCAGGAAGGTTGCCTGGGTTGTATCCTTTCACCATATTTATTCAATCTGTATGATGAGCAAATAATCCAAGAAGCTGGGTTATATGAAAAAGAATGTGGTGTCAGGTTTGGAGCAAAACTCATTAACAACCTATTATATGCAGATGACACAACCTTGATTACTGAAAGGGAAGAAGACTTGAAATATTTATTGCTGAAGATCAAAGACTATAGAATTCAGTATGGATTGTACTTTTGTAAAGAAAACAAAAATCCTAACAAATGGACCAATAAATAACATGACAGTAAATGGAGAGAAAAGATAGAAGTTGTCAAAAACTTCATTTTGCTTGAATCCACAATGAATGTCCATGGAAGTAGGAACTAAGAAATTAAACGACATATTGTATTATGCAAATCTACTGCAAAAGACCTCTTTAAAGGGTTAAAAAGCAAATATGTCACTTGGAGGATTAAAGTACTCTTGACCCAAGCCATAGTATTTCCAATAGCCTCACACAAAGTTGGACAATGCATAAGGAAGACCTTATTGGTGAAGAACCTATTCATTTGAGCTGTCGTGTTGGTGAAGAATATTGAAAGTAACATGGACTGCCAGCAGAATAAACAAATCTGTATCAAAAAAAAAAAAAAAAAAAAAAAAAAACCAACCAGAATATTCCTTCAAAGCAACGTGGTGAGACTTTGTTTCTCATATTTGGACATGTTGTCAGGAAGGACTGGTTCCAGGAGAAGGACATTATGCTTAGTGAAGTGGAGGGTCACCAAAAAGAGGAAGACTCTTAGATAGATTGACACAGTGACACAACAATGGGCTCCAATCTAACAATTACAAGGATGGTGCAGCAGGACCAGGCAGTGTACATTCTGTAGTGCATTGTGTTACTGTGAGTTGGAACTGACTCAGAGGCACAGAACAACAACTTTATAGTTATTCGACAAGTCCCAGTACCACAGCAGTTAAGCGCTGAGCTGCTAACATAAAGGTTGCGAATTCACTGCAGAATAAACACTGTACTGAGAGGTCAGTTGGAACCACAAAGCGAGTAGTTCAAACTCACAAGCGACTCCTCAGAAATGCTATACAGGGTTGCTATGAGCTGGAACCTACTAGATGGCACTTAACAACAAGCTGCGGTGTAGGAGAAAGATGTGACAGTGTGTTTCTGCAAATCTGTATACCTTTGGAAACTATTGGGGCAGTTCTACTCTGTTCTATAGGGTTGCTAAGAGTTAACATCACCTCTACGGTAGTGGGTTTTATAGGTATCTTAAATAACTCAATAATTCAATATTCCAAGTTACTCTATGCATTTTCTATTCCCTGCCTATTGCTGTTTACTTCTATCTGGAATATGTCCTTCACTTTGACCTCTTTTTACCCTATCCCTACTCATCACCTGTTGAAATCCTACCCACTTTTAAGATCCAGCTCAAATATTGTATCTTCCTTGAACTGCCTCTAATAATTCCAATCAGAAATGACTTCTTCAGCTTCATGTATGTGTGTGCATGTATAGTTAACCTTTTTTTTCATATTTCCTATGCAATGCCACATTTTGTCTTATAATTATTATTGTAGCTGGCTTATCTATCATTACAGCTTTAAATTTCATGATTTTTTTTTTAAAGATGACTCTTACTCATAAATGCTTGCTGTACAGAATTTAGCACGGTGCTTTATACGAGATAAGGGTTACAGTTTACTTGTATGGCTAAGAGATGTTTCATTACCGGGATTGCAGTCAATGAGATGAAACCAAAGGCGTATGAATCATTAAATGTAAACTCGATCTGCTCTGTAAACCTTCTTCACCCAATTCACAATAAAAAGAACGAAAAATTACTTGAATGGATAGACACTCGGATTTGGAATCGACTTTTCTCTTTTACAACTAAATTTTAAATTCTTATTCTTACCCAGGTGGCTTCATTAATTTCTCTGCTGTCCCTCCTAAATGGCTTTTCATTTTTCAGATTTTCATTCTTATCAGGGAGTCCTGATGTGGCATTGTGGGTTAATGCGCTGACTACAATGTCGGTTTCAACCACAAGGTTAGTGGTTTAAACTCACTAGCTGCTACTCGGAAACTGCATACAGGGTCAGTGTGGGTTGTAATCAACTCAGTGGCACTTAACAACACAATTCCTATCAGATATAAAAATACTTATATATATATATAACAGCGTAGTGGTTACGAATCGGGCTGTGAACCTCAGGGTCAGTAGTTTGAAACTCCCAGCTATTCCAGAAAGATGAGGCTTTCTGCTCCAGTAAAGATATACAGCCTCAGAAACCCTGTATAGGGTCACTATGAGTCGGAACCGACTCCACGCACATAACCACCACCATATAATTGTGTTAGGTGCTGTTGAGTTTAGACTCAGTGATCCTATGTACAACGGAATGCAACACTGTCTGATGTTATGTTATCCTCACAACTGGTGCTATGCTTGAGCCCATTGTTGGAGCCACTGTGTTAGTCCTGTTCCTTCAGGGTCATCCTCTTTGTCACTAACCCTCTACTTTCCAAGCACACTGTTTTTTGTCAGGGACTGATGCCCTCATGATAACATGTCCCAGACACACGCACCAAAGTCTCACCCTCCACACTTTTAAGGAGCTTGCTGACTTTACTTCTTGTTTTTATAGAGGCTCCAGCTATTTTTGTGACTTCGAAGTAGTTCTGCTGAGAGGACCAAATATTATTACAGCGGTATTAGTGGAAGTTAAAATAAGGGAGTCATCAAAAAATTAAAAAAGAAGAAGAAGAAATGATTTGTATTCCATTTTCTGTAAACTTAGCTAACAACATTTAGATCTTACTAGGTCCCTTCCTTCCCTATTACATATGACAGCTATTTTGATCCATTGTTGCCCTCCAACACATATTCATCCATAAAGAATTGAGAGGAAGATTGAGTTACACAATGCTATGACTGAAAGGGAACTCAGCAGTCTTCTCTCTTTTTATTTTGGTTTCAACACTGTACCTCAGTGGTTTCATTTTCACAAAATCAAAACTAAGTAGACTCTCAGATCCCAGATCCAATAACTCATACCAAATATTCTTTTCATTATAAAAATCACACAACTTTACTAAAAAGCCTATGGGATTGCTAATAAGGAGAATCCTGGGTGACACACACAGTGAAACACTCAATGACTAGCTGAAAGATTGGTGTTTCCAAATCCACCCTGAGTCACCTCAGAAGATAGTCCAGGTGATCTGTTTCAAAAAGGTCACACCTTTGAAAACAGTACAGAGCACAGTTCTATTCTTACACAGGGGAGGAGTCACCAGACTAGGCTCAGTGGCAACTAACAACAACAATATTGCTAATTAAAGGGAAGGAAATGAAGAATGCAGAAAATTAAGTAATAATTCTAAAAACCAGCCAAATTCCAGTGTAAAAAACCTGAATATTCTGAAGCGAGCTGTATTTTAAATATTACATAGCCCCTGTTTTGAATTAGAAGCATATATAAGTGAGGGTGTCTTAGAGGTCTTACCTGGAAAATACCTCTATGTTTAAGACTATGAAGGATAATTTTTAGTTTTCAACACTGAGTTGGCCTACAGTAGTTAAAAAGATAAATAAAATCTTGAAACTAAAATTCAATTATAGTACAGAAAGAAAAGTAAATCTCAGAATCAAATGCTAATGATAAGAGGACAAAATATTTAACAGCGAGAAATGTACAAAAGAGTAGAAGAAACAAAGAGGGAATAGAAAGAGAAAATATGCACACTAAGAAAAATTGACAATAATTTGCAAAACAAACATCCTGGGGAAAATTGAAATTACAGGGCAAAAGAAAAATAACCAATTTAAGAGAAGGAAAATGACATTAAAAATGTCACTACTGGTTCCAAAATTATATATATAAGCACAAAAGCTGAGTAGATTGTGGATTTTTTTTTTTTTAAATATAGGAGGATATGGGAATATGGGGATGAAACAAAAGAAATAAACGTTGAAGGAATATTAAGAGGAAATGGAATAGTCAGTCGCCCTCTAACCATTATCTACAGGTAATGCTCAAAACAGGCCAATCATCAAGTGATACAGTTTTTCTTACCAAATATTGAGACTGTAGTAGCTCCAAGCGTCAGCACCAACCTGGAGGTCCTCACCAGAATACTGTCTAGTCCTCACTTACCCCAATCAAGTTCTAAAGTATACCTAGGAAATTTGCTGGGTTACCCCTCTTCCCCTCTCTCTTAGTTTTAGTGCCTAAACTAAGCTCCTTGTCCTTAACCACTATCTAACTTCACAGGAGGGGCCTGAAAGTGAGTCATTTCTAAACTTGGAGATAATGCTTAGATAAGGAAAGTAGGAAAACAGAAGTGGGAGATTTTCTGCAAGATACAGAGTATAATCACGGAGAGAATGACAGGGTCCAAAAACGGTCACTTTGTAGGTTTTTGTTTTGTTGTAGAAATTATAAACGGATTTCACAGTATGTGAGGATGGGAGCGGAGAGTCTCTGGGTGAGGAAATGATGTGCACAGATTCATATAATTATTCTGAAAGAATCCACTGCCATTGAGTTGATTCCAACTCATAGTGACACTGAATAGGGTTTCTGAGACTGTAAATCTTTGTGGGAACAGAAAGCCTCATCTTTCTTCTGCGGAGTGGCTGGTGGTTTTGAGCTACCAATTCTGCGATTAGCAGTCCATAATCTTAAATAGGAGTCCTGGTGTAAAGCTGTAGGATAAGCACTAGATTGTTAACCACAATGCTGGCTGTTCAAACCCAACAGCCTCTCCTCGGAAACCTTTATGAATCAAAACTGACTCAGCAGCACATAACAACAATAACAATCTTAAATAATATCTCTTAAATAGTGGTTACGAATTGGGCTGCAAACCTCAAGGTCAGCAGTTTGAAACTACCAGCTGTTCCACGGGAGAAAGATGAGGCTTTCTGCTCTCGTAATGATTTACAGCCTCAGAAATCCTATACAGGGTCACTATGGGTCGTATTCAACTCGCCAGCACTTAACAACAACAACAACAACAAATCTTTAATATGTGTAAGGAATTACAAAATATGCTAAATTACAATTTACACTATGTTCTGATCTCTAGAGATTTACAATTTACTAGAAATAGGCCCTCATGTACAAAAAACTGAAATACGACCTAGACAATAAGAATAGAAATAAATATGACAGTATAATAAATTTTTATATAATAAAATAATAATAATATAGTTGTTATTGTTGTTGTAAGTGCTGTTAAGTCAGTTCCAACCTATAGTGACCCTGTATAGGGTTTCTGAGGAGCAGCTGGTGAGCTTGAACCACCAACCTTGCAGCTCAAACTGACTTTGCAGTCCAGTGCATAAACCCACAGTGCCAACCAGGACTCCAAATAATACAGTTAGCCTGGGAAAATCTAAGTCTTAAGGTAGAAATAAGATCTGAGCAGGTTCTTAATGATAAGACTTCTATAGGCACAAAATGTGAAAAGCAGTTTGATGTGCACATAGAGCATGCTCCAAGGCAGATAGCAGGGGAAAGCACAGGATTCATTGGCAAATGGGAAGGAGTCTAGTTCAGATTGTACGTTTTGTCAAGAAGGGATACAGATGAAGAGGGACCTTGGCAATGATTCCTGTTTGGAATGTACATTGTAAAGAATTCTCACTCAAATCATTATTTATATATCTCCATATGAAATGAAGTTTATTTAGGTTAGATGCAGTTGAACACTGTTGGTAAAGGTTTTAGTCCGTATTAATCAAATTGATGTCCAAACAATAGTATCTGTACTCTTTATGTGTAGTAAAATCACATTCAAATAGTAATTGGGCAGAAAGATATCCCCCAAATGCCAAGAATTGTGATGTTTTTCTGAGTTTGTTTAGATAACTTTGTTATTATTGGTTGTGTGCCAGTGGTGTCGCTTCCGACTCATAACAACCCTGTATAGGGTTTCCGAGGCTGTAAATCTTTATGGGAGCAGAAAGCTTCATCTTTCCCCTGCGGAACTGGTAGTTTCGAACTGTTGATCTTGAGGTTAGCAGCCCGACTCATAAACATTACTCGACATGTTGTTGCTGTTAGGCGCCATCAAGTCGATTCCGACCCATAGCGACCCTGTACAGGGTTTCCGAGGAGTGGCTGGTGAGCTTGAACCACCGACCTTGCAGTTCAAACCGACTTTGTAGTCCAGCTCATTAACCCACAGCGCCTCCTTAATTTTGTTATTATTAGGTGCCGTCTAGTTGTTTCAACTCCTAGTGACCTATGTGTAACAGAATGAAACGCTGCCCTGTCCTGCGCCATCCTCCAAATTGTTTCTATATTTGAGTCTATTGTTGCAGTTACTGCGTCAACTCATCTCCTTGGGGGTCTTCCTCTTTTTTGCTGACAATTCTTATTCAATCTGTATGTTGAGCAAATAATTTGAGACGCTAGGTTATATGAAAAAGAACATGGCATCAGGATTTGAGGAAAACTCATTAACAACATGAGATATGCAGATGATATAATACAACCTTGCTTGCTGAAAGTGAAGAGGCCTTAAAGTACTTACTGATGAAGATCAAAGACAACAGCCTTCAGTATGGAATGAACCTCAGTGTAAAGAAAGTAAAGATCTTCATCACAGGGCCATTAAATAACATCATGATAAATGGAGAAAAGATTGAAGTTGTCAAAGACTTTATTTTGCTTAGATCCACAATCAATACACATAGAATCAGCAGTCAAGAAATCAAATGGCAGTTTGCATTAGGTAAATCTGCTGCACATGATTTCTTTAAAGCGTTCAAGAGCAAAGATATCAGTTTGAAACCAAGGTGCACCTGACCCAAGCCACGATATCTTTAATAGCCTCATATACCTGTGAAAGTTGGACAATGAATAATGAAGACTATAGAAGAATTGGTGCATTTGAACTGTGGTGTTGGATAAGAATATTATAAGTACCAAGGAATACCAGAAAACAAAACAAAAAAAATCTGTCTTAGAAGAAGTACAGCCAGAATGTTCCTTAGAAAGAAGCCTGGATGCCTAGACTTCATTTCTCATACTTTGGACATGTTATCAGGAGGCACCAGTAAAAGGACATCATGCTTGGTAAAAAGGAAGGTCAGTAAAAAAGAGGAAAACCCTCAACAAGAGGGACTGACACAATGGCAGCAGAAATGAGCTCAAACGTAACACCAGTTGTGAAGATGGCACAGGATCAGGCAGTATTTCATTCTGTTGTGCATAGTGTTGTTATGAATCAGAACCGACTCAGAGTACTTAACAGCAACAGCTACTTTACCAAGCATGATGTCTTTCTGATTGGCCCTTCCTGGTAACATGTCCAAATTTGTTGTTAGGTGCCACTGAATTAATTCCAACTCATAATGACCCTATGCACAGCGGAATGAAACACTGCCCGGTCCTTCACCAGTCTCACAATTGTGGTTCTGCCTGAGGCCATTGCAGCTGCCATTGTGCCCATCCATCTTGTTGGGGGCTTCCTCTTTTATACTGACTCTCCACTTTACCAAGGATAATATCCTCTCCAGAGACTGGTGCCTTATGTTATGGTCAAAGTATGAGAAATGAAGTCTCGCCATCCCTGATTCTAAGGAGCATTCTGGTTGTACTTCTTCCAACACAGATTTGCTTATTCTTCTGGTAGTCCATAGTAAGTTCAATATTTTCCAACACCAAAACTCAAATGCTTCAATTCTTCTATGTTGTTGTTGTTAAGTGCCGTCGAGTCGGTTCCGACCCATAGCG
>NW_006408846.1:2780585-2786947 GCF_000296735.1 Chrysochloris asiatica
GTACAGGTTCTTCATGAGCACATCAAGCGTTCTGGAATACCCATTCTTCTCAATGTTGTCCACAGCTTGTCATGATCCATGCAGTTGAAAGCCTTGCATAGTCAATAAAGCACAAGTAAACATCCTTCTGACGTCAGTAATGATATCACTAATTCCATGTTCTCTTCTGAATCCAGCTTGAGTTTCTGGCAGTTTCCTGTCTATGTACTGTTGCAGTCATTTTTAAATTAGTTTCAACAAAATTTTATTTGCATGTGCTATTAACGATATTGTTCAATGATTTCCACATTCTGTTGCGTCACCTCTCTTTGAAATGGGCACAAATATAGGTCTCTTCCAATCAGTTGGCCAGGTAACTGTTTTCTAAATTTCTTGGCATAGACAAATGAGTACCTCCAATGCTGCATCAGTTTGTTGAAAGATTTCAGTTTATATTCCATCGATTCGTGGAACTTTGCTTTTTGCCAATACCTTTAGTGCAGCTTGGATTTCTCCCTTTGGTACCATTGGTTCTTGATCATATGCTACCTCTTGACATGGTTGAACATCAATTATTTATTTTTGGTACAGTGATTCTGAGTATACCCTCCATCTTTTTTTTTTTTTTTTTTAATGCTTTCTGCATTATTCAATATTTTACTCACAGAATATTTCAACATTTCAAGTCAATTATTGAGTTTTTTCTTCAGTTCTTTCAACTTGAAAAATGCTGAGCATCCCTTTTGGCTTTCTAATTTCATGTATTTGTACATTTCATTATAATACTTTATCTTCTTCAGCTTCCCTTTGAAAATTAATGTCCTGCTCTTTAACTTCCTCATTTCTCCCATTTGCTTTATAATCTCTGAGAGTAAATTTCAGAGTCTCTTCTGACATCTATTTTGATCACTTCTTTCTTTCCCATCTTTTAAATAACCTTTTGCTTTCTTCTTATATGATGTTCTTGATCTCTTTCCACAGCTCTTCTGGTCTTTGGTCATTAGTGTGTAAAACATTGAATCCGTTTCAGAGACGGTCTTTAAATTCAAGATAATATTTTGGCTCTCTTGGACTTGTTTAAATTTTCTCCAGCTTCAGCCTGAACTTGCATAAAATCAATTGGTAGTCTGCTCCACAGTCAGCCTCTGACCTGGTTCTGGCTTATGACATTGACCATTTCTACCATCTCTTCTCACAGATGTTGTCAACTCGATTTCTGTGTATATCATCTGTTGAAGCACTTGTGTATGATTGCCTTTTTTTGTTGAAAAAGGTATTTGCAATGAAGAAGTCATTGGTTTTGTAATCTCCTGCATCATTTCTATCACTAATCCCATTACTGACCCTTCTTTTTCTGTTTCCAATCACCAGTAATTATCAATACATCTTGATTGCATGTTTGATCAGTTTTCGACTGAAGAAGTTGATAGACTTCTTTAGTTTCACCGTCAATGGCTTTAGTGGTTGGCGCATAAATTTTAATAATAGTGACATTTTCCTTGTGGTTGTGGCTGTGTGCCATTGAGTCACTTCCGACTCATAGTGTCCCTATATAGGGTTTTCGAGGCTATAAATCTTTACGAGAGCAGAATGCCTCATCTTTCTCCCGCGGAACAGCTGGTAGTTTCGAACTGCAGACCTTGCAATTCGCAGCCTGATTTGTGACCACTACGCTACCAGAGCTCCTTGTAGTCATATGGCTATTTTCTGATCACAGACAGCACTGTCCTTCATGATAAATATGGAAATTCTCTTTTTGATGATGAATGCTGTACCATTCCTCTTGAATTTGTCAATTCTGGCATAGTAAACCATATGATTGTCAGATTCAAAATGGCCAATGCCAGTCCATTTCAGCTCACTAATGCCTAGGATATTACTGATGTACTCATTTTCATTTTGACAATTTCCAATTTTTCTAGATTCATACTTTGTACATTCCATGTTCTGATTATTAATGGATATTTGTAGCTGTTTCTCCTCATTTTGAGTTGTGCCCCTTCAGCAAATAAAGGTCCTGAAAGCTTTACTCCATTCATGTCATCATGGTCAACTAGACTTTGAGGAGGCAGCTCTTCCTCAGTCCCATTTTGATATCTGTTCAATGGGGACTCTCCTACATTGCTGGTGGGGTTGTATGTAAAATGGTGCAACCACTGTGGAAAATGGAATGGCACTTTCTCAAAAAGTTGAAAATAGAAATACTGTATGATGCAGCAATCCCTCTACTTGGTATAGATCCTGTAGAAATAAGAGTTGTGACATGAATAGATATATGCACATCCATGTGCTCTTATGGACTTGTTTTAATTTTCTTCAGCTTCAACTTGAACTTGCATATGAGCAGTTGATTGTCTGTTCTATGATCAAAATATTGAATGATGCAGGAAGCATCAAAAGCAAATGGAAGGAATACTCAGTCACTGTACCAAAAAGAATTGATCAACAACATTCAACCATTTCAAGAGGTAAGGTATAATCAAGAACTGATAGCACTGAAGGAAGAAGGCTCCATGAATTGACAGAATACCAAATGAAATGGTTCAATAAATAGATTCAGCTCTGGAAGTGCTCACTTATTTGTGCCAAGAAATTTGGAAGAGCTACTGGGCAAACTGATTAAAAGAGATCCATATTTGTGCCCTTTTCCAAAGAAAGGTGATCCAACAGAACATGGAAATTATCAAACAAATATCATTAATATCACATGCAAGTAAAATTTTTTGCTAAAGATAATTCCAAAATAGTTGCAGCAGCAGTACATCAACAAGAAACGGTCAGAAATTCAAGTCAGAGTCAAAAGAGGAAATGGAACAAGGAATATCATTGCTGACGTCAGATGGATCTTGGCTGAAAGTAGAGAATACCAGAAAGATGTTTATCTGTGTTACAGTGACTGTGCAAAGGCATTCAACTGTGTGGGTCTTAACAAGCCATATATAACATTTGGAAGAATGGGAATTCCAGAACACTTAATCATGCCCATGTGTAACCTGAACACAGACCTAAAGGCAGTCAATTGAATAGAATGAAGGGAAACTACATGGTTTTAAATTATGAAGTGTGGGCATCAGAGTTGTATTCCTTCACCATGCTTATTCAGTCTGTATGCTGAGTAATCGAAGAAACTGAACTATATAAAGAAGAATGCACATAGGATGAAGGCTCATTAACATTACTTGCTAAAAGAGAAGCAAACTTGAAGCATGGAAAAATGGAATTAAAAGATAATGGAATTTTCCCACAAAGTTTTTGTAACCATCAACACAAGATGTAATAAAAAACCAAACCCACTGCCATTGAGTAGATTCTGATTCATTGTGACCCAATGTAGGGTTTCTGAGGCTGTAAAAAAAAAATTTTTTTTTTTTTTTTTTTTTTTGAGGCTGTAAATCTTTATGGGAACAGAAAGTTCCCTCCTTTTCAAGGGAGTAGTTAGTGGATTCAAACTCCTGACTTTGTGGTTAGCAGCCCAATGCATAATCCACTATGCCAACAGGGCTCCTTAACACAAAAAAAGTTTTATTTCAGTTTTTAAACTTTTTATTGTGAATTGAGTGAAGATTTACAGAACAGATCATCAGTCCCACATTCAACAAATTGTACTCTTCATGTCATTACGGTGATTGTAATGTACCATCAGTTGACCGTATTTACGTCATCACCAAGAGCAGATTTAGTTACTACATCTGGTTTCAATTCCTTCATGTCATAAATTTCTTCAAGTAATCGTTGTGCCCGTCTTTTAACAATGCATCCTCAGTACCCTTTTTGACTTTAGTCGGCCAACACTCCTGACAAGCTTTCGTATAACCAAAACTCGGATTCTCTTCACTTCTTTTCTCATCTTCACAACCTCGTTAGTGAAGTTCAGAGTTTCCAACTGAGACATAGTAGGTAGGTCCAGAAACAGAATCTGCAGAACCAACTCTCCGTTTCTGCCGGCACATGAATGGTGTCTGATCTACATGTGTTTTGGCTTCAACCTTTCCCCAGGTCCAATTTTCTTAGTGGTATTAGATTCCACTTTTCTGATCACTTCTCCCTCCTTTGATTTCTTGTAAAATAAAAGGTATTGCATGCCAAACCCTTGGGAATCTCACTTGCATTGGATCAGTGTCATGATGAGATGAACAAGGTTGGGATTCAAACTCACCGGCTGCTCCTCAGAAACCCTACACAGGGTCACTATGGGTTAGAATCGACTCAACAGCACTTAATAACAACAACAATTCCATCTCTAACCATCTTACTCGTTTATCACATCAGATCACATCATGAGGGATCATCATACAACTGCCAAACTACCATGAAACTTGGCTCAGCCGAGTTAACACGTATTGTGTAGGGACATAATTCAATCCATGACACTTGCTAAGAGCAAAGAGTACTTGAAACACTCACTGATGAAGACCAAAGACTAAAGTCTTCAACATAGATTACACCTCATCATAAAGTAAACACAACTAGACCAATGAGCAGAATCATGATAAACCGATAAAAGACTGAAGTTGTTAAGGATTTCATCTTACTTGCAATCAGAACCAATGCTCATGGAAGCAGCAGTCAGAAAATCTAACACCTGTGTTGCATTGGACAAATATGCTGCAAAGCATTTCTGTAAAGAGCAAAGATGTCAGTTTGAGGACCAAGGTACACCTGACCTCAGCCATAGCATCTTCAATGACCTTACATGCATATAAGAACTGAAAAATGAATAAGAAAGACCAAAGAAGAATTGCTACCTTTGAATGAACATGTTGAAAAAGAATATAAAATATACCATGAACTTCCAGAAGAATAAACAAATCTGTCTTGTAAGAAGTATAGCCAGAATTCTCCTTAGAAGTAGGGATGGTAAGACTTCATTTCAGATACTTTGGACAAGTCATCAGGAGGGACCTGGAGAGGGACATCATGCTTATTAGAGGGTCAGCAAACAGAAGACCCTCAATGAGATGGACTGGCACAGTGGTTCGAACAATGAGTTTAAACACAGAAACAATTGTGAGGATGGCACAGCATTGAACAGTGTTTTGTTCTGTTGTGCGTTGGAACAGACTCAATAAAACCTAACAACAACATCAGGGACTCCCCAGTGTTACTAGGTAGGACCAAATTTCCACCAGTTCTCATTGTCCCAATATCTTAGCCAACTCAGATATTGACAGACTAAAAGGAAAAAAAAATTTTTTTTTCCAATTTGGGGTATGAGAAATGTTCTCCAAGACTCTTCACTGAATAAAGATATTACGCTGGAAATAAAGTATTTCCTTAGTAAATCATAGACTCTGGTAACTGTAGTTGTTGTTGTTATATGCCATGGAGTTGGTTTCGACTCATAGCAACCCTGTACAGGGTTTCCAAGGCTGTAAATCTTTATGGGAGCAGAAAATCTCATCTTTCTCCCATGTAACAGCTGGTAGTTTCGAACTGCTGACCTTGCAGTTCCCAGCCTGATTCATAACCACTATGCTACCAGAGCTTCTATAGTAGGGAATAGAAATTCCTCCCTTTGGATTTGGTGGGATGGCAGTAATGGCAGAATTAAGAAACAAGCAAACATCTTTAGCCGAAGTGTCTGATCTTTCTCTAAATTATACCCAGCACCTGCCACATGCCTCACATCGTTGGGATAGAAAGAAGATTCTAAAAGGACGAGTCATTGCTACAAACCTTCCTGTTGTGTTGTAGCTGAGTAAATGGTATTTTCCTTAATTTAACAGCAAACAGAACCCTAACTCGAAGTTCTCATCTGAAACTTTAAGTCAGTGCCTTCAAGTGCAGCGTATCCTTTACTTTTTAGAGATGTTGCAACTGATAGAACCTTCTCCACCAACATTGAGGTGACTTTAGTTTTAGGACATTGAGAGTCCTTTTGCTCTAAGACTTTCCCAGTCTTCCTTCCCCTGCCCCCACTCCCTTTCAAGGTAAGCAGTTCAAACTCACCAGCTGCTCCTTGGAAACCCTATACGGGGATGCTATGAGTCAGGACTGACTCAGCAGTGGTAACAACAACAACAATAGGTCTCTGAGTCATTCATTATTCACTGAAATAGCAAATATTGTTTGGACACCTACTATGTGGTGGACACTGTTTTAGGTGATACAGAAATAAATAAATTAGACAAACTTCAAGTTCATTGTCCCTCAGATGTAGAGATGATAATTAACTGACAGATGTATAACCTTTCGAGATTTTTTTTTTAAGACTAAGCACATCCTACTAATTGCAAGATTGGTGGTTTAAATCTACTAGCCGCTTTTCAGAAACTCTATGCAGGGTCACTGTGAATTGGAACTCACTCCATCACACTTAGTAGCAATAACACCAACTTATGAGGATGCATCAAAAATTATCTGCAGAGAACAAACAAGATGGC
>NW_006408846.1:2790192-2798030 GCF_000296735.1 Chrysochloris asiatica
AAAAAAAAAAAAAATTATCTGCACTCCGGTTATGTTAAAATGCCTGTCCACATCCATGGCTGATGACAAGATTGCATGTGCGCGTGCAATGATTGTGTTGAATAGACAAGTGGCAGTGGGTTCTGTGGCAAATCATTCACAAGTCAGCCCTGACTCTGCCTATGAAATCATCCATGACAGACTTGTGTTTCAAAAAGTTTGTGCGAGATGAGAACTGAAACAACTCATGGAAGAGCATAAACAGAAGCGTTTGAGCATCTGCAAACAAAATTTGGACCGATACTCAAAGGAAGGTAAAAGTTTCTTTAAAAAAAAAAAATTGATACTGGTGATGAGACATGGATTCATCACTATAAGCCTTAGAGTAATGGGCAGAGTATGGAATGCATGGAATAGAAACATTCTTAATCGCTGACCAAGAAAAAGTTCAGAAGTCAACCATCAGCTGAAAAATTGATGCTTATAGTTTTCTGGTATTCTCACGAGCCAGTACTGGAACACTAGCAGGAAAAAAAGTACAACCATCGACAGTGCTCATTACAGTGTGATGTTCAATGAAGAGCTGAAGCCTAAACTTCGAGTTAAATGCAGAGGGCTTTGTGATCTTGCATGACAGTGCACGTACACACACCTCTGTCCACACTGTTGATACTCTGCAGCACCTTTGTTTTGAGGTGTTAAAGTATCCTCCCTCTAGTCCTGCTCTTGTTCCATCAGACTTTCACCGGTTTGGTCCCCTAAAAGCAGCCCTTCGAGGATGAAGATTCATCTCTGACTAAGAGGTGAAGACTATGGTGCATTGATGGCTCACAGCTCACTCTCTAACATTTTTAAATAAAGGAATATAAAAGCTACTTGACAGGTGGACAAAGTGTATTGAAGACCAAGAAGATAATGCTGAAATATGATGCATTTGTCTTTTCTAAAAGTCCACTACAGCCAGAGCGCAGATAATGTTTGACTCACCGTTGTATAAGTATCGAGATCTCTGTGTAGTGCAAATGGTAAATGGCTCAACTACTACTAGATGGACGTTTGGCAACTCAGATCCACTTAGAAGAGAAAACCCAACTTATACTATGGAGCAAGTCCACTGGACACACAGGATTGCCATAAGTCAGTATTGGCTCAAAAGCAACTTATAACAGTGAGTTGTTAAGTATGTGTATGCATTGTGTGCTTTTGCACATCATAAATTACACATATAGTTCTTCAAATTACTCTTATCACTCAACATAGTGTATCAGGTCATTCTTCATTATTTACCTTTACTTCACCTTTTGGATGTTCATCTCTGTTTTATGGTTACAAAATGTTTAAAATAGACAAATAGCTATGCAAAATAATGTAGCATCAGATTTTAACAAGTTGTAACTACTCAGCTTTTTTCAATGTCTTAAGCTCCACACGTTAAGCAAACCAAAAGGTCCTCAGGAGAAAGATGAAACTTTCTGCTCCCACAAAGATTTAAAGTCTCAGAAACCCTATAAGTCAGAACCAATTCGATGGCACTTAACAACAGCAAACAATATTTTGCTATACTTGTATCAGGTATTTAAGTATCTATATAAATATAATAAAAACACCTGGCTACTTCTTATACATATTTTCATACTTTTCTTCCCATTGTTGTTGTTGTTGTTGTTGAGTGCCATCGAGTCGGGTCCGACCCATAGCGACCCTGTACAGGGTTTCCGAGGAGTTTCAAAAAGTTCAGGGGAAAATTGCATTATCTTTTAAATCCATGTTCCACAAACTTTTTGAAGGCCTCTCATATTTTTATTATTTTTATATATGTATCTTAATTACTTTTATTAATGTTATATATACATCCATCAACAATACATAGTTTTATTTTGTATGTTTAAAATCTTTTTATGAATGTTCCTTGATTTACTTTGAAAACTAATGATTATTTCTGTTGAAGAAAAACAACCCCCCTGCCATCAAGTTGATTCTACTCCTAACAACATAAAGAAGAGTATAAAATGGAAGTTTCCCTTCCTTTCTTTTTTTCAGAAGTAACAGCCCTTAAATATCTTGAATAGTGTTCCTTAATTATTTTATGCCTATCATGCCTAGTGGTTACGTGTTGGGCTGCTAACCACAGGTCAGCAGTTTGAATCTACCAGCTGGTCCATGGGAGAAAGTTGAGCCTTTCTAATCCTGTAAAGATTTACTGCCTTAGAAAACATATACAGGGTTGCTGTGAGTCAGAACCCACTCAAGGCACACACCATCAACATTAAGTCTACATGGAGTTCAGCTATGGCAATGTAGGATAAGTATTAGACAGCTAACTGGAAGGTTGGTGGTTCAAAACCACCAGCCACTTCTCAGATACCTTATACAGTATTGGTGTGAATTGATACTTTGGACATATTGTCAGGAGGGAACAGTCGCTGGAGAAGGATGTCAGGCTGGGTAAGATAGACGGTCAGAGAAAAAGAGGAAGACCCCCAACGAGATGGATTGGCCAGGTGGCATCATGGATGGCATCAAATGTGGCAGCGGTAGTGAGGTTGGCCCTGGATTGGACATTGTTTCGTTCTGCTGTGCATGGGGTCGCTATGAGTTGGTTCCAACTCGATGGCACCTGACAACAACAACAACAACAAACCTAAATATTTTATATTATATTTTTACACAAATGATTACCTGATAAACATTTTCTTCTGTAACTTAAATTTTCTACTTACTAATATATCTTCCCATATTAGCACATATGGATAAACCTCAATTTTTAACAGGTACATGATTTTTCACTGATGGAGTTACCATAATTTATCAGCCCTAGATAGATGAGTATTTGCATTGTTTCTATTTTTTATTAAAAGCATTGCAATATGTATTCCATCTGTCTTCATACAATAATGAAGATGTCCTTATGGTTTATTTTAAATGAAAAAAGTAGTTGTGCAAATCTACACACGTATATTGTTTTTGGACTAATTCCTTGTACTCTACAATGTTGTGTAGTGGAAAGAATGTTAGTTTTTAAATCATGAGACATGAAGCTCTTAACCTGATTGTATAATCAGCTATAACCTAAAGGTCTTTGGACAAATGACTCAGCATGTCCAGGATTCAAGTCTCTCATATCTTAAATGTAGGATTTGAAATACAAGATTCCTAAGGTCCATTCTAGCTAAGGAAACCTATAAACTATGATTTAAACCTCATTACAATTGTTAGTATACTGCTTCTGTAGCAACTCCAGGAATTAGGATAATTACACTTTAATAAGTATAATTATATAACTGATAATAGTACACTAACCAAAGTTTAAGTTAGTCAGAAATAAAAGAACCTGTGTTATTAACTTTTTGTGTGTGGGCAAAGGAGAAAGAGCTGGGATATGTTACACAGAGGGAACAGTCAAGAAAACCATGACTTGTTTTTGTGCTTAAATTAAGCCTAAAAAGAATTAAGATGTGAGGTGATCTGATCGAGGCCCCCGTCATTTACAACAAAAGTGCATTTGTTGAACTTTGCTAAATCACATGTGCTTGACAAGTCACCTATTTGAGAAAATCGATTTCTAGCACAATCTAGTCTCCAGCCCAGAGCATCTTTGAGTTGTGTAGCTACTGCCCCCCAGTGGTAGGCAGTAGTGGACTCTAGCTTGTTAAGTGTCGTGGAGTCGGTTCGGACTCATAACGACGTTGTATATGTTTTCCGAGGAGCAGCTGGTGGGTTTGAATCGTCACCTTGCGGTTCAAATAGAACTTGTGGTCTAGTGCTTTCCCTACAGAAACACACCAGCACTCCGTTTTAAATTTCTTGATTGGCAAGGAAAGCTGAAATGATCATTTGTTTAACAAAAATTGTATTGAATTCTTATTGTATTCTGGGAAGTGTACTAGAATCTGGGGAAATAGAAACATGTTTCTTACCCTTGGCAGTCTTTGTAGTAAGGAAAAGAGACGTGCCAATAAACAGTAGAATACAATGTAATAAGAACTAAAATTGAAGTTTGGAATATCTAGTGGAAGCATAGAGGAGGGAGATGCTCGTTCTATTTAAGTTAAGTTGAGGGACGTCTTCAACAGAAATTGATATTTAAGCTAGGTCTGAATGGGAGGGGTATGTAGACTGTAAATATCTTTAACATGAGCAAACATGGTGTGCTCAGAAAATGACGGCAATGAATGAGAAAGGACATCAAAGTGCGAAAGGAAGACAGTACAAGAGAAGCAGTTCTACGTGAACCTAGAAGGAAGAATTGGGCCCATGTTGTGAGGAACCATCTAGCTAAAGGGATTATACTTTATTGTATAACCAGCAGAGAGTTCATGGAATGATTTTTTTTTTTTCTTTTTAAATCTGTGTAGTGTACACAATGATCTCAGTCGATACACTCAAATGTTTACAATTGCTGACCTTTCTTCATTACTTGGTTTTCTTACCTATTAAGTCTTAGACAGTATGAGATTTTTTTTTTTTTAAATCAGAATATATTTTGAAAAATCCATTGCATAGATACGATTCTAATCCATAGCGACCCTATGGGACAGAATACAATTGCTCCGTAGGGTTTCCAAGGCTGAAAGCTTTATGCAATCAGACTGCCAAATCTTTGTCTAGCAGAGTGGCTGGTGGGTTTGAACTGCTAACCTTTATACTATCAGCCAAGTGCTTAACCACAGCTCCATTAGGGCTCCTTCAGTAAATACCTATATTGGTGATGGTGGTGGTGTGGCGTGGAGTCCGTTCCGACTCAGAGCGACCCTGCACAGGGTTTCCGAGGTTGTAAATCTTTACAGGAGCAGAAAGCCTCATCTTTTTCCTGCGGAACAGCTGGTAGTTTCGAACTGCCGACCTTGAGGTTAGCAGCCCGATTAGTAACCACTACGCTACCAGAGCTCCTTAAATACCTATATTAAAGACATTGAAATAAATTTTGCAGCTTGAGTCTAACAACAAAGAATGAAACAGAATAAAAACTACAAAAGTACCATCGTATTTAGTATGGGTACCATTTTGGATAACAGTATCGATGAGCACGTGGACTCCTGGTGTGGTGTTGTATGATCAGCATTGGACTGTGAACCACAAGGTGGGCAGTGCAATCCCACCAGCTGCTCTTTGGAAAACCTATACAGGATCACTATGAGTCAGAATAGATTTGATGGTCAGCACTTCACAACAACACAGATCAGCACTGGACTACTAACCACAGGTCAGGAGTACAAATTTACCAACCGCTTCTTGGAAACAAGGTTGCTATATACCAACTTGGTGGCACTTAACAACAACAATGTTTCAATTATATATGAGGGGGCTTCAAAAAGTTTGTGGGAAAATGTAATTAAAAGATAATAAACATTTTTCCATGATTTTTTTGAAGCTCCTTCATATACTCAAGTATATATGGATGCATGGGGTTCTGATACAAAAAAATATTCTTACGGTTGGTCATAGTGAAAAAATAAAATAAAATAAAGACTGTGTAAAATAATCTTCTCCTAGGTGGAGTTCTGGTGTGGTGCCGCGGGTTAACACAAAGCCGGTTTGAACCACAAGGTTGGCTGTTCAAGCTCACCAGCCACTTCTTGGAAACCCTATACAGGGTTGCTATGGGTCAGAACCGACTTGACAGCACTTGACAACAATAACAATATACTTATGTACCTATCTACTAAAGATTGGAGGTTTGAGTTCATTCAAAGGTGACTTAGAAGAAAAGCCTAGGGATCTACTTCAAAACAATCTGCCACTGAAAACCCTGTGGTGCCTGGTTCTACTTCTTGCACTGGCTAAAATTTTAAGGTCTATTAACAGAAGTGAAAGTGGACATGTTTTGTTTGTTTTTATTGTTCTTGGTTTTGTTGTTGTAGTTAGGTGCCGTCAGGTAGGTTTTGACTTATAGTGACCCCCATGCACAACAGACCGAAACACTGCTCTTTCCTGTGCCATCCTCACAACTGGTATGTTTTAGCCACCATGTCAAGCCATCTTGTTGGAGGTCTTCCTTTTTCTTCCTCACCTACCAGTTTGCCAAGCATGCAGTCCTGTTTCCAGGGACAAATCCCTCCTGACAACATGTCCAATGAGCAAGAGATGAAGTCTCACTATCCCTGCTTATGAGGAGTATTCTGGCTGTTCTTCTTTCAAGAAAGATTTGTTTGTTCTTTTGGCTGTCCATTGTACTTGGAATATTCTTTGCCAACACCGTAGTTCAGATATGTCCATTCTTCTACAGTCTTCCTTATTCACTGTCCAACTTTCACAGACATAAGAATTCTCAAAGTGACACCTCTGCTCTATAACACTTTAAAGAGAGATCATTTGCAGCAGGTTTGTCTAATGCAATATCTCGTTTGATTTCTTGACTGGTGCTTGCAGGAGTGTGGATTATGGATCCAAGCAAAATGAATTCCGACAACTTCAATCTTTTCTCCATTTATCATGATGTTATTTCTTTTTTATTACAATGATTATAATCCCCTCCATGTGCCATCTGTTAACAGTATTTCTCTCTATCCACTTTAGCTTTGAAAAAAAACACACAAAACACTCAGGCATATATAGTAGTTTACACCTCCAAAGGGCACATTCTCAAGTCTGCTTCCTGGCCACCAGCTCTTAGTCCCTCTCTTCCCATTAATCTAGAGTCCTCAGCTGCTCCCCTTCTCCATGCCCACATCTCTGCCTCTGTCTCTGGCATCATTGCTTCTCTGGATAAGGTCCCGCATTCTGCTTGTGCTCTTCTTCCTTAATGGTCCTAGGGTCCTCTGTTTCTGGACTGTAGGATTAACCACTCCCCTGTTTTTGTTACAAAATGTCTACCTTTACAATTGTGACAGTCGCAATTAGTCATGATAATTATTCACTATTGAATTATACAAATCTTATCCTCGTCTCTTTTCACCAGACCTATCTAGACAAGATGAAATCTATTCAGTGGGGACCCTTTCTTCCACCCCACCCTCCCCCCGGCCCCATACTCTTAAACTGAAAACCCTCTTGAAACCTTGTAAGCCAGTCACTTCATGCCTTTATTGCCCCCTCATTTCAGGTAGCCAGTGTCTAAGTTCTACTACTCATCTGTGAGTTTGTTGTACTGTGGTGGCTTGTGAGTTGCTGTGATTCTGAAAGCTATGCCACTGGTATTTTAAATACCAGCAGGGTCACCCATGGTGGACAGGTTTCAGATGAGCTTCCAGTTGAAGACAGACCAGGAAGAAGGAGTCACAAACTACTTCCGAATATTTAGTCACTGAAAACCTTATGAATAGCAGAGCAACACTGTTAGATATAGTGCCAGAAAATTAGCCCCTCAGGTTGGGAGGTACTCAAAATGCAACTGGGGAAGAGCTGCCTCCTCAAAGTAGAGTTTACCGTCATGATGCGAATGGAGTAAAGCCCGTGGGAGAAAAACTGATCCTTTATATTTGCTGATGCGGCACACCTCAAAATGAAGAGAAACAGATGTAAACATCCATTAAAAACCAGAACATGGAATGTACAAAGTATGAATCTGGGAAAACTGGAAGTTGTCAAAAGTGAAATGGAACGCAAAAACATTGATACCTTAGGCATTAGTGAACTAAAATGGACTGGTACTGGCAATTTTGAATCTTATGACCACATGGGTTACTATGCTGGAAATGACAAATTGAAAAGGAATGGTGTTGCATTCATTGTCAGAAAGAACATATCCAGATCAGTCATGAGGTACAACACTGTCTGTGATAGGATAATATCCACGCGCCTACAGGGAAGCCCAGTTAATACCACTATTATACAAATTTATGCACGAACCACTAAAACCAGTGAGGATGAAATAGAAGAATTCTACCGAATTCTTCAATCTGAAATTGATCAAACATGCA
>NW_006408846.1:2799690-2802561 GCF_000296735.1 Chrysochloris asiatica
AAAGAAAACAAAAATCCTTACCACTGGACCAATAAACAACATTCTTCATTCTTCTTGGATCAACTATCAACATTCATGAAAGTAGCAGTCAAGAAATCAAATGATGTATTGAATTAGGTAAATCTGTTGCACAAGACCTTTTGAAGTGTTGAAGAGCAAAGATGTCAGCTTGAGGACAAGCCATTGCATTTTCAGTAACCTCATATGCATGTGAAAGCTGCTTGACTCAAGCCATTGCATTTTCAGTAACCTCATATGCATGTGAAAGCTGGACAGTGAGTAAGGAAGACTGTAGAAGAATTGATGCTTTTGGAGTTATGGTATTTGAGGAGAATATTTAAAGTACAATGGGCTTCCAGAAGAACCAATAGATCTGTTTTGGAAGAAGTGCAGCCAGAGTGCTCCTTGGAGGCTAAGATGGCCAAACTTCGTTTCTTATACTTCGGACATATTGTCAGGAGGGAACAGTCGCTGGAGAAGGATGTCATGTTTGGTAAGGTGAAGGTTTAGAAAAAAAGAGGAAGACCCCCAACGAAATGGACTGGCCAAATGGCAGCATCGATGGACTCAAGCATGGCAATAGTAGTGAGGTTGGCCCAGGATAGGGCAGTGTTTCGTTCTGCTGTGTTTAAAGTTGCTATGAGTCGGTACCAACTCATAGTTGCCCATCCCTATCTACCCTGTGTACAGAGGGGATAGCATTGATACTTGATGTGAAAACTTCCCTCTCTCTTGGTATTTAGAATTACTACCTCCATGAGTATAGGTCAGGTTCATCAAATTGTAACAATTTACCTTTGTTTCCTTTATCCAAAAAAATTTTTTTTTTTTTTTGTAATCTTCCTCTAGTCGAGTTCTGATTATTGAGCCAATGAGACTAGGTCAAATGGGTACTGTCTACAATTTTGGGTGTACTTGTGCGTCTCCCCTCACTTCTTCATATCAGCTTAATGCTTCACTCTCAGCTCTAGCCCTCTGTGCCTATGTCCTTGTTGATTGTCTCAAGTGTCCCCAGGTCTCACCACACTTTGGACCAACCAGCCCTTCCTCTTCTCTATCTTATCTCCCGATCAATGGGAGTCAATGGATTGTGGTTGAACTCAGCCCATTTCTTCATTACTGCCTTTCCCCATCTTACACTCACCAGTAGACCAATGTGGTCGCCAGCAAGCTTACATACTTATTCATGTGTTCCCTTTGAGTTTCAGTCTTAGAGGAGAGTTTGTTTCGAAGGAACTTGATTGCTTGCCTTGATGGCTTCCTGGCGAACAGCTTGCTTATTCTTGTAGTAGCCAGTCATGCTACCATTTTTGTTTTGGGTTTTTCCTGATCTTTCTTTGAAGATGTATATTCTGTCACTCTAGTTGTTCCAGGCTGGTCTGCTTGGCCTCGCTAATGGGAATGTCCCACCTCAGAAGGTTCTAGATGGGACTCAGGATTCCATGTAAGGTCCTAAACTCTGAAAAGGCTTTGCAAGAGGCCTACTTCACTGGACAAGTTCTAGAACCCCTTTTAGGTATGCCAATCAGTTATAGGCTGAAGACGGGTTTACAAGTTTTCTGTAATCATGTTTCCCAACATTCCTTTCTATCCCACTCAAGTGTCTATTTTACAATAATAGGCAAGGGAAACCAATATTCATAAGACAGTCAAGCATTTTAGTATTATTTCCCCTCTTCAAGCTATGCCTAGATCTCTGCATCCCAGACACCTGTTTTTCCAGGGTTGAACATGCATCACTATTTACTTCTGTCCCACTTAGGCCATGCAAACCTGTCTCTGTGTTCCCCTATCTATCTTGTCTTTCTGCCTCCTTCCCCTTCTTGTATTGCCCTCCCTAACACTTGAACTAAACCCCCCACCCCAATCCCACTGCTGTGGTTACCTTTTATTCCATTAACTCTTCCCTCCATTTATGACAGTCTATTTTATCCTGTAATCTACCTGACCTTCCCACCGCCTGGATCTTTGTTCCTCTGTGTTTACCTTTTTTCACATTGTAATTGTTTTGATCATAGACTGACCTCCCAGATCCTCTGTTCTTATAATTTTATTCTGTTCTTGACTCTTCCATTTGTCGATTGAGTTCAGGGTGATGCTGCCACGAACATCATTGTCTAGTTGTTGTCTGTTCTTGTTGGTTCTCAGTCCACAAAACTTCCTTTAGGATGTTTTTCATAACAGAGTTGGCTTTGGCAAAATCCCTTTGCTTCTGTTTATCCTGAAATGTTTTGATTATACCATCATATTTGTTTGACAGATTTGCTGGGTAGGGGATTTTGGTTGGCAGTTTTTCCTTTCAGGGTTTTATGTATGTCTCCCCATTGCCTTCTTCCCTACATGGTTTCTGTTGAGAAATCTGAGCTTAATCTGATTTGCCTGACTTTGTATGTTACACTTCTCTTTTCCTTAGGTGCTTTCAGGATTCTGTCCTTATCTTTGATTTTGGAGAGCTTGCTTATTATATGACTTGGTGATTTTCTTTTAGAGTCTAACCTTCCTGGGGTTTGTTGAACTTCTTGAATTGTTATCTTTTCGCTTTTTGGGATGTCACAAAAGTTTTCTTTAAGCAGCTCTTCAACTATCTCCTCTGTGAACTTGTGAGAGTCTTCCTGTTCCGGAATGCCAATTCTTAAGTTATTCCTCTTCATGTTGTCCAACATGAATCTTAGGCCTTCTTCAGATTTTTTAAAATCCTTTTTTGTGTTTGCTCTTCTTAGTGTTGAGATATTTATCTTCTAGCTCACTAGTTCTGGCTTCTATCTCTTCAATTCTACTCCTTTGCCCTTTCAGTGTATTGTCAATTTTTGATATTCTACTATTAATTGTGTGGACCTCTTTCTGTAGGTTTTGAATACTTTCCAATGCTGT
>NW_006408846.1:2803453-2816501 GCF_000296735.1 Chrysochloris asiatica
AAACTTCTAAATATTCCTTTATATGTGGTTCAGAATTCTGGCACCATCCCCTGAGCCTGCTTGGTCTGATATTCTGTGTAGTTGCTGATGGAGCTCCTTACTGCATGTCCACCTGATCTGCCATCTTGTTTGTTCCCTCATGATGTTATTTCTTGGTCCAATTGTAAGGATTTTTGTTTTCTTTACATTGAGGTGTAATCCATAATAAGAGAATTGGTCAGTTTTGTCATCCTGCTAGGCTTAAAATGAGCCATACCAGAGACAGAAAGAATGAGAGACATTTTCATCTTCTTCATCATCTTGATCTTGTTGTTAAGTGTCATTGAGTTGATTCCAATTGATAGTGACCCTATATAGGGTTTCTAAGGTGGGACTGAATCCCCTACAAATTTAGTTAGAGGTCCACCATTTTTCCTACAGTGCCATGCCAGGACTATATCTTGTTCATAGTGAATGTGAAATGGTGTGCCAGGCATGCTTGACCTCTTCTAACCTCACAAAGGGGAAGACAAATCAAGATCAATAGCCCTAGGGTGATTATTATGAAGTGGATACTGGTGTGGTGCTGTAGGATAAGCACAAGGTTGGCAGTTCAAACTCATAAGCCACTCCTTAGAATCCCTATACATGGTTGTTATGAGTTGAAACTGACTCAATAGTACTTAACAACAACAAAGGCCCACATATACCGTCTTTCTGCAATCTTCTTACCAATTCTGACACCAGTCCCCCTTTCCACAGCATTTTCTACTTCTCGGTTGGGTTAGATAATTCATTGCAGTGACCACACAGAACACACAGAACATAATCACAATTGTGTGGTTTATTAGAGAAGTAATAGGTTGCCACTCAGGATGCAGTTCTTTGGTCAGGACAGTTCTTTGGTAGTTTTATTCTAGCAGGCCCTTCCCTCAGACCCTGGACTCCTTGGCTGGTCTCTGCCCCATTCATGTAAGTGTTACAAATTTTGTTAGCTCCACTAATAAGTACACATAGGCATCTCACTTCACCATGAAGCCTCCTGCTTGAAGGTAGTCTGTTCCTGACTCTCTGGGTCAGCAAGCCTACTGTAACTGCTTTGCTCCTGGGCCAGGAAATCCACCATATTGCCTTGCATTTAGTCTCTGGTCCTGCTGCTGCCTTTTTCTGCTGGTACTTCTTGCTGTCTCATGCCATCTCTGGTCTCTTTGTCTTATAGCTGTCTCTTCCTCTTTCTGTCTCCTGAGTCTAGGAGGTTCTCAGCACAGAGATCCCAGTTTCAATGGACATACCACTTCTAATTTTAGCCTAGCAGGATGGCAAAACCAACCAATCCTCTGGTTACACTTGAATTGCATAGTCTCACCCACACAAGGAACGAGCTCTGGTAGCGTAGTGGTTACGAATCAGGCTGCTAACTTCAAGGTCAGCAGTTCGAAAATACCAACTGTTCTGCAGATGAAAGATGAGGCTTTCTGCTCCCATAAAGATTTGCAGCCTCAAAAACCCTGTGCAGGGTCACTAATGAGACAGAACTGACTCTATGGTACTTAATAATAATAACAACAATCCACACAATGTATCATGCACCCTATTTGCATTATTATCAAGTTGTCCAATCCACTTGATGGAGTACAAGTGCCTTATTTGCATAGCCCTACCCAATTGTTATGTGGGAGTTACAAAAAGAGCACAAGACAGGCCATATGAAAGCCACCTATTACCTCTCTGAGAAGTAGCATTCAGTCTTTGCCCATTAATTATGATGTTAACTGCAGGTTTTATAGATATCCTTTATCAGACTGAGGAATTTTCCCTCTAGTCCTAGTTTTTAAAAAATTATAAAAGAGTATTGAATTTCTTCATATTCTTTTTTTCCTTCTATTTGGATGAATTAAAAAATGTTAATATGATGTATTATAATAATTGCTTTGTTGATGCTAAATTAACTTTAAATTCTTGGTCATGGTGTATCATTCATTTTATACTTTATTGAATTTGATTTTCTGGTCTTCTGTTAAGAAAATTTGTATCTATGCTTATAAGGGATATTGGTCTATAGTCTTCTTTACTGGTTTTTCTTTGTCTGGTTTTTGTATAAAAGTAATGTTGATCTCATAAAATTAGTTATAAAGTGCTCTTTTCTATTCTCTTAGAAAATTTGCATAGAGTTGATATTACTAATTTTAATTTTACTTATTATGATTTATTTTAATTGTTCAGTAAAATTCAACAGTAAAACCATGTGGGCCTAGAGTTTTCTTTGTGTGAAGCTTTTTAACTACATAACTAATTTCTTTTATAGACATGGGGCTAGTCAGATATTCTAATTCTACTTAAATTATTTTGGTAAATTGTCCTATCAATGACCATTGCATTTAAGTTATTGAATTGTTAGCACAAAGTTGTTTATAGTGCAATAAAATCTGTGGAAGGTGGAACTTGTATAATGCAGAAACCTGCCAGAGAAGGAAAACTAAAATATTTTTTTCACTAATAGAGAGTGATAGAAAAGTGATAAGTCTCCACCTTAGTAAAGGTAGAAAGCTCGCAAGACTTGGAAAAACAAGGCGTCTCGGGGAGTTCTAACTCTCACAGGTTTCACTATATAGGAATGTATACTTTCACTTTTCATTTTATGCCTGCCTATACTACGAGTCCTGGTGTGGCGCTGTGCGTTAATGTACTGGACTGCAAAGTCAGTTTGAATTGCAAGGTTGGTGTTTCAAGTTCATCAGCCGCTCCTCAGAAACCCTATACAAGGTTGTTATGGGTTGGAACTGACTCGATGGTATTTAACAACAACAACACACTCTGAAATTTTTACAAAGCATTTTTGAAGGTTAATTGAATAGAATAGGTAAAAATATTGATTGTGCATAGTCTCCAAGTGAGCAATTTCACCAGCAGGTATTTTAGACTAGAGAAACAATTTTGTTTCTCCTGGAATTCAGGTTTGTGAGGCTCACGGAATTATGATGAAAGACTTAGTTATGTGGTGTATCTATAACAGATATACCACAAGTGAATGGCTTTAACAAACAGATATTTACTCTCTCACAGTTTGTGGGACTACACATCTGAAATCAGATAGTCAGCTCTGGAGAAAGGTCCTCCTCTTGTTTCAGCATCTGTAGGCCCCGTATTCCCTGGAGATCTCTAAGTGTTTTAGCATCAGTCATTATTGGAGCTTCACAGTGTGGGGTCCCCAGGTCCAAAGACACACTCCACTCTTGACTCATCTTTCTTTGTGGTAGTAGGTTTCTTCTTCTCTGTTCACTTCTCTCTCCTTTAAATTCTTGCAAGATAAAAGGTGTTGCAAGCCACACCCTTGGGAATCCCCTTTTGTCAGATCAGAGCTGTGATGGGATTAAGGATATTGCAGCCCACCCTTAATTGTTTCACTGGATTAGTGCATCAGATCACATCAAGGGGAACCATCACATAACTGCCACATTATATCATTACATAACTACCAAATCACTGAGAATTATGGCCCAATCAAGCTCATACATATTTTATTGTTGTTGTTGTAAAGTGCTGACGAGTCGATCCCAACCCAAAGCGACCCTGTGTAGGGCATCCGAGAAGCAGCTGGTGAGGTTGAACCACCAACCTTGTAGTTCAAACAGCTTTGCAGTCTGGTGCATTAACTCACAGTGCCACAACACATATTTTAGAGGGATAGAATTCAATCCATGACAGTGACCTATCCAGGCCATTTCCCTGAGGAAATTGGGAAACGAATCGCAAGCCTTGACCAAACAGGTTTCTAAATGCTATCTTTTAATCAAACAATAGTCATATAATAGATTTGCCTAAGACTTAAATTCATTTGAAGAATTATCTATGTGCAATCAATTCTGAGGGAAAGAGACTCCAAAGATCAGACTAGAGCAGTGTTTATTTACTAGTAGTAATTTGGTAGCGTAGTGGTTACAAATCGGGCTGCGAACCTTAAGGTCAGAGGTTCAAAACTACCAGCCGCTCTATGGGAGAAAGATGAGGCTTTCTACTCCTGTAAAGATTTACACCCTCAGAAACCCTGTGCAGGGTTGCTATGGGTCGGAACCAACTCGACGGCACTTAACAACAACAACAACAGTAAATTTAATTGTTCTTCAAACCAATGCTGTATGGCATTCTTTCTAACCATAAATTCTTTATCACTCTTGTTCTGGCCCTTTTCCATGGCAATATTAATAATTATAATAATTAAGGTGTGGTAAAAGAATTCTGAAAGAGTTTTTCATCTTTGGAACATTTTTAACTCCATACAGAGTGGAATGCAGAGACCTGGTGTGGCGCTATAGGATAAGTACTGGATTGCTAACTGCAGTTCAAACCCACCAGTGACTCCATGGAAACCTTATTCAGTGTTGCATCAGTTGTAACTAGCTAGATAGCACAACAACAGTGCAAATATGGGAGTTCTGGTAGTGCAGGGAGTTAAGCACTGGGCTGCGTACTGAAACTTACTAATTGCTCTGTGGATGAAAGATGAGACAGTCTGTTTCCCTGAAGTTTTACAGTCTTTGAAACACAATGGATAGTTCTACTCTGTTCTGTAGAGCCGTTATGTGTTGGAATAGACTCCAGGACAGTGGGTTTGGGTTTTGAGTAGAAATATTAACCCAACTTGCAAGTCATACATTAAATTAACTTAAATCCTCACCACTGGACCAATAAAGAACATTCTTATCAACGGAGAAAAGATTGAAGCTGTCAGACTTCATTCTTCTTGGATCAACTATCAATACTCATGGAAGCAGCAGTCAAGAAATCAAATGATGTATTACATTAGGCAAATCTGCTGCACAAGACCTTTTGAAAGTGTTGAAGAGCAAAGATGTCAGTTTGAGGACTAAGGTGCGCCTGACCCAAGCCATGGTATTTTCAATAACCTCATATGGATGCAAAAGTTGGACAGTGAATAAGGAAGACCGTAGAAGAATGCATTTGAGTTATGATGTTGGAGGAGCATATTGAAAGTGCCATGGGCTGCCAAAAGAACCAATAGATCTGTGTTGGAAGAAGTGCAGCCAGAGTGCTCCTTAGAGGCCAAGATAGCCAAACTTCGTCTCTCATACTTTGGACATATTGTCAGGAGGGACTAGTCACTGGAGATGGATACCATGTTTGGTAAGGTGGAGGGTCAGAGAAAAAGAGGAAGACCTCCAACGAGATGGATTGGCCAAGTGGCAGCATCGATGGACTCAAGTGTGACAATTGTGGGGTTGGCCCAGGACTGGGCAGTTTCATTCTGTTGTACATAGGGTCATTATCAATCGGAACTGACCCGGTGTCACCTAACAACAACAATTTCTATTACTGGTAAGATATGATTTTTGTCTTAACATTATAATGTATGTACAATAATATTTATTACATCAATATTGGTGGTGGTGGTAGTTATATGCCACTGAGTAGGTTCTGAATCATAGTGACCATGTATAGGGTTTCTGAGTCTGTGAATCTTTATGGGAGCAGAAAGCCTTATCTTTCTCCCCAGGAGCAACTGGTAGATTTGAACTACTGACCTGAGGTTAGCAGCCCATCTCATAATCCACTAGGCTGCCAGGGCTTCTTAGCAATATTTGTGTTGTTGTTGTCAAGTGCTGTAGAGTCGGTTCCAACCCAGGGCGACCCTGCATAGGGTTTCCCAGGAGTGGCTGATGAGTTAGAACCACGGACCTTGTGGTCATGCTGTAGGAGTGCTTATCCTACAGTGCCACAGCAGGGCAGTGAATAAATAGAAAACAATGCAAATGTTTAGTGCCATCCAGTCTGTTCCACCTGGCAGTTAGCAGCCCACTGCTTATCCTACAATGCCACACCAGGAATGTAGCAATAGGAAATGGTTAATGGCATATCCTTTGCTACAGGATACTTTGCATTTACATACATTCTTTCTCACACACATACATATAATTTTAGAGCTTTTACACAAATTGACATGCTATATGTGTTTGCTTTTTTTAAACCAGAATTGAGCCAATTGTGCTCTGTTAAAAATATTTTTTTTCTTCTTGAAATCTTTTTTTTTTCCCTAGGGCCTTAACATCTATAAAGATACAGATTTCCTTTTATGTAATGCAGAAATTTTAGCAGGTAATATTTTGGAAAATCAGCGATAAAAAGATGCCATTAAGCAACGAATCAGTTTGAGGATTTTTAAGGTTTAGATCATGAAGTTAAAATCCACCGTGTCTACATCTGGATCACACATTTCCTGCGGGTATCCAGTTTGAAATTACCGACTGGTGGATAACCCTTTCCACCAGGAAATTACGGTTAAGACTCTTGAAAGACGATAACCTGCCAGGTTTCAAGATGGTCTTCCGGACCACGGAGGGCACCTGCCCGGAGCAAGATGGCGTTTCCTTCATCGCTTTTCAGGATAGGAGTATTCCACAATGTGAGTCTCGCAGGAAGAAGGTAGCTTTGCCATTACTCAAAATGGTGTGTAGGGTAGCCTCATCGCTTCCAGCTTTTAAGATGGCCTCCCAGCCGCCGTACCAAAGAGTTAATCTTAGGCTGGAGGGAAATCCGCGCGGAAGTAGCGTAACCGGAAGTTGTCGCGTACCGCAACTCCTCGCCCCCTTGGTTTACACCCCGCCCCCAGCGGTTCGGCGAGCTGAGCCAAGATGGCGGCCGAGTCGGAGTACGAGTCCGTCCTGTGTGTGAAGCCGGATGTCAGTGTTTACCGGATTCCACCCCGGGCCTCCAACCGCGGCTACAGGTACTAACCTTGAGGCACTGCGCACAGACATACTCTTTTGGGGTTGGCAGTTTTCTCCTCTGGTAGCATGCTGTCCATTCCTATTCCCTGCCGCCTTCGGGTTGTCATCCTGCTGCCCCTCTCTACTGAGTTGTCATCATCTGGTTCCCCGGGTTCTTGCCACTTTTGACTGTCATTGTCTTTGTTTTCTCCGCTTGTTTTATTACCATCCTGTGTCTTCGCACCATCCCCTCCCAGAACCCCTCGGATCCCTCTTCTCCCCATTATTCGCATCCAGTCGTGCCTGCTCCGTCGCGAGTCGCCTTCGGTTCGCTCTTCTCTGCGTCCTTCAGCCTGTCACCCCCATCCTCTCTCCCTCCGCCTCTGCCTCTCTCTCTCTCCCACACACATTTGTAGTACCCCAGGCACACTTGTGGGTAATCATTGTGTTGCTGACTTCTCTGGATGATCTGATTTATCCTTTGTATTGTTATAGTCACATCGCCAAATGTCATCCACCATTCGGTTTCCCTTCAGCTCTTCTCCCAGTGGGCAAAGGTTATGATCATAATCTTTGCAGTGGTTGTTTGTTCATTATGCTTCTTTTCATCATTCTTTCATGATGCCGATTACAGTATTTTCTGCTTCCCCGCCCCCTCCCGTTTACCCTCTTCTGCTATAGCTTTCCATCCAGAGTTAACGCAGCATTTTCTCTATGGAGCCTCACGAACCACTTTCTACTCCAGTGACCGTGAGAGGCTGAGAATGCTGGATGATGTCATGGACTTGAAAGAGCGCTCACTGGGCTGCATGTTAAAAGATGGGGATAGGAGCCTTGGCCGCTTAGCAGCAGAATTGATTTTTCGGACATATCACTTAACCTCTCCTAGCCTCAGTTTTCTCATCTATAAAATTGTGTGTGTGAGTTAATGAGAATATAACATGCTCTATTTATGTATGACTCAGGGGGGTTTTCGATGGTTAAATGAAATCGTAAAATGGATGCGAAAGAATTTGGGAAACTCTGAAGCAATATGTAAAATATAAGATACCGTTCTTATTCCTCTCTCGCTCAAGTCCTCCTCAGGAGTTCCTTCTTGGTACTCATCATTACCAAGGTTGAAAAGTTATCTTCGTATGTTCATTATTTTGCCTCCTGATGAGGAGGTTCATTCATTATGAATGAATATCTTTGTTGCCTAACCTGTTCACTAGACCATGTCGCATGTACATTTTGGCAAAGAGATAGTCTTCAAAGAAGCTTTCTATCAGAACCCAAATTGACCATCATTAAGAATCTACATGCTTTTTTGTTGGTAGTTGTGGGTACTATATAACACTATATCTCACCTTAGATATCTTCTTTGGGGAACCCGCCCTGGCTTAGGTATGCTCTTTGTCTCTATCACAGCTCCTCTCTTCCTTCTGTATGGTAATCAATGTTTTATCATCTTTTTCCCAGGATTAGACTGAATCATTTAGGTCTTTTAAACTGTATATTTCTTGTGTCTGGTATACAAGTGGGCACTGTGTAAATGTTGAGTGAAAGAAAAAATTAAACTTAATCACATTAATTGGCATTGCCTGAATGATTACATAAGTTAAATTAGCTCCTGACTTGCAGTTTTAGGAGTTAAGATATTTCAAGGATATGAGGGATGCACATTAAAATGGAGTGTTATTCTTTTTCTTCAAGGTTTTGTGTGTGTGTGTGTGTGTGTTGGAAAAGCACCTTCTTTCTTTCACCCATCTAATTTCTTAAACCTATTTGTAGCCTTTTTAGGGGGGAGAAGAGAAGTATGCTGTTTTGAGCTGTCAAAGCAATTTCTTAAATTACCACTCTTGCTCTTTTTCCTATTCTGTGTTTTCCATGCTTGTTATTGATAAGTTCGAAACTCCCAGCTGTTTGGCGGGAGTAAGATGAGGCTTTCTGCTCTCATAAAGATTTACAGCCTTGGAAACCCTGTGCAGGGTTGCTATGAGTTGGAACTGACTCCACAACACATAACCACCACCACTGATATCTCTTATCCAGAAGGGATTTCCTCGTTTTTTGTGTTTTGAGTGAAGAGAACAAAATTTGAATCTTGGCTCTGCCATTTGTTTTCTGGGTTATTTATGTCAGATCACATAACTTTTTGAACTTTAGCTTCTTCACCTGTAAAAATGGGGATAATAATTCTTGCTTTGCAAGATTCTCCTACTTAAATTTTACAACAATGGGCATAGTACGTGGCACTTAATAGATGCTTGTAAATGCTGCTTTTCTTTCTTTTTGTCTTATTATTTACCAGAACCTATTTTACTTTTGTTGTTTTTGTTAAGTGCCATCGAGTCGGTTCCAACCCATAGCGACCCTGTATAGGGTTTCTGAGGAGCTGTTGGGGAGCTTGAACTGCTGACCTTCCAGTTCAAACCAACTTTGTGGTCCAGCGCATTAATCCACAGTGCACACCAGGATGCCTATTTTACTTTAGAAACATGATATATTGTTTAGTGTACCATTAAAGGTTAAACAGGACTTTTCATCAAGCAGAAGAAATCCTTTAAGTGACTAATAATATAAGAAGGAATAAATGTTTTTGATTAGCCTAGGGAAGGCTGTGGCTTCCAGATTTTACTTATCAGGTTTCTGGGCCATAAGAAGGAAAGTGTAGGCTTATGAGAAATTTATGAATGGCTAAAGAATGATTTCTCAGCCTGTAATGATGTTTTGTTAATCATCACTACCCTTCTTCCCTAGGTAAGTCAACACTAAACTATAATGTGGTTTAATGTAATGAAAAGAATGGATTTGGGATTAGAAGTCTGAGTCTGAATTTAGTTACCATTATTTACTGTGCTATTATGTATTTCTTCATTAAAAAAGATAGTGATAATAATAATAATAAAAAACCCCTACCTGTTCCACATGCCATTGTAAGAGTTTAATTAAATATGTATATGTGAAGTCTTATTGTGATCATAAGAATGGCTTATATAGATATATAAAATTTTGTTGCTAAGGTAAATAAAAATGTGTAGGCCAGTTTAGATTACTGTCAGGAGACCATTACAACTAAGAATTTTGAGGTATGGAGCCCAGGTCTATGCAGGTCAAGGAGTGGGAGAGGAATTAGGCCCATGGCTGAGGAAAACTGCTCCCATGAATATCTATCCCTTTGCTGGTAAGATGATAAATCTTGGGCAATGGGATTCCTGGGGTGGTGCTGTAGGATCAACACTGGACTGCAAACCACAAAGTCGGCAATTCAAACCCACCAGCTGCTCCTCGGAAACCCTATACAGGGTCTTAGGAGCTGGAACTCACTCAATGACACTTACAAGCGGCTCCTCAGAAACCCTATGCAAGATTGCTATGAGTCAGACCAACTCAAAGGGACTTGACAACAACAACAAAAGATACACAAAGATGTGCAAGACAAGGAATTTGTCCAGAGAATTATACTAATAGACTTGTTCTTAATATTTCTGATAGTCTATTTATACTTATAGTGTAGTTCTTGGTGGTCTGACTAGCACAAGTAACAACTTATTTTTAAAAATGTAACAGGGGACCTCTAGAGCATTTCAATCCTTTCAGGTTGGTCAAGAACTGATGGTATTGAAGGAAGAAGCTGCACAAAAGGCACTGGCAAAAAAATACGGTCCAGGAATTAACAGAATACGAATTGAAATATCTCAGCAAACTGATGATGGAAGCACTGGAATCACTCACTATGCCAAGAAATTTGGAAGATAGCTACCAGTACAACTGACTGGAAGAGATCCATATTTATGCCCATTCCAAAGAAAAACGATCCAATAGAATGTGGAAATTATCAGATAATACCATTAATATCACAGACAAGTAATATTTTGCTGAAGATAACTCAAAAACTGCTGTAGTAGTACATTGACAGGGAGCTGCCAGAAATTCCAGCTGGATTTAGAAGAGGACATGGAATGAGGGATATCACTACAGTTGTCAGATAGGTGGATCTAGGTTGGAAGCAGAGATAACCAGAAAAATGTTTACTTGTTTTTTATTGACTATGCAAAGACATTCAAATGTGTGAATTATAACAAACTATGGATAACATTGTGAAGAATGGAAATTCTAGAACACTGAATTGTGCTAATGTAGAACTTACTTGTACATAGAACAAGAAGCAGTTGTTTGAACAGAACAAGGGGAGACTGTGCGGTTCCAAATTATGAAAGGTGTGCATCAGGGTTGTATTTCACCATATTTATTCAGTCTGTATGCCAAATAAATAATCTGTGAAGCTAGAGTATATGAAGAAGACTACATCATCAGGATTGGGGAGGAAGGTTTATTAGCAATCTGTAATATGCAGATGGGATAACCTCACTTGCTGAAAGAAGACTTGAAGTACTTGCTGATGAAGATCAAAGAATCCAGCCTTCAATACGGATTGCAACTCAGTGTAAAGAAAACAAAAATCTCACAACTGGATCAATAAATAACATCATGACAAATGGAAAAAAGATCTATGTTGTCAAGGATTTCAGTTTACATGGATCCACAACCAATGTTCATGGAAGCAACTGCCAAGAAATCAAAGGAAGTATTGCATTGGGCACATCTGCTGCAAAGACCTCTTTAAAGTGCTAAAGAGCAAAGATGTCAGTTTGAGGACTAAGGTACTCCTAATCCAAGCCATGATATTTTCAGTCACCTCATATGCACATGAAAGAGGGTCAGTGAATCAGGAAAACTGGAGAAGAATTTGATGCATTTGAATTGTGGTGCTGGTGAAGAATATTGAAGTTGTCATGGGCTTCTGGAAGAACAAAGAAATCTGTCTTGGAAGAAGTATAGTCAGAATGCTCCTTGGAAGTTAGGATGGAGAGACTTTGTCTCTTATACTTTGGACATGTTATCAGGAAGGACCAGTCCCTGTAAAAGGACATCATGTTTAGTAGAGGATCAGCAAAAGAGGAAGATCCCCAACAAGATGGACAGACATGGTGACTGCAATAATGGGTTCACACATAACATTTGTGAGGTTGGAAAGGATTGGACAGTATTTTGTTCTGTTGTACATGGGTTGCTATGAGTTGAAACTGACTCAATAGCACCTAACACCAAAAACAACAGAGCAGGCTAATCTGAAGATATTGAGGGCAGGACAGGGATTCTATCCTGTTCAAGACCTGTTCTAATTTTCACATTTCCTCTTCTTGCCCATTGTTTACCATTTTATTATACCACTCTTCTTTGATATAAGGAGCTCTGGTAGTGTAGTGGTTACGAGTCGTGCTGCCAGCCTCAAGGTCAGCAGTTCAAAACTACCAGCAGTTCCGTGGGAGAAAGATGAGGCGTTCTGCTCCCGTAAAGATTTACAGCCTTGGAAACCCTGTGCAGGGTCACTGTGAGTTGGAACCGACTCCACAGTACTTAACAACAACAACAACTTCTTTGATATATCTTTAAGCTACCTTTCTAACCCACAGCTATTATTCTTAGGGTTCATAGGTGATGAGTTATTAATAATTTTTACTTTGTGCTGCCCTTTCCACACTCCTGCAAAGCAAAACCATGCACAGTTTTGTACAATCTGTCATATCTAAGTATAATCTTTAATTTCATTCAAAGTCACTTATAGCACATTATAAGTATTCATTGTTTTCGAATATTTCCATGCACATTTGTGTATCTCCAGTCTAGAAATCTTTCTTGACCTCTAGACTCATATGTTCAACTGGCTACTCAGCATCTCCTCTTAAATGTTTACTAAACATCCCAAACACCAAATCCAAACTGATCCAATCTTTCTTCCCAGACATGCTATACCTTCCTCATCTCAATTACTGACAACTCCCTTCCTGAGGCTAGAAACCATGGAGTCATCTTTTTCTCATTCCCCACATCTAATCCATTAGGAAATCCTGTTGCCTATACCCTAGAAATACCCAGAAGGCAGCCACTTCTGCTACTACCATCTCTTAAAAATCACTGGCATGACTCTCTTGGATTACTGCAGTAGTCTGTAGACCTGACCCCCCTGTTTCAGCCCTCATTTCCCTACACTCTTCTTGACATAGCAGTAAAATAAATTTATATGTATGGTTTTGGTATGGCACTGTGGGTTGAAACGCTGGACTGCAAAGTCAGTCGGCAGTTCAAGCTCACCAAGCTGCTCCTCAGAAACTCTATACGGGGTTGCTAAGAGTTGCAACCAATTCGGCGGCACTTAACAACAATGTTGTTGTTGTTGTTATGTGCCGTGGAGTTGGTTTTGACTCATAGCAACCCTGTACGGGTTTCTGAGGCTGTAAATCTTTACGGGAGCAGAACACCTCGTCTTTCTCCTGTGGAACAGCTGGTAGTTTTGAACTGCT
>NW_006408846.1:2816754-2830771 GCF_000296735.1 Chrysochloris asiatica
CATGTCTCTACTAAAAACCTTGTAATAAGCCCTTTTCCATTTGGAGTAAATGTTAACATTCTTACAGTGGCCTACAGGACCTTTGTTGGTTATGTTAGGTGCCATTGAGTCGGTTCCAACTTATAGTGACTCGATGTACACCAGAACTAAGCACTGTCCAGTCCTGTGCTAGCTTCAGAATCATTGCTCTGATTGAGCCCATTGTTGCAGTCACTGTGTCATTGACCACGCCTCTGTCAGTTGTTTGTACTGTGGTGGCTTGCATGTTCCTGTGATGCTGGAAGCTATGCTACTGGTATTTCCAATCCCAGCAGGGTCACCATGGTGGACAGGTTCCAGGGAGCTTTGAGACTAAGACTGGGAGAAGGCCTGGTAATCTATCTAGAGGCCCTTTTGTCCCTCAGACATACCGTTAGCACCTGTGTGCTGTCTGTTCCCTGCGTTAGAATGCTCTTCCCCTAAATAGCTGCATAGGTAACTTTCTCCCTTATGGTTTTGCTAGCATTTCACCTTAATGAGTCCTATCTGACTACTCTCTCAAGTGCTACAACCTATTCACTCTCCCACTGACCTCCCAATTTCCCCTTATCTGCCTCGCCTTTTTTTTTTTTTTTTTTTTAAATTAACCTTAGTAGTTCCCTTGTAATACAGTATTACATATTTTACTTATGGATTAGGTTTCTTTCTTTGTTCCCTCTCATCTATTAACATGTAAGCCTCATGAGGGCAGGAGTCTTTGTTTTGCTCACTGTTATACCCCAAGCACCTAGAGCAGTACCTGTGACATACACTTTGTAAATATTAAAGGAGTCCTGGTGTGGCGCTGTAGGATAAGCACTGGACTTCTAACTGCAAAGTTGGCGGTTCAAACCCACCAGCCACTACTAGGAAACCCTATACAGGGTTGCTATGTCTCAGAACCAACTTGGCAGCACTTAACTATGTCGCAATCTTTATGGGAGCTGATTCCCAGGTCATTGGGACTCCTGGTGTGGTGCTATAGGATCAGCACTGGACTGGGAACCACAAAGTCGATACTTCAGACCCACCAACTGCTCCTTGGAAGCCCTATCCAGGGTCTGTGAGTTGGAACCATACTGTAGATGATATTCCATATAATAATACTTTACTGATCAGTAACACCCAAATCTACTAACTGGAACATCCAGGATAACAGAAGCCTCTCCAAATCCCTAACTATGTCACTTCTGTTCTTTTAATATTTGTTGTTGTTGTATATTACATACCATCATCAACAGTATGGAGATAGCATCATTATTGTTGTTGTTGTTATTGTTGTTAAGTGCCATTGAGTCGGTTCTGACTCAGAGCGATCTTGTATAGGGTTTCTGAGGAGCGGCTGGTGAGCCTGAACCACTGACACTGCAGTTCAAACTGATCTTGCAGTCTAGCACATTAACCCACATTGCCACACCAGGACTTCAGCATCATTATAAGAAATGTTTATATTTTGATTAATTGTTACATGTTTTTGTTGATACTTCTTGGACTCCAGACTCCTTTATTTGGGTGTGGTTAGGAGTAAAGAGTTAGGGTTAGGACTATGGCTAGGTCTAGGATAGGCTTGGAGTCCTGGTGTTACACTGCGGGATAATGCACTGGACTGCAGGGTCGATTTGAACCACAAGGTCTGCAGCTCAGACTCACCAGCTGCTCCTCAGAAACCCTATGACACTTAACAACAATAAAGGAGAGGCCTAGGACGGACTTCTTTTAGTGTTAGGGTTATAATTGTTGTTGTTAGGTGCTATTGAGTTGGTTCCGACTCATAGCAATGTTATGCTCAACAAAATGAAACACTGCCTGGTCCACAGTCATTAAACTTGAGCCCATTGCTGCTGCCACTATGCCAGTCTATGTCATTGCAGGTCTTCTCTGTGTCACGGACCTTCCACTTTACCAAGCATGATATCTTTCTCCAGGGACTGGTTCCTTTTGATATGTGCCTGAAGTATGAGACACAAAGTCTTGCCATCCTGACTTCGAAGGAACATTCTGGCTGTACTTCCAACACCGTTTGTTCTTTTAGCAGTCCATGGTATTTTTAATAATCTTCTCCAACACCGTAACTCAAATGCATCAATTCTACTATGATCTTCCTTATTCAGTGCCCATCTTTCACATGTATATGAAGCTGTTGAAAATACCATGGCTTCAGTCAGGCACAGTTTAGTCCTCAAACTGACATTTGTGCTATTGGACACTTTAAAGAGGTTTTATGCAGCAGATTTGCTTAATACAATATGTCATTTGATTTCTTTACTACTGCTTTCATGACTGTTGATGATGTTATGTGCTGTAAAGTTGGTTCCAACTCATAGTGACCCTGTAAAGGGTTTCCAGTGAGTGGCTATGGGTTTGAACCATTGACCTTGCAGTTTAAACCAATCTTGCAGTCCATTGCTTATCCTACAGGACCACACCAGGACTCCATTATAGTTGTTGTTGTTGTTGTTAAGTGCTGTTGAGTCGGCTCTGACCCATAGTGACCCTTTATAAGGTTTCTGAGGAGCAGCTGGTAAGCTTGAACCACCGACCTTGCAGTTCAAATGGCATTGCAGTCCTGGCGCATTAACCCACAGCACCACACCAGGACTCCATTATAGTTGTTGTTGTTAAGTGTCACCAAGTCGATTCAATTCTGACCCATAGCGACCATGGATAGGGTTTCCAAGGAGCGGCTGGTGAGCTTGAATAACCAACCTTGCAGTTCAAACAGCTTTGCAGTCTGGCGCTTTAACACACAGCGCCACACCAGGGCTTGCCCATTATTGTTGTTGTTGTTAAGTGCCGTCGAGTCGATTCCAACCCATAGCGACCCTGTAGAGGATTTCCAAGGAGCAGCTGGTGAGCTTGAACCGCCGACCTTGAAGTTCAATAGGACTAGGTAAATGTTAGGGGTAAGAGTTGGACTAGGGCTAGGAGTAAGTTTGGTTTAGTTTTAGGATTGTTGTTAGGTTTATTTTTTTCTTGAAATCTATTTGATTTCCTCTTCATTTGGAAGTTCTGTAACTACAGTATTACCTTTTTAAAATTTAATTGATTAATTTTTTTTCTTTTTTGTTGCTGCTGTTGATACAAACTGGTATTTCTGGTTCTCTATTTTCAGCCTTGTAGGTTTGTTTTGCTTTGGATACTTACATATCTGGGTAGAGTTCTGGGTGATATTGTCTTGTATGCTTATCTCAGGTTATTGTCTGCTGTTGTTGGGTCTCTGTCCAAAGACCACCCTTTAGTATTTTTTGTAAGCAAGGTTGATTTTGTTTTTTACAAATTCTTTTAATTTCTGTTTATCTTGAAGTGCCCTGGTTTTGCTGTCATATTTGATGGACAGTTTCGCTGGGTATATGAGTTTTGGTTGACAATTTTTCTCTTTCAGAGTTTTATATATGCCATTCCATTGTCATCTTGCCTGCATAGTTTCTGCTGAGAAATAAGTCCTTTGTAGGTAACTTCATTTTCCCAAGCTGTCCCAGAAGTCTTCTTCTAACATTTCTTGGACAATTTTCTCGATTTTTTTTTTTTTTTTGGTTTCTTCCTATTCTGAAATTCCAGTCACACTTAAGTTATTCCTCTTGATCTTAATCTTAGCTTTCTTCAATTTTTAAATTCTTTTATATGATTGTTCCTCTGTTATTGTTAGGTGCTATCCAGTTGGTACCAACTCATAGTGACCCTTGCACAACAGAACAAAACACACTGCCCAGTCCTGGGCCAACCTCACAATCGTTGCTACACCTGAGCCCATTGCTTCTGTCACTGTGCCCATTCATCTCGTTGGAAGTTTTCCTCTTTTTTTCTGACCCTCCACTTTACCAAACATGATATCCTTCTTCAGTAACTGGTCCCTCCTGATAATATGTCCAACGTATGAGAGATGAAGTTTGGTTGTCCTGGCTTCCAAGGAGCACATTGGCTGTACTTCTTCCAGCATAGATCTGTTTGTTGTTTTGGTAGTGCATGGTACTTTTATTCTTCTTCTCCAACACCATAACTCAAATGCATCAGTTCTTTTATGGTCTTCTTTATTCATTGTCCAACTTTCACATGCATATGAGGTTATTGAAAATACCATGGCTTAGTCCTCAAACTGACATCTTTCCTCTTCAACACTTTAAATAGGTCTTGTGCAGCAGATTTGCCTAATGCAATGTTACTTAATTTCTTGACTGCTGCTTCTATGAGTGTTCATGGTTGATCCCAGCAAAGTGAAGTCTTTGACAACTTCAGTAATTTCTCCATTCATATGGATGTTGTTTATTGGTCCAGTGGTGAGGATTTTTGTTTTCTTTACACTGAGATGCAATACATACCAAAGACTGTGGTCTTTTATCTTCATCAGTAAGTATTTTAAGCCCTCTTCGCTTGCAGCAAGCAAGGTTGTATTGTCTGCACATCGCAGGTTGTTAATGAGTCTTCCTCCAATCCTGATGCCATATTTTTCTTCATATAATCCAGCTTCTCGGTTTTTTGCCCAGCATACAGATTGAATAAGTATGGTGAAAGAACACACCTTTCCTAATTTTAAACCATTTAGTGTTCCTGTGTTCTGTTCAAACAGCTGCCTCCTTTTTGGTCTGTGTACAGTTTCCTCATGAGCACAATTAATTGTTCTGGAATACTCATACTTTGCAATGTTGTCAATAGTTTGTTGTAATCCACATAATCGAAACCTTTGTGTAGTCAGTACAGCACAAGTAAGCTTTCTTCTCGTATTCTCTGCTTTCAGCCATGATCAGTCAGCAATGCTATCCCTCGTTCTATGTCTTTTCTGAATCCAGCTTGAACCTCTGGAAGTTCTCTGTCAATGTATGATTGCAGCTGTTTTTCAGTTACCTTTAGTAAAATTTAGCTTGCATGGGATATTAGTGAAATTGCCTGATGATTTCCACATTCCATTGGGTCACCTTTCTTTGGAATGGGCACAAATATGGATCTCTTCTAGTCAGTTGGTCAGATAGTTGTCTTCCAGATTTCTTGGCAGAGGTAAGTGAGTACCTCCAGTGCTGTATCAGTTTGTTGAAAGATTTCAGTTTGTATTCTATCTATTCCTGGTTTTGCCAATGTCTTTAGTGTACCTTGGACTTCTTCCTTCATGATCATTGGCTCTTGATCATATGCCACTTCTTTCTTCAGGATCATTGGCTCTTGATCATATTCACCTCTTGTTGTTGTTGTTAAGTGCCATCGAGTCGGGTCCGACCCATAGCGACCCTGTACAGGGTTTCTGAGGGTGTAAATCTTTACGGGAGTAGAAAGCCTCATCTTTCTCCCGCGGAGCGGCTGGTAGTTTCGAACCGCTGACCTTAAGGTTCGCAGCCCGATTCGTAACCACTACGCTACCAGAGCTCCTCTAGTAGGTGAATATTGAGAAAATTGTCTTCAAGCTCAGTAATTCGGCCTTCCATTTATTTAATTCTATTTCTTAGCCCTTTCAATGTACTGTGTATTTTTGAATTCATAGTATTATTCTTCTGGCTTACTGTTTCTGCATAGTTCCCAATTTTTCATTTCTTTCGTCAGTTTATTCTTGCAGTGTTGTTCTGAATTCTTCTAAGTTTTTTTCTGTGTTGTCCTTAGTTTTCTAAATCTTTCAATCTGTTGAAGGTACCTAAACATCATTCTTCTACATTCCTTATTAAGTAGTTCTGATACCAGTACTGATAGTATATTTTCTGACTCTACTTTGGTCACTTGTCTGAAGCATTTTGTCTTGTTTCTTAGTGTAAGCTAAAATTGTCTGTTTGGTGTCTTTGTATTTATATTTATTTAATTGATGATTGTATGTTGTTGTTTTCTCAGGTACTCACCACCTCTTTCCTGGTAGATGTGATACAGATTGGAAGCGAGATGCAATTCTCTGTTCACTATTAGTGTCATGTAATTTGGGGGAGGTTCAGGAGCTGTGGTAGCACTCCTAGCACCAGATCCCAGTCAGAGTAGAGGCTGCACAGCACAGGAAGGGCTGCTGCTGGCCACTGGGTTGGAGAGGGCAGGGACTGACCATGACTCCAACTACCGGGTGTGCATGGAACAAAGAACTGCACCGCTTTACCTATGGCATGTGCCCTCTGGTCTCCTGTATCACTAATCACTCACAAAAACCCAAGATGGCTGTGCTGCTCCATACCAACTGATCGCCTACTTATTTTTCTTCTCTCTCGCTGTTCCTGTTTAGCTTTCTCCTCCAGTAAGGCACTCAGTCTACCTCTTTGTCATATCCTCTGAGGTTTAGAGTTCCAAGATCATCATCTGTGTCTGTTTCAGTTCATCTCCCATGTCTTTGTTACAGAGGGTCAGCTTAGTTTGTCTGCCTCCTCCGCCATCTTATGCCAGAAGTCTTTCACCAGAATAAGTTAAACTTGTTTTGGACCATGTGTGATATAAGGCATCTGTATAGAGGCAGGAGTCCTGGTGTGGCGCTGTAGGATAAGCACTGGACTGCTAACCACAAGTTTGGTAGTTCAAACCCACCAGCCATTCCTCGGAAACCCTGCACAGGGTCACTGTGAGTCAGAAGTGACTCCATTGTATTTAGCAACAACCGCAGCATGTAGAGGCCATCAGAGGCCATCGTTCGTTGTTCTTGCTGATTCTTTCATTGACTTAAAAACAAATAGGCAATTTAGGAAAGGAAAAAAGATATACAAGAGGGCTTCAAAAGTTTGTGGAAGAATTCCATTATCTTTTAATTCCATTTTCCACAAACTCTTTGGGGCCCCCTTAAACTGAGTGGGCTTTAGTATATTAATGACGTGAATCTGAGGCTTTCTGTTTTCCTATCCTAGGGCATCTGACTGGAAATTAGACCAGCCTGATTGGACTGGTCGCCTGCGAATCACTTCAAAAGGGAAGATTGCCTATATCAAACTTGAGGATAAAGTTTCAGGTAATCTGCAGGTGACCCTGGAGATATATTAAGGATAATGGTTTTGGTATACTTTTATAGTGCCTTTCATACTGGGGATTGGAATGGCGATACTTTTGAATTGGAGGTCTAGATTTTTGCTTTCTTTGCTCAAAAAAGCCTTTTTCTTTTCTGTCAGGGGAGCTCTTTGCTCAGGCACCAGTAGAACAATATCCTGGCATTGCTGTGGAGACAGTAACAGATTCCAGCCGGTACTTTGTAATTCGGATCCAGGATGGCACAGGTAAGGGATTTGGAATTTCAAACTGGATGACGTTAGAAAAACAATTCAATGCACTGTTAGTGAAAGTGTGTCTCTATTGCATTTATCTTACTTCAATTTACTTAAGGTTCTCTTTCCTTTCTTCAAAGTTATTGTAGTTTCTAAAAAAGAAGGATTAGCATGTTATTAGATAAAAATACAAGTTTATGACATGTAGCAATTAGATTAGTAGGTAGATGTAATGAAATTAAAGTGCATATCTAGTAAAAATATTGACACATTTTTTCCCTTCAGTGTTTATGTTGTTTTGTGTGTGGGACTGTCTTTATCATCGATCTCTATGACAATAGTTTCTAACCTTTTCTCCATTGTCTGTAATAGAAGCCAGCAGACGTTTTCTTTAGACGGCCAGACAGTAGATATTTTAAGCTTGCAGGCTGAATAGCCTCTGCTATTGTAGAACAAAAGCAGCCATAGGTAATATGTAAACAAATTTGTGTGGCTGTGTTCCAATAAAACTTTACTTACAAGATCAAGCTATGGCAGATTTGGCCTGTTGGCTGTAGTTTGTTAACTGATGATCTGTGAGAAAGTGTTTCAAACTCACCGATTGTATCTAGTAAGGGTAACTATTATGCTTTCATTGGAAGAGTTTGTCTTAGGGGACCACTTCCTGTTTGAGCATTCTCATCTTTTTACAGGGCGTAGTGCTTTCATTGGCATTGGCTTCACAGATCGAGGTGATGCTTTTGACTTTAATGTCTCCTTGCAAGATCACTTCAAGTGAGTGAAGCTTGTTTTTACTTACCAAATTGAAGGGTTATGGGAAGGCTCCTTCTCAGATGAATACGCACTATTTCTTTTACCTCCTGATTTCTTTAATTGGTAAATTAATTAATTGTAAATCTAGATCTCCCTGTTCATTTTTATTTCCTTACATTATCTTTCTCTCTACTCTGAGTTTTGCTCCCTAATACCTTGAAATATGTTCAAGATCCCTTGTATAATGGTTTGAAAGAATGCCTTTGTTTATGCTTCTAAGAAATTTGCCCTTGATTTTATGTGGTAGAAGGAGGCAGACAGTAACAACAGGGCTGTATGTGAGACATGTTGGAAGTTCTTTGCCAATTTTGTTACCTTTTGTAGCTGATAACGTTTTGTGCCTATTACCCCATCTTTCAGCCCACTGGCCTTTGTCCAGCTGTGGTGGACATATGGTGGACAGTGCCATGCACTCTGTCAGTCAGCTTCCCTCCTTGTGGGCAGGCGTATCTACCCTTCTGCTTCAGGACTCCCTGAGGCTATGGAAGGCCACTCCCTCAGTCCAGGGGCACAACCTGGATAGTCTGAGAGTGAACATACCCAGGAGTAGCCCTGGGGGATGCGAACTGGGCGGGGGGGATGCCTTCCTTTGGGAGGGACAGGTCTAATTGGTATTCTGTGTGGCTGCTCAGAGAGTCCTTGGTGGGATTGTGCCCAGTTGCTCTCTTTCTTCATTCTTCATAGTCTTCTCACTCAGTTCTCTAGGGCCCCCTCTCATTATCTAATTCCAGCAAGATTTGTGCATCAGGCTCTGCTTTCAGGGAAATCCAAACTGAGATCATTTACTGTTTTCCTCAAGGTGGGTAAAGCAGGAATCCGAGATTTCCAAAGAGTCTCAGGAAATGGACACTCGTCCAAAGTTGGATCTGGGTTTTAAGGAAGGACAGACTATCAAACTAAGTATTGGGGTGAGTGTGTTTTCTTTTCTTTTTTAGTCTATTTTCTTGTGTTTCTAGAAGCCCATGATTTTCTTTTTCTTTCTTGTTTTAATAGAACATTACAACCAAGAAAGGAGGTGCTTCTAAGCCCAGGACTTCAGGGCCTGGGGGCCTAAGCTTACTCCCACCTCCACCTGGAGGCAAAGTCACCATTCCTCCACCATCCTCCTCAGTTGCCATCAGTAATCATGTCACCCCACCACCCATTCCAAAGTCTAACCACGGAGGCAGTGATGCAGGTAAATCTGTCTAGTACTTCTAACTTTGGAATATCATTATCTTACGTTGTAATTGAGAAACACCTGTTTGCCAAGGGGAAGATTAAGATTTTTTATACTTCAAGTCTGAGTCAGAGATACTAGCACTGACAAAGTGATAGTGATGGCCTCTGGCACAGGGTCAGAGGTGCTCTGATGAACTGAGAGTCATGCCATCTGGTAAGTGCTTTGGCAGAGAATGGGTGGTATTGAAAAGACTTCTTCATTGCTAGCAGCCCTGTGAATCAGATGGACCTTTATTCCTATTGGTTATGACTTCATATATCTGAATAAACTTGGTAACATTCGTTAAGTTCTTTGAATTTTACTCAATTTCCTTATCTGTAAATTGGAGATGTACAACCACCTCAGGATTATGGTTAAAAGATTTGTCAACACCTAGAGTCCTGGGTGTAGCGGGTTTTGTGCTGGGCTGCTAATTGCAAGGTCAGCAATTCGAATCCACTAGCAGCTCTGAGGAAGCTTTCTGCTCCCATAAAGATTGACAGCCTTGGAAACCCCACATAGGGTGTCTATGAGTCGAAATTGACTAGATGGCATTGGGTTAGCATAGTACTTGGAATATAGTAGCCGTTCATTAAGTGTCTCTGCTTAATCCTTTCCATTTCTTCACAAGGGCAATTGGGAGAAAAGGAGCAGACATCTAGGTTTGTGACTACAACTTTAATTCTTTCTCACTATGATGTGGGGAAAAGAATGGATGTGTGGTAGTTATGTCTTATCATTTAAAACATAAGAACATTAGGATTCAGAAAGGAATGGGAAGTTTCCTAAAATTAAGAACCAGATCTGGAAATCTGGGGGGTTTAACTCAGTATATGGACAGTGATGATCTTTCATAGAATTGTTGTTGTTAAGTGCCATCAAGTTGGTTCTGACTCATAGCGACCCTATATAGGGCTTCCAAGGAGCGGCAGGTGGGTTTGAACCACCAATTGTGTGGTTAGCAGTCCACTGCTTATCCTGCAGTGCTACAAAATTGAAACATCTTTCTGGAATTTTTGAGGTTAAAAATGGCTGTAACCTACTTCTTTTGGTAAGTATTGCCAAAAAGCACTTGGGAGAGACTAGATGTCTAAGGCCTTTTCACTTACGATTTATTTAAAGTTTTTATTTTGAGATAAATGTTTATTTTGAGATTCACATGCAGTTGTAAGAAATAATACAAAGGGATCCCAAGTACCCTTCCCTCAGTTCCCCTAAACGGTACTATCTTGCAGCACTGTGGTGGAATGTCACAAGCAGGAACCTGACACTGATAGAACTCACTGATCTAGCTTAGATTTCACCAGTTTTCCATGTGGTTATTCTATGTGTGTGTGTTCATATTTCGCTCTCTGCAGTTTTATCATGTGTAAGTTCATAGAGTCACAGCAGCTGACAGGATGTAGGACAGTCCCATCATCACAGGGATCCCTCATGTCTCCCTCCACTCTGATCCCCCTTCTCCTTATCACCCATGGAAGTCACTAAACTGCTTTCCATCTCAGTTACATTTTCTCTTTAAAAAGTTACACAAATGACTTCATATAGTATGTACCTTTTTGAGATTATCTTTTTCTACTCAGCATAATTCTCTTGAGGTTTATTCAGGTTGTTGGGTCTATCAGTCTGTCAGTAGTTGTCCCTTTTTATGCTGTGTAGGATTCCATAGTATGGATGTATGCTAATGTGTTTAGCTATTCACCCAGTGAAGGACATGTGTATCGTTTTTAATTTTGGGATATTATGTTTGAACATTTGCCAATACAGGTTTTTGTGTGAGCGTAAATTTTCACTTTCAAGAATTATGTATTTCTCTCCTGTCTTGTGTTCAGATATCCTTTTAGATTTGGATTCTCCTGCTCCTGTCACGTCAGCACCAGCTCCAGTTTCTGCAAACAATGACTTGTGGGGAGACTTTAGCACTGCATCCAGGTAATAGGAATAGTGAAACCAACAAGCTGTCAGTTAGGGGATAGATGGTATGTCCACAGTCCAAGGAAATCTCTGATCTGTGAAAGCAGGTCATGCACAGTTGTTAGTAGTAGTTAGGGAAGGGACTATAGGAGTTCTAGGGATGGTGGGACAAAGCTGTAGAATGAGGGATGAATGGGAGATTTCAGACCTTGGTAAGTAGAATTCCTGTGAATTTTGAGCAGTGATTTCTTAGAAACTGTTAAGTAAAGAGGAGTCCTGGTATGGCATTGTAGGGTAGGCAGTAGACTGCTAATCACAAGGTCAGCTGTTCAAAACCCATCAGCAGCTCTTTGAAAATTCTGTACAGAGTTGCTATGAGATGAAATTGCCTCAATGGCACTTAACCACAGCAACAACAACAGCATTAAGTAAAGAATGGAGTAGTTATGCTAATATTTTGCCTTTTCCTTTCGCACTGTTCTCTTGTCTTGCAGCTCTGTTTCAAACCAGGCACCACAACCTTCCAACTGGGTCCAGTTCTGAATGGCACTGGCAGGACATAAAGGACAGACGTGAAGAACAAAAATGTCATTGAGGGCACCAATCCATGAGGGAAGCTAGAAAAGCCTTGCTTCCCTAGAACCGAATTCCTGGACAATCTTTTTCATAGCTCTCCCATTGTATTTAAGCTGGTTCATGTCACTCCCCTTTGTTGACACCTACTGTACAGTCAAGAGAGTATCTGCCATCTCCTTCTCACTGTTAAGTGAAGGGAGTAGTGGTTCTTACCATACCGTGGTTGACTATACAGAACTCAAAAGGTCAGGGTCTATTTGAGATGGAGTGACCTCTAACAGTTGCAAAATTTGTCTCCATTTTTTAATTTCTTTAACTGAATCATCTCATGACCCTTGAGTACTTCTTTATGAATCCCTGTTTAGCAGTTTTAGGGGAAACAAAAACCTTGAAATGTCCTTCTCCATTAACTTTTAACTCAAGACACTAAAAAATGGACAGCCTGACCTTCGTGTTTACAAATTAAGAATTTAATTTGGAGAAAGACTTGTTTCCTGGGTCTCTGCTAAATATCCTACAGGCTTATCCTATTCGACAAACATCCACTGCTGGGTGCAGCTGTATCACCCTCTTGTGTGTTTACATGGCTCTTCGTACAATAAGAGGGTTGTGTTGGTAGCACCTACATGATTCTTTTCCATTTGTTGAATAGTGCAACATCTTTGACTAGTGGGTGTCCCTTGGATGAAGGAAGTTCAAGGGGCTGTGCTCTCCCAGTTGTGTGCTAGAGAAGTGTTTGTTTTCTTGCAGCTCTCTGTAGTTGCTGCTTATGAATGAAGCACAGCTTTACTTTGTATTTCCCCATTATTTGTTCTAACGTTGAAGAGTTTCAAGTTTTTAACGTCATCTGTAGAGCAGAGAGGTTGAAGGCACTTAACTCTTGTTTAATACTCACATTGCCTTGCTGCCTGGATGTCTGAGCCTTTTCCATAAACATTTCTTTTTCAGTCCATCTAGCTCTGTAGTAGAATGCTGCTACTGTATGTATATTGCCATTTTTGAATGGGGCTGGAGAGTCACAGCTTTAGCTATGATACTCATCTCCCAGGATATTGTAGAAGCAAGTTGCCCTCCCTGTGCACCACCGTTCCTTATACAGTGCTGTGAAGAGAGTTCCCCTTCTCAGATGAATGAGCACTCTCTATTTAGTTTATTAAGGGACAACTTTGAGGATGAAATGGGAAGATACAATGATGCACACTCTGATGAAAGGGAGTTCTAACTAGTTTCAAAGTCTAGTCTCTTCCCTGGATTCCTTTATGTCTTTTCTAACTTTGGGTCCACGATTTTTTCATGGCTTCCCCTTCCAGGCAGCTCTATTCTTACAGAGCCATGGCCGGACAGTTTTAAATTCCAATAGAAAACACTAAAATGAAATTCTATGGAATCACTAGTGACTGACTTCTGGGAGCCTATTTTCTCAATCTTCCTTCATGTTTTCTTTGTTTGTATTTTCAAGATGATAATATATTACGTATTTGAATCACTGAAGAAAATGGAAAATGAAGTTTAAGATAAATATATATATATATAAAGTGTATGATGTATTGGTGCAATAATGGTAATTAAAAATATGAAAAAAAGGTAATGTCTCTTATCTTTTAATTTGCTTATTTGATTACTTTTTACATTTAGTTTACCCAATATAAATGGGCCAGTAAGCATTAAAAAGGTATTATTACTTTTCAGGAAGTAGCTTTTAAGAGATTGGATCTCAGTGCTCAGGGTCCCAAGCCCAAAGAGTACCTAATTATTAGAGAGATTGTTTGTGTTCATTATTTGCTTGATATGGTTTATTTATTTATTTTTTTTGCTTCAACTTATCTTCATGATCTAAGCTATCTCTTTTGTCCCAGAATTGCACACGTGCCGACGGTCAGTGTAAGAGGTAGAAACTAAGTCAGAGTCAAAGACTTTAAAAGCCAGCAAAGATCGTGAAGTTCTTATTCAGTGATGGTCACAGGAAATAGGTAAGAATAACAGGGGTGTTTGTTTTTTGTTAATCTTGTAAAATAACACAAACTGATCTCTTTCGAGAGTTTGACATATCCTCCCACCACCACTCTCCTGTGCCATGCTACTGTCGGACTTAGGTGGTTTCCTTACAAAATAAGTAATTTCTTACAGTTGATGAGGTTGTGCGATAACATCATAGGATTGTATTCTAAGCCTTAGTTTTTTGTGGGGAGCATGTGGAGAATCACTTTTTTGGCTTAATTATACTCACTCAACTATACAAGTACTCCTGCCTCTGATGCTGAAGTATTGTAAGCCTTTGTTGTTGTTGTAGTTATGTGCCATGGAGTCGGTTCTGACTCATAGCGACCCTGTACAGGGTTTCCGAGGCTATAAA
>NW_006408846.1:2830871-2834124 GCF_000296735.1 Chrysochloris asiatica
ACAGCTGGTAGTTTCGAACTGCTGACCTTGCGGTTTGCAGCCCGATTCGTAACCACTATGCTACCAGAGCTCCTTATTGTAGGCCTTCTCATATTTCCTCCATTCTGACACTCTGCTAGCCTTTAGCCATTTTTTGTTCCAAGTCAGTTTCTGTGTTCCCACAAGAATAATCGTACTCCTCACTTTGCTACTCATTGCCTGTAATGGTCTAAAGTACCATTCCATCTGCAACTTTCAGTCTTCCTTCTTATTCAAATTATATTCCAGAGTACTGGTGTTATATACCATCTTCAAATATGTAAATATTAGGTTGTTGTTAAATGCTGTTGAGTCAGTTCCAATTCATAGACACCCTGTATAAGGTTTCCAAGGAGAGACTGGTGGGTTTGAACCACTCACATGGTGGTTAGAAGTCCAGTTCTTAACCTACAGAGCTATACCAAGACTCCATAAATGTTATGTTGTTGTTGTTAAGAGCCGTGGAGTTGGTTCCGACTCTTAGCAACCTGTATAGGGTTTCTGAGTTTGAACTACGTATTTTGCAGATCAAACTGACCTTTCAACCCAGTGCTTATCCTATGGCACCACATCAGTACTCCATAAATATTATAGAGACTCTTTATTAAGTTTTAAATAGGAGTAAATATAAGACAACAGATCACCTGGGTGAGGGAAATCATCGAAGATGCCATGATGACTTTCCAAAGTTCTGTCTCCAAAGGAATCTCCTCCCACGATCATGACTGACTGCAGCAGCCATACATTACATATACATGCCAGACCTATGGAAAGCAGGGAGAATTATTACAGATGGGAAAGTTTTATCTCTGTCTTGGGGTATGACATCACAAGCAGGCAATCATTAAAGGGTGTGTCTAGGAATGTTCCTATGAGGGCTGGCTGAGGGATGTGGTCCCCAACCCACTTAAAAATATATTCTGCTTTTAACTCTGGCAATTCAGATGTCAGAGGTTTGAGGCACTCAAGAAAAATTGGCGTGTGACTACTTGAACCTAGGTACTAGATGGAATTAAGCTTTGCCTGACTGGTAAAAAGCCTTCAGACTTGATGCTTTACTGCACTAGTCATTCTTCAAACACTGTGCATTGAATGCTTGATAAAATCCCCTTGCTTAGGAGACCTTCTCTTCTATACCTGCCTGTTGAAATTCTCATCATGAAAGGTGAGCTTAAATACCATATTTTTGCACAAATGTGCAGCTTCTACATTTGCCAACCCCAATCCCCATGGTATTTTTTAAGCAGTTATGCTAATATTTTTTGCAGCAACGTGTGAAAAAAAAGAACTGGCACGGGGTACTTACGGTGCTTACAAAAATACCTGGGGATGGGGAGGGGGCAATTGCGGGGGAGGAAGGGGTTGGCAAACTAATGTAGAAGTTGTATCATTTGTGCAAACTAATGTAGAAGGTATATGGAATACATGAAGCACTTACCTGCCCTTCAAGTCCAGAAGGTGACTCCCTTCCTTTGTTTGGGTTACTTGTAAGCTCTTTGAATGTGAGAATCATTTCTTCATTTTCATCAACTCTGTTATTGCTGGTTCCAACTCATAGCAACCCTGTGTAGAGTTTCCAAGGAGTGGCTGATGGGTTTGAACCACTGACCTTGCAGTCAGCAGTCCAGTGCTTATCCTACATTGCCACACCAGGACTCCTCAGTACTTCATAAACACTTCACTATATAGTTGTTGTTAAGTGCTGTCCAATTGATTCAGACTCAGTGACTGTGTATAGGGTTTCTGAGGAGCAGCTGGTGAGTAGATATATTGCTAAATAGTAGATGTTCGTTAATACAAATAATACCTATATTATATTTTGATAGTTATGTATGCATATAAATAATAGATTCATATGTAAACAGTTGTATATGAATATTAAATACTTGTTAACAGTGCTTTCAACAAAGAAACTAGAAACCGGTAGGTAAGTTGGGAGTTTTCCTTCTTTTATGCATTCTTATTTGGACTTTTCCCCCTTCTAATTGGATTCACTGTATGCTTTGCAAGTGTCGTTAAGTGTCGTCGAGTCAGTTCTGACTCATAGTGACTCTGTATAGGGTTTCCAAGGAGCAGTTGGTGAGTTTGAACTGCCGACCTTGTGTTTCAAATTGACCTTGAGGTTTAGTGCTTATCCACATAGTTGCAGAAAATCTTTTCTTGTTCAGAGGCAGTCAGAGCCAAGTCGGAAGAGGTGAAGACAAATTGTACTCTATGGCCTGGGAAAAGAAACTATAGATATCAGGTAGCGCAAATACTCATAAATTTGGTAGCTTTCTGTCTTGTTTTAATGTTGCAACTGGCTAAAATTACACTGAATTTTGCTTACGTATTAGTTACTTTTTTTTCCTACCTAAATCATTTGTTTAAAACGTGTATGATTTCCTCTTAAATACATGAAGATAGTACATGTGTTTTGTGACTATAGAACTCTATACTGAAGCTTTCCTCAGACACATTCTATTTTGAAAGAAAGGAAGAGAAATGCATTTACTTGTAGATCCTAAAATTTGGGGTGGAGGTTGAGGTTGGGGGAGTAAGATGTAGACTTGAGAGAATTTTCACAGCAATTTTATAGACTGGTGTCTGTTTCAAAAAATTTCTAGAATTGTCATTTCCAGCTCCCGTTTGAAAGATGTCAAAATATTGGGTGGATATTTACAAAGAAGCTCTGACAAACTTGAATTGCTTACATCTGAGCTAGGAGTAAATTTGTCCACTGTAATTTTACATTCTGTTCCATAAATCTAAGGAAAGTGTTATACCCTCAGTTGGAAATATATTGCAGTAAGACCCACTGTGAATTTTTTTGTTTGCTTTTTAGTGTTTTCTTTGTTCTCATGATCTGTCAGTGCACCTATTGTTGTTGTTGTTAGGTGCCATCAAGTCGGTACTGACTCATAGCGACCTTATGCACAGCAGAACGAAACACTGCCGATCCTTGGCCAACCTCACAATTGTTGTCACTCTTGAACCCATTGATGCCACTTGGCCAATCCATCTTGCTACGGGTCTTTCTCTTTTTCTCTGACCCTCCACCTTACCAAACATGATATCCTTCTCCAATGACTGGTCCCTCCTGACAATATGTCCCAAGTATGAGAGACGAAGTTTGGCCATTCTGGCCTCAAAGGAGCACTCTGGCTGCACTTCTTCCAACACAGATTTGTTGTTTCTTTTGGCAGCCCATTGTACTTTCAGTATTCTCCTCCAACACCATAACTCAAAAGCATCA
>NW_006408846.1:2834294-2838452 GCF_000296735.1 Chrysochloris asiatica
AAAAAAAAAAAAAAAGTACTTTGTGTGTATGCTGCATTTGTCTGCCTATCAGCATGGGGCCACTAGGGGGCATGCTCCCTCTAGCAGCTCCAGCAGAACTGCAGACTTCCAGGTGATAAAGGAAAGCCTTTGGTGGTGTGAGTTGGAGTCGGTTTCGCAGCTGTAAATCTTTACACGAGTAAAGCATTTGTTGTAAATGTAGAAGCATAGCTGCAGGCAGCAAATGAAGTGCAAAATTAGACTTTTTTTCAGACTTTAATAAACAACTCTTTGAGTGGGAAGTAGGTTTGTTAATTTTAGTAAGTGCTTCAATATAAGTTCTGTGTCACAAACAGTTCATGATAGATGATTAAGAGGCAATAAAGAATATGGATGAGGAACCTGGATTTGAGAGGAGACATTGCTTTGGTATAAAAACCTTGTTCTGCCACTTACTGGCTTTTTGGCCTTGGATAAGTTATTTAACCTTTTGTTTTCTCATATGCAAAATGAAGATAATAGTATCTACTTCATAGAATTATTGTGAGAATAAAGTAAGTTAATATATGTAAAGCACTTACAACTGTTGTTGTTAAGTGCCATCAAGTCAGTTTTGACTCATACCAACAGAATGAAACACTGCCTAGTCCTGTGCCATCCATCGTTAGTTTTGTTTGTTTGTACCTACTGTTGTAGCCAGGACCTCTGATATGGTACTGCAAGATCAGCACTGGACTGTGTGACCTGCAAGGTTGGCAGTTTAAATCCACCAGCTGCTCCTCATACAGGATTGCTGAGTCGGAACCAACTTGATGGCACTTAACAACATGGTTGCCGCCATTGTGCCAATCCATCTCATTGGAGGTCTTCCTCTTTTTTGCTGATGTCCTTTTCCACAGATTTGTCCCTCTTGATAACATTCAAAATATGTGAAATGAATTCTTCTTGCTTCGAAAGAGCATTCTGGGTGTACTTCTTCCAAGACAATTTTGCTTCTTCTGGCAATCCATGGTCCTTTCAATATTCTTTGCCAACACCATAATTTAAATCCATCAGTTCTTCTCCAGTCTTCCTTATTCATTGTCCTGTTTTCATATACATATGTTGTTATTAAGTGCCTTCAAATCAATTCCAATTCATAGTGACTCCATATAGATTTCTGAGGAGTGACTGGTGGTTTTGAACTTCTGTCCCTGTAGTTAGCAGTGCAGTGCTTAACCTACAGCACCACACATGCATATGAGGCAATTGAAAATACCATATCTTGGGCCAAGTCTTCAAAGTGCTGTCTTTGCTCTTTAGCACTTTTAAGAGACCTCTTATAGCAGATTTGTGATGCAATTTTAGTTTGATTTCTTGATTGTTGTTTTCATGAGCATTGATCTTGGATCCAAGTATGAAATGAATTTTTTGACAACTTTAATCTGGTTTCTGTTTATCCTGATATTGTTTGTATGTTCAGTTGTGAGGATTTTTTGTTTTCTTGCATTGAATTGTAATCCATACTGAAAAATGCTGTATTGTTTGACTTTCATCAGTAAGTGGTTCAAGTCCTTTTTTCTTTCAACAAGCAAGGTTGTACCATCTACATATCACAGGTTGTTAATGAGCCTTCTTCCAATCTTGATGCAACATTCTTTCTCATATAGTCCAGTTTCTCAGATTACTTGTTCAGCATACAGACCGAGTAAGTATGGCAGAAGGGTACAACTCTGATGCACCCCTTTCCGAATTTTTAACCATAGTAGCCCTTGTTCTGTTAGAACGATTGCCTCATGTTTAAGTACAGGTTTCACATGGTAACAATTTAGTGTCTGGAATGCCCATTTTTTCACAATGTTCTTTTATCCATAGTTTGTTATGATCCACACAGTTGAATAAAACACAGGTAAATATCTTTCTGGTATTCTTTTCTTTTAGTCAAGATCCATCTGATGATGAAATAAAACTCAAATTTGTTTTAATTTTTTTTTTTTTTTAAAGTCTGGATTTACTGGTCAGAAAGAGACTGGAAGAGCCTGAGACTATGGCTCTTGACCACCCTTTGGATCCAGAAAGGAACTTACCATCCTGGTCAATTTTTAGCCAAGCAGTAGATAAGTTTATGGGTGGTGGGGTGAGACATCAACACTAGCAAGGTATATGCTCACCATGGAATTGTCAATCAAAATTAAAATGGTAACATTTTCCTAAGGACAAAGTTGAGAAGGGATAGGAAGGAGGGTGGAATGCAAATTGGAATCACAGGGAGGAAGTGGTATTACTGTTGCTGCATGGAGACCATTGTAATCGTTGACATGAAACAAAGTATGTGATTTGTTGAATGCAAAGTTGATGATCTGGTCTGTAAATCTTCACTCTACTCACTTCGTTACTATTATCCTAAGGAGTCCTGGTGGTGCAATAGGTTAAACAATGGGCTGCTAACTGAAAGGTCGGCCAGTTGAAGCCACCAAGGCTGGCTATTCAAACCCATTTGTATGTATTTAAGTTTACTTGAATAAATAGTTTTCCAGTGCATGAATGTGCCATTATTTGTTTAACCACTGCCCTTATTGATGGACTCAAACATTACTCAAAGTTTTGATATTAAGTATCTTTATACATATGGTGTTGTATATTGTTCTTGTTTTGTGATGTCAAGTTGGTTCTGATTCATAGCGACTTTGTATAGGGTTTCTGAGGAGTGGCTGGTGAGTTTGAACCATTGACTTTACAGTTCAAATTTACCTTGCTGTCAAGTGCTTATCCTACAGTGCCACACCCAGGACTCTTACAGTGTTGGATACATAAGTGAATATTTTAAAGAATAGATTCCTTAGAAATGGAAATGGAAGGCTGAGTAACAAGTGCGTTTAAATTTTTGATAAATTTTTGCTATATTACCTTTTACCTAATTTATATGTTAATTTTATGTTCTTCCGAGTTCATTCTGTCTTATAGTGACTATAGTTGCTTCAAAGGGTAGCTTGAGTAGACAAAGCCAAGTATTGAATTGTGCAAAGACCGGAAGTTATTAAACCAAAAGGAAAGAACATGCTGAACATTTCTTAAGCTGAAAGAACTGAAGAAAATATTCAAGCCTCCACTTGCTATATTGAAAGATTCTATGGGCAGAATGTTGACTGATGCAGAAAGCATCAAAAGAAAATGGAAGATATAAACAGAGTCACTGTATCAAAAAGAAAGTGATTATGTTCAATCATTTCAAGAGAACATATGATCAAGAGTCAGTGGTACTGAAGGAAAGAGTCCAAGGTGCACCGAAGGCATTGGCAAATAACAAGACTCCAGGTACTGATGGAATACAAATTGAAATCTTTTAACAAACAGATGCAATGCTGGAGGCACTCACTCATCTATACCAAGAAATTTGGACAACCTAACCAACTGAGATCCATATTTGTACCCATTACAAAGAGAGGTGACCCAATGGAATGTGGAAATCATAAGACAATATCATTAATATCACATGCAAGTAAAATTTTTCTAAAGATAATTTAAAAATGGCTGCAACAGTACATTGACAGGGAACTGTCAGAGATTTAAGCCAGATTCAGATAAAGAGAATGGAACAAGGGATATCATTGCTGATGTCAGATGGATCTTGACTGAAAGCAGAGAATACCATAAAGATGTTTACCTGTGCTTTATTGACTATGCAAAGGCTTTTGACTGTGTGGATCATAATAAGCTATGGCCAACAATGTAGAGAATGAGTCTTCTGTAATACTTAATTGTGCTCATGGGGAACATGTACATAGACCAAGAGGTAGTCATTCAAATAGAATAAAGGGGCACTGAATGGTTTAAAATTATGAAAGGTGTGCATCAGGGTTATATTCAGTCACTACACTTATTCAGTCTGTACGCTGAACAGATTATCTGAGAAATTGGATTCTATGAAAAAGACCATGGCATCAGAATTGGAGAAAGACTCATGAACAACTTGTGATATGCAAATAATACAATCTTGTTTGCTGGAAGTGAAGAGGATTTAAAATACTGGTAAAGGTTAATGACCACAGTCTTCAATATGGATTGCACCTCAGTGTAAAGAAAACAAAATCCTCACCACTGGACCAATAAATAACATCATGATAAATAGGGAGAAGATTGAAGTCATCAGCAGCGTCTCTTCTAACATTCATTTTTTTTTTTTTTTTAATGTAAGGTTTT
>NW_006408846.1:2844967-2845483 GCF_000296735.1 Chrysochloris asiatica
TTCCCTTTTCACTCTTCTTCTTGAGAAATTTCAAGATGCCACTATTGGTCATTGTGATATAACTTAGGATTTAATTTTCAGCCTATTTCCTTTTTTGTATGCCTGTCCTGCTCCACAATCCCCGTTCAGGCCTTTTTTCTAGTTATAAACAGTACAGGGCTGGCTGTGGATGTTTGGTTTTAAGTGGGAACTGTCTCTTTCAATTTCAGGGACATCTGTACGCATGCGTAGTAGAACCCTCTGAGGGTGGGGCTGGGATGTCCACTAGCTCAGGCACACCTATAATCACTAGAATGGAGGTGTGCAGACAGCAAGGGACTAATGAACAGATACCAAAAGAAAAGAATGTCCACATCTTTATATCCGCAGTTCTGTCAGGTGTTCCTGACTGCTCTGATCCTTCCCCTGCTTGGTCTCACCCAAGATGGCGGCTCCTGGAGCAGCTGAGTTGTTTGAATTAGAAAGCAATAGATTTCTTGCTTCTGCTACAAATTCCCAAAGCTGTAAGCCTTCCAA
>NW_006408846.1:2848422-2848933 GCF_000296735.1 Chrysochloris asiatica
AAAGGTGTGCAACAAGGTTGTATTCTTTCACCATACTTATTCAAGTTGTGTGCTGAGAAATAATCGGAGAAGGTGGGTTCTGTGAAGAAAAACGTGGGCTCAGGATTGGAGGAAGACTCGTTAACAGCCTACAATATGCAGATGATGCAACCTTGCTTGCTGAAAGTGAAGAGAACTTAAAACATTTACTGATGAAGATCCAAGAACACAGCCTTTGGTATGGATTACATCTCAATGTAAAGAAAACAAAAATCCTCACCACTGGACCAATAACACTCTTATCAATGGAGAAACAATTGACATTGTCAAGATTTCATTCTTCTTGGATGAACTACCAACACTCATGGTAGCAGCAATCAAGAAATCAAATGACGTATTGCATTAGGCAAATCTGCTGCTACAAGACCTTTTTAAAGTGTTGAAGAGCAAAGATGTCAGCTTGAGGATTAAGGTGTACCTGACCCAAACCACAGTATTTTCAATAACCTCATATGCATGCAAAAGCTGGACA
>NW_006408846.1:2849519-2852950 GCF_000296735.1 Chrysochloris asiatica
CTGACCCAAGCCATGGTATTTTCAATAGCCTTATATGCATGTGAAAGTTGGACAGTGAGTAAGGAAAACAGCACCTAACAACAACTGATTTTGACCTAAATGACAGAGTAGAACTGCATTATAGGATTTTGTTGGCTGAAATCTTAATAGAAATAGATTGCCAGATCTAATCCCTTATGGAGTGGCTGATGAGTTGGGACTACTAACCTTTTGGTTAGCAGCTGAGAAATTAACCATTATACCACCAGATCCTTCCTAATTTATGTACCTAAGATAAGTCCATGAGAATGTTTGTTGTCTCTATACCTTGCCAACACATTATTTTAAAAATATTAACTCAATAAATTGATCATTTTTGTATTAATAGCATTTCTTTTATTATTATTATTTATTTTTAACTTTTTATTGTGAATTGAGTAAAGATTTACAGATAAGATCATCAGCTACTCATTCAACAAATCACACATTGCTTCATCTCGAAGATTACAGTCCCCTTCCTGAAACAACAGTCATCCTACTTCCTCTCTGTGGTTCTCTATTTACATCTTATATTTCACAAATGAACAAAGCAAAACATTTGATGCATAAATATACAACAAAATTTTTTTTTAAATATCCAAAGGGCACATTCTGCATGCTAGCATCCTGTCCCCAGGCCACAGCCGTATTCAGTCCATGGGACTGGAGCCCACAGCTGCTCTGTCTCTCCATGCCACTGGGTCTACCATCATCTCTGCTGTCGTCAGTATGTAGGTAGGGATCTCACACTGAATTCATGCTCTTCCTTCTTGTTGGTCCTAGAATCATCTGTTCCTGAAATGAAAGATTAACTACTTCCCTCTTTTAGTTATACATTTTCTACAATTTCAGTTTTGACAATCACAATTAATCCTGCTAATAATAACTCAAAATTGAATCATACAATCCTATCAGCATCTTCTCCCACCGCCTTTCACCAGACCCATCTGATAAAGAGGGAAACTATTTAGTGGGGATTCTACCTTACCCGAATCATTCTGAAACTAAGCACACCATGAAAACTTGTAAGCCATCCACTTCATGCCTTTGTAGTTCTCCCCACCCCAGTTTTTTATAGCCAATGTCTAAATTGCCTGGCCTTGTCAACCCAGTACACTGAGGAGGCAAGCATGTTCCTTGATATGAAAGATCTTCCATTCCAGTTGGAATTTTGAGCAACTACGTCCATAAGAAAAATTCCAGTTCATGAAATTGTAGCAATTTACACTTGTTCATAGTGTCAAACATCTTTATCTTCATCTGGCCAAGTTCTTTTCAGCTCAGCCCTAGCCAGTAAAGCTAGGTCAAATGGGTACCAGCTGCAAGTTTGGGAGTTCACACACACCTTCCTGCACTTCAAACCAGCTGGCCCTTTCACTCTCATCCCCATCCCCCAGGGACTAGGTCAGTGTGCCATGGGCTCGGAGGTTCACACAACTCCCTAAATTTCACACCAGCCATCCCTTTCTCTTCTCTCTCATCTCAAGGTTAACAGGTGCTAGTGGAACATGTACAAATGCAGCCCTGTAGCCTGCGTGTCTTCATTGCTGTATTTCCCTTACTTCTGCTCACAAGTAGATCCAGGCAGTCACTAGAAAGCATACTAGATTGCTTGTGGGTTCCCTTTAACTTTCATTACTAGAAGGGGTTTTTCCCTGATTGGCTGAGTTTTCTTGCCTTGATGCCTATAATGCAAACAGCTTGCTGGAAACTCAAAAAGCCAAAAAGTCTGTCTTCATGTGAAGCTTTGCTGAAACTTGTTTCATATCACATCAAAATGGGCCTTTATAGGCAGGTGGGTGATGGCTGCACTTGAGATGCACTGACTAGGACTAAAAGGTGAGAATTCTACTGCCGAACCATCACTGCCCTTTTTTTATTTTTAACTTTTTATTTGAGTGAAGGTTTGCAGACAACATCATCAGCTATACATTCAACAAATGCTACATTTTGTTTCATCTCAGTGGTTACAATCCCCTCCATGCAACAGTTATCCTGTTTTCTCCCTGTGGTTCCTATGTGTATCTCACCCACATTTCTTTCTATCCCTTCTCACCTTTGTCCTTAGGAATGTGTTGCCCTTTTGATTATGTGATTATGAGTGACTGACCATTCCATGGTGAGTACCCCCACTATGAACCTATCTTCTTGGCTGAAAATTGATCCACAAGGGTAGGTTCCTTTTCAGACCTGAAGTGTGGTCTAGGGCCATAGTCTCAGATTCTTCCAGTTTCTTTCTGACCAGAAAACTTTATATATATATAGCTTTGTTTTGCGTTTTCTCCCACTCTATCCAGGACTCTCTAATGTGATCCCTTTCAGGGCAGTTGGTAGTGGTAACTGGGCACTAATTATTCTAGTCTCAGAGTTGTGGAGACTCATGTTCATATGTTCCATTAGTTCAATGGTCTAATTGATTCCAAGACTCTTCAATTCTTATCACTCTTCTTTCTTCTGTACAGGGAGAGACCAATAGCTGCACCTTAGATGGCTGCTCATGAGCTTTAAAGATCCCAGACACTACTCACCCAAGTAGGTGGTAGAACACTGTCTTTATGGACTATGCTATGCCAAGTGACCCTGGTGGCCCCTGAGACTATGATCCTGAACCCACAGGTCCATCAACTCATTGCCTTGAGATGTTTGATAATATCTATGAAGTTTCATTATTTTACTCACTGCCATCAGTGTCCTTTTAAATGAATACTTGATTATTTTTCTCTCAACTCCTTTAAGGCCTAATTGCTTCCCTTTGTTTTCTCTCATGTGGTTGCTGATAACATTCAGATCTTATAACTTTCCATTGTTTATCTCCATCTACTTATATTTTAGAGTTTGTGAAAATACCTTATTCCCCAGTTTTTTTATATATGTTTTCTACGGATTTTTAGGTTTTGCTATCTATCCTAGTAGTTCTATATGTTTTTATGAAGGAGATTATAGGAGATTTCAGTCTCACACTTGTTGTTTTTACATTCTCATTTTGCTGGAGATTGTTTTTCTAGTAGCTTCTTATCAACAGGAACATGAGTGGTAAACTTTCGATGTTTGCCTTTATAAGCATCTTTATTTTATCCTCACAATTTCTATCTTTTTCTGATGATATAATTTTGATCAAAAACCATATTCTTTTAGAATTTTGAAGACATTGCTTCAGTGTCCTGTAGTAATCAATGCATTTGTTGAGAAGTAAAACATAGTGATTATGATTCTAATTTCAATTTATATGACTTTGCTTTCTCTATGGCAGATTTTGAGATTTTCCTTTCTTTTTAAAAAACTTTGTATTGTGAATTGAGTGACAATTTACAGAGCAGACCATCAGTTTCACATTCAATGAATCATACAATTCATTTCATCTCTGTGATTGCAGTTCCTTCACCGCAACATCATTTATCTCACTTCCTCACTGT
>NW_006408846.1:2866300-2884983 GCF_000296735.1 Chrysochloris asiatica
CTTTTTGATAATGAATGCAACACCATTCCTTTTCAATTTTTCATTCCTTGCATAGTAAACCATGTGGTTTTCAGATTCAAAATGGCCAATACTAGTCCATTTCAGCTCATTAATGCCTAAGATATTGATGTTGATGCGTTCCATTTCATTTTTGACAACTTCCAATATAGGACTGTGTATATTGGATACGAATTGGGCTGCGAACCTTAAGGTCAGCGGTTTGAAACTACCAGCCGCTCCGCGGGAGAAAGTTGAGGCTTTCTACTCCTGTAAGGATTTACACCCTCGGAAACCCTGTACAGGGTCGCTATGGGTTGGAACCGACTTGACGGCACTTAACAACAGCAATAACAATATTGGATAATTAGTATCAGGTTTCTTTCCCCCTGGAGACTTAAAGCTTAATCTGGTCCCTAAATAAGGGTATCATCTTGTCATTTAACTCTATACAGGGTTTCTATGAGTCAAAATGGACCGACAGCAGTTCACTAGCACTCACTGCCAGTTCTGGGCTCCTAGCGTCTGTGGCCTGGGGTCGGCATGGGTGTCATTGGGGAAACCTGGAGACAGCGTTAATGAAAAACAACAACAACGACAACTGTTTCAGGACATTTGATATCTGAAGGCATGTGAAAAATAGAACTCCATGTATCTGAAATAAGCACTGGGCTGTTGAAAAGGGTATTTCAGCAAATTGTAATCTATTTTGGCTTTAAAATGAGGTTTTTTTTTTTTAAAGGGAAAAAAATGTTTGTATTTCTTAAAGAAGTGGACTTCTTATATAAAGATTTTTTGAATGCCTGAAGGATTAGTTTAAAAGCCTCTTTTAGAAACAACTCCTCTTATATGACTATTTGAGAAGGGATCATATACACTGAATTTAATAAGGTTAATGTAAAAAGATTGTTAGGTATTGTGGCAGCATGTTTCTTATAAAAGTAGCTTATATTCTCTCTCCACTGGGGTTAGACTCTGAAAGCCTACTACAAAATGAAAGCCACATTACAAAATTCAATTTTCAAGCAAGTTTGAAACACCTCCAGTTTGAAAGCATAAGCCATGTAAAGAAAAGGGGAATAAATAGTTTATTCCTCCTGGAGTTTACTTCCTCCTGGAGTGAACTCCTGCTGTGGTGCTGTAGGATCAGCACTGGACTGAGAACCACAAAGTTGGCAGTTTCAACCTACTAGGTGCTATGAACCTCAGAAACCTATACAGGGTTGCATGAGTCAGAACCAACTTGACAGTGAACCATTACGTATTTCATCCACTTAGTTATGACTGCAAGCCTCCTTTTGCTCTAGCTCACAAGCTTTTTTTTTAAATGTTTTATTGTGAATTATATGATAGTTTACATGTGAGAACTTTAGTTTTATATTCATTCCATCGTATATCATTTCATTGCCATGGTTCCAATCCCATTCATGCATCATCAGTCGACCAAAGGGTATATCCTAGAAACCCGCCCCCTACCTTTCCCTCTCCCCTGCCAGTCTTCGGCCCACAGTCCTTCTCCCTCTCTGGATCCAAAGTCCCTGGCCGCTTCATCACTCCACGTCATCATCTCTGTCTCCATCTCAGGGATCTCTGGTTCTCTGGGTAGGGTCCCGCTCTCGGCTCTTCTCCGTTGATGGTCTTAGAGACCTCCATTCCTAGACTGGAGAAATAATCGCTCCCTTCCTTGCTATAAAACATCTACCTTTGGACTTCCAACCCTTATAATCAATCCTGATAACCATTATTCACTACAGTATCACAAGTTACCCATCTGTATTTCATTTCATCAGCTCCGCCTAGACAGATTGGATAGTACTCACTGGAGATTCTGCCTTCCTCCATGCCCCCTAGCTCTAGGTTCCCTCTTGAAAGCTTGTAAGCCAGTCACTTCTTGCCTTTGTAGTCCCCCCCTCCCCATTTGGGTATCCAATGTTCAAGTTGCCCATCTCTGCCCACTCTGTGTGTGTAGGGGGTGGGAATATTTCTTGCTGTAAGGATTTGTTCCTTCTTTTGAGTCACTGCATTTGTAGGTATAGGTCAAGTTCATCAGATTGTATCAGCTCACTCTTTTTTTTCCTCTTCTTTCCTTCTCCTGGTTGAGCTCTGATCATCTAGTCATCTGGTCCAGGTCACGTGGGTATTATCTGCAAGTGTGGGTGTTCTTGTGCCCATGCCCTTTCTTCCCATCAGCTGGTAGCTCCACTCTCCACTCGAGTCCTCCGTGGCCACGCCACTAACTCTGGGCCCAAGAGTCCCCAGATCTCCTCTCACTGCTTGCCAAGCAGGTCCCCAACTGGTCCACAAGCTCACAAGCTTTTGGTAAGCATTCCTGCTAAATACTTGAAAGTTCATGTCCCACTAAATATTTCTCTTACTGAGTTTCAAATGCTGCATTTGTACTATAAGAGATTTTACAGGGATGCTATTGGTAAGTTTGTTATATCTTTATATCTAAGCTTGTGGCAGCAAATATCACATCTTTCTTTCTCTCTCATATACACAAAGTTTTGCAAGGCTCAATAGGTATGACTGTTGGAAGGAGATTATGGATTTTCAACTTGCCATTGTCTGCTTCCATTCTGTATCCAGTTTCCCTGCCGCCGTGTCCGCTATCCAAGAGTTTTCTGCCAGACTTGGGAAAAACATCTTTTTAAAAGAACTCATTGATCTTCTTGGTGAATCCCTTCTGCTCAGGGATACTAATTCAGACAATACGAGTCAGGCTTGGGGAAAGACATTGGGTGATACTGAGGTGGTGAATTTTCTTACTCTTACCTGTTCTGTGCCATTGATTGATTCCAACTCAAAGGGAGCCTGTGTTGTTGTTATTAAGTGCTATTGAATCAATTCAGACTCATAGTAACCCTGTATAGGATTTCTTAGGAGCGGCTGGTGAGCTTGAACCTCCAACTTTGCAGTCTAGTGCATTAAGCCACAGTACTACACCGAGACTCCATAGAAAGCCTATTGTTGTTAGGTGCCATCAAGTCGGTACCAACTCATAGCGACCTTATGCACAGCAGAACAAAACACTGCCCAATCCTGGGCCAACCTCACTACTGTTGCCATGCTTGAGTCCATCAATGCTGCCACTTGGCCAATACATCTAATTGGGGTCTTCCTCTTTTTCTCTGACTCTCCACCTTACCAAACATAATAGCCTTCTCCAGTGACTGGTCCCTCCTGACAATATGTCCGAAGTATGAGAGATGAAGCTTGGCCATCTTGGCCTCCAAGGAGCACTCTGGCTGCACTTCTTCCAAAATGAATCTATTGGTTCTTTTGGCAGTCCATGGCACTTTCAATATTCTCCTCCAACACCATAACTCAAAGGCATCAATTCTTCTATGGTCTCCCTTATTCACTTCCTTATTCACATGCAGCTTACACATGCATATGAGGTTATTGAAAATAACATGGTTTGGGTCAGGTGCACCTTAGTCCTCAAGCCGACATCTTTGCTCTTCAACAGTTTAAAAAGGTCTTGTGCAGCAAATTTGCCTAATGCAGCACATTGTTTGATTTCTTGACTGCTGCTTCTGTGAGTGTTGATAGTTGATCCAAGAAGAATGAAGTCCTTCACAACTTCAATCTTTTCTCCATTGATAAGAATGTTGTTTATTGGTCCAGTGGTAAGGATTTTTGTTTTCTTTACAGGTAAACATCTTTCTGATATTCTCTGCTGTCAGCTAAGATCCATCAGACATCAGCAGTGATTTCCCTTGTTCCATGGCCTTTTCTGAATCTGGCTTGAACCCCATAGCAGTTCCTAGCCTGTAATCTTTATGGAAGCAGATCACCAGAACTTTTTTTCCCTTGGAATAGCTGGGTGGACTTGACCTACCAACCTTGGGGTTAGCAGCTGAGCACTCAAGCACTGTACCACCAGTGAGTTGTTCTAAGCCTAATGTACCCATATGTACACATAATTATTTAAATTTCATTCTTTCCGGTAAATTTGGAGAACACAGTTTTCAACAAAGATAATCTAACTACTTAGTTCCTCTTTTCCTTTCCTTCCTATTTATTTCCCCATCTTTTGAGTCCCACTAGATTATATTTGCTAATGTATGTTTAAAGATAGCTGTGCTCACTGTATGGTTGGGGCCTCTTTCTGTGAATGAAGTGACCTAACATTGCGGTTTTTAGTTTTAATGTGATACTTCTCAGATTACTTGCCTATTTGTGACCTCTGCTGTGATAGGAAGTATCACTTATTTAGTTCTTATTTTAAAGGTATTTTACGGAAGATTTGAGATGAATTTCCTTGTAGAAAGCAGAAAGTCTCTTCTCAATATGACTTCGGAGATCACTTATGCTGAAGTGAGGTTTCAAAATCAATCCAACTCATCGGATGCCAACTCAGATCCTCCTGCAGGTAAGAAACATTTTCTGGTGGTCAGAGCTGGTGATGAGATAAAGAGTAAAGGGAAGGTATTGGTGTGGCGCTGTGGGTTAATGCAGCAGACTGCAAAGTCGTTTGACTGCAAGATTGGCGGTTTAAGCTCACCAGCTGCTCCTTGGAAACTCTATACAGGGATACTATGGGTCGGAATCGATTTGACGGCAATTAACAACAATAACAACTCATCTATAAAACAAGATAGAAGTGATGTTAGCTGCTGAGTCTATGAGTGAACAGGACTAGAAACACTCAGGATTTCTATAACATTGAGTTGCTTGTCGATAGGCATTAAAGGGCTGTACGTGATAAGGGAAAAAGTCTATTATGACCCCAGCTTTAGTCTTAACTTTTGTGATGATGAATGTCACTGCAAAAGACCTCTTTAAAGTGTTAAAGAGCAAAGATGTCACTTTGAGAACTAAGGTGTACCTAACCCAGAGTAATTTTCAGTCACCTAATATGCATGTGAAAACTGGACAATGAGTAAGGAAGACTGGAGAAGAACTGATACATTTGCATTACGTTGTTGGTGAGGAATATTGAATATACCATGGACTTCCAAAAGAACAAACAAGTCTGTTTTGGAAGAAGTATGCTGGATTGCTCCTTGGAAGCAACGAGGGGGAGTTCTCATCCTTGTAATTTGGATCTGTTGTCAGAAAGGAGTAGTCCCTGAGGAAGGACATCAGTGCTTGATAAAAATGAAGGTCAGTGAAAAATAGAAAGACCCTCAACAAGATGGATTGACACAGTGGTAGCAACAATGGGCTCAAACATAGCAACAGTTGTGAAAATGATGCAGGATCAGGCAGTATTTTATTTCCGTTGTACATGGGATCACTATGATTCAGAGCCAACTTGATATCTAAGGACCATACCAACTGGTGACTATGAGAAAACTGAGGTGTGAGCCATCAAGTACTGTCCTATATGAATGAAAATGCTAATGATTCTGAGAAGTTGCATCTTCCAACACTCAGGCTAGAATTAAATAATCAGGTCCAGCTCATGAAATCATGTCTGGCTTAGACACAGAGGTTATTGATATATTACTGTGCTTTGGGTGGAGAGTGTTGAATACTGGCCTGAAGTGGCTTAATCTACAATGAAGCTTTTCTGAAATCAGAAAATCCGTTACAGATTCGATTAGAATTGGGAGTTGATGAAAAGTAATTTGGGTGGCACATGTAGTATCTTACAGACCAAAAAAGATTTTAAGAATGTATGCAGACTGCAAGAAATGATATGGAAGGGTCAGAATTGCCAGACTTTTGAAAGCAACTCTGGAAATATGGACAAACATGAAGGGAAACTTACCCCTTTAAAAACTTTATGTTATTGCTTTTATTATAAAAGAATAATGTTAATTATAGAAAACATTATCAAGTAGAGATACACCAAAATTTAAATTATACTAAATTCTACCATCTAGAAGTAACCATAATTTACATTTTAGTATATTACATCTTCCAGATGTAAATATCTATAAATATTTATATGTATGTATTTATTTTCTAAGTATGAGATCATATTATACAATACTGAGGCTTCCATCTCCCACTTGACTATATAACTTTCAGAAAGTGATTCTTAATTGTGAAATGGGAACTAAAATTAATAAACCTTATTCTAAGGAAATCAGGGATGATTATAAAGATTTATCTGCTATATCATTACTTAGGGTCCTTGGGTTGAGTGGAATCTTATCGCCATCTCCTTTCACCAGACCCATCTAGACAAGATGAAAACTATTCAGTGGAGGGTTCTACCTTCCTCTCCATGCTCTGAAACTAAACTACCTCTTGAAAACTTGTAAGCCAGTCACTAAGTGATTTTATAGCCCCCCTATTTTAAGTGAAGCTATTGTTTCTTAACATCTCCTCTGTCTAGGTCTTTAAACTTCTGAAGGTGGTGTTTCCACCTTTCTAACCCTTCTCTGAAGAATTCTGTGCTTTTTGATTTATATCACATCAAAACAGTTTTGGCATCCCCAAGAGTTTCAAATCTTGTTCCTTTTCAATGTTCTTTGAGTTTGGGGAACAAAAAGAAGTCTTTAGAGACTTTAGGGACAAGATCAGGGTTGTAGATAAGGTTAATGAGGTAAGGTTTCCCAATGATATTTTCCTAGGGCAGACCTTGCTATCTTCAAAGAACAAGCAGGTGCACTGTCACAATGGGAAAAAAATTCTCTACCCAAATTTCTTGGCCTTTTCCTCACCAATGCTGTTTTCTATTTTCTTAAAACTGGTAAGTCCCATGATTATCCTGTGTCCTTTGAGGAAATCTATCAAGATTACCTCTTTGGAATCCCCCCAAAATATTTTCCGTAATCTTTTTTTTTTTTTTTTTTTTAAAGGGACAACATTTATTCTTTTTCCAAATGTTACAGTAAAACCAGGTGGAAGAAAATGGCTTTAGCAGTTAGAAAAGAAAAGAAACAAAAACAAATCTGGGATTTGGCCATTAAAAGTTATTTACAACAAAAGTGGGGGGGGGGGATGCAAAAGAAGTTGTTTCACATTACAGACCTCTCCCACCCCCAAAGCCTAATACTTGCTTATCAAGTCATAAAAGAGACACAGTTGATTCACAAGCTGGAGGTTTTAACTTGAGTAAAACATTTATAAAAACCTAGACAGAGGCAGTGTCCTCCCCAGCCTATGGGCTACTAGGCACAGCATAAGAGACTAAAAACTCAACAGGAGGAAGGTGGGATACTGGGGGTTTGGGGAGTACCACCCCCCACTTCTGGCTCAGGGATTTGGGGAGCAGGGTAAACAAAACCTACTTGAAAAAAAGAACTGGGAATGAAAACCAGTAATTGCTTTCTGTGGGGATGAGGAAGGAGGAAGGGACAGGAACATTTCACATCACTCTAACCTAAATTGGGAAATTTTAAGGGACCACCTTCAACTGGCCTCAAGAGGAAGACCAGATGGATGATGGGAAAATCCACAGGAGGGAGAGGGGATATGTCTGGGAGGGGGCAACAGCCCCTTCCTTTCTGGGCACAGGAAGGCAGCCAGGGCACCAGGTCCAAGCAGTGACCTCACAAGGACAGCACAGTTTTTGCAGCTTAGAGATCACCCACCTGACCCCACCCAGCTACTCATTCTGCTCTCAGGCAGCTGTAGGGCCACTCTCTGGCCCCGAAGGAGTGGACAGCGCTGCAGCCTAGGGCCCTGCCTCTTCGTCGGCGTCTCCTCCCTAGGAAGCAGCACTGGCCTCTGCCCCCTTGGCCTGGGGCTCCTGGCTCTCCGGGGTGGCAGCCTTCTTCCCTTCCTAGGCAGTGCCCTCATCGCTGCAGGCACCAATCTCCCCCTGCTCCTGCTCTTCCTCTGTGGGTGAGGAGGCAGAGGAATCACCTCCACCCTCCTTCCGATTTCTCTTGAAGGACAGGCCGCTCAATTTGAAAGGCTTCTTGAAAGAGAATTTCTTCTTCTTCTTGGGGGTCTCCTAAGCAGGAGCCTCCCCCTTGGCCTCACTGCTTTGAAAGGGGGTGCTGGCTCGATGGCATCGCCGGTGGCCCCAGCTGCCTCATCTGTTCTTTTCACAGGGGGCGACTCCCCTTCCCCCTTGGAGGATAAGTCTCCATTGCTCTTCATGTGGCCGTTCTCCTGCCGGCCTCTTATCCCAGCCTCCAGCTTAGTACAAAGGGCCCCCAACCCACCTCAGGCTCTCCTCCCACACCCGACTCCCCCTGTCAGTTGGCCTTGGTGAGGGAAGCACCTGTTGCCTCCTGAGTGTTCACATCGCCCAGGGGAGCCTTAGAGCTCTGGTTACCCATGCTGGGTGGGGGTCTGCTGGGGGGCGCCCAGAGCCACCCCGGGGCTCGAGCCGCAGGGGATAGTTCGCAGGGTAGGCCCGGCCAGCAGAGGGGTGGGGCTCGCTCCTGAGGGAGGGGTGTCTAGGGGAAACCGGGCTGTTCCCCCTCTCCGCTTGCGGACCCCCTAGCCTCACCCACCGCCTCTCCGCTCGCTCGGCGCTGGAATGCCCGCCATAATCTTTTGAGGTGACCTCTCTGCTTTGAATTCATCTTTGAGGTTTTCCTGACCTTCGTTAAAACTGTAATTTTACATGGGGCTGCATTCTGTAAAATAGTTGCAAAGCTTCAATAATTTGGGAAGGTATCCACTTGAGTTTTGTTAAGAATTTGATATTAGCCTTGACCTCAGAATAATTTTCTTTCTGTGCCACAAAATGCTGTGGGTTAATGCACTGGACTGGAAAGTGGGTTTGATACACAAGGTCAGCAGTTCAAGCTCACCAGCCACTCCTTGGAAATCCTATACAGGGTTGCTGTGGGTCAGAATTGACTCAATGACACTTAACAACAGCAACAATGAGCCTAAGGAGTTCTGGTGTGGTGCTGTGGGATAAAGGACTGAAAGGTCGGTTTGAACCACAAGTCAGTGGTCAAACTCACCAGCTGCTCCTTGGAAAACCTATATAGCGTCACCATGAGTCAGAACTAACTGGTTGGCACTTAACAACAATAAAATTAAAGGGACCGTGGTGGCTTCATAGGATAAGCACTCAACTACAAGCCACAAGGTTGGCAGTTTGAGCCCATCAACTGCACCATGGGAGAAAGATGAGGTTTTCTGTTTCTGCAAAGATTTAAAGCCTTGGAAACCCTATACAGTACTGCTATGAGTCAGAATTGACTTGAGGCACTTAACAATAACAACAATAACAATGAGATGAAGACAAGTTTATTACTGAGAGAACTTGTCTGCAGCTATTCACTGATCACCGAGACATGTTTAAACACATTTTATTTGGAATAAACCCATACGTGTATGAGTTGAAATTCTAGTAGCAATACTTTTTTACTTACCCTTGTATAATAAAATAATATGACCATAATATTGTTAAAGAAAAAATATGGTGGTATGAAAATGTTTATGATATTAATAGTGTAAAAGGATATCATATATATATATATGAGCTCTGGTGGTGTAGTGGTTACGAATCAGCCTGAGAACTGCAAGGTCAGCAGTTCGAAACTACCAGCTGCTCCGCGGTAGAAAGATGAGGCTTTCTGCTCCTGTAAAGATTTACCAGCCTCAGAAACCCTGTACAGGGTCGCTATGAGTCGGAAGTGACTCCATGGCACATAACAACAACAACAACAACAAATATATATATATATATATATATATGTTTAAAATCAAAATTTGTGGTCTGTCATATCATGTGGGAAAATGTACAGTGTACATGTGTATATATATATATTTATATATTTAAAATAGTTCGAAGGAGAATATGATAGTTAAGATTTGTGTCAACTTGACTAGGCTGGAATTCTCAGTGTTTTGCCTCAGTGTTGAGATGTAGTTATCCCCATAATGAGATCTAATATAATACAGTCACCTCTATGATGAGATCTGTTATGAGCAGTCAATTAATTGAAAGGAAATTTCCTTGGTGTTGAGGCCTGCTTCCAATATATTGGACACTCAGGCAAACTTGTGGCTTTCTGCTGGGTCTGGATCCTGCATGTAGCTTGTCATCCAACTTCTGGTTCTTTGGACTTGAACCAGTAGTCTGTTCTATTGCCTGCTGATACTGGGAGTTGTCAGCAGCCATTTTACCTGCCCAAATTGTCTTCCTGTCATCTGATCTTCTGAACTTGGTTCTGACGTGAGTTAGAAGTCTCCAGCCAGACATTTGACCCATGGACTTGGGACTTGCCCATCTCTATAATTGTGTGAGCCATTTTTTTTTTTTTTTTTTGGTTATAAATTTATCTTCATATGTACATGGAAATATAAATAGATGGAAGAGAATATTAAAAGTACCATGGGCCACCAAAAGAACAAACAAATTTGTGATGGAAAAAGTATAGCCAGAATGCTCCTTAGAAGCCAAGATGACCAGACTTTTCGTCTCTCATACTTCAGACAAATTATTAGGAGAGACCAGTCCCTGGAGAAGGACATCATGTTTCGTAAAATGGAGGATCAGCAAAAAAGAGGAAGACCCCCAGCAAGATGGACTGGCAAAGTGGCAGCGGCAGTGGGCTCAAGCATGGCAACAATTGTGAGGATAGTGCAGGGCCTGGCAGTGTTTCATTTTGTTGTGCATAGGACCACAATGAGTTGGTACTGACTTGATGGAACCTAACAACAACAACAACATATAAAGAGAACCCAGCCTAAGACAGATAGGTAGCAACATGTTAGCACTAGTTACCTCTCCATGATAAGAATTTGGGTTTTATGTATTTTCTAAGGTTTCTACAAGGAACATTATTTCCTACCCATTCCTTTTTGTATTCCTATTCTCGTTCCAAATGTAATCCAAGAAGAAGAAGCAAGGGCAGAATTCATTACTGACTAACCCAATTCAGTTTCTCCTTCAGCTCCCAAAGAGAAGACAAGTCCTCAGAAAAGTAACTCTGGTTTTACCAAGCAGCTTCTTGTCTCATTGCTGATACTTCTGCTGCTATTGGCAATTTCATTCTTTACTGCTTTTATCAGTAAGTATACCATCTAAATCAATAAGGAATGTGTATCTTCCACAAAGAGAGGGGGTGTATTAGGTACTGACATTTAACAATGGGTTCATCAAAAGTCTAGAAAAGTTTCTTCTGGGGAAGACATACTTAGTGGGAGTCCTGGTATGGTGCTGTGTGTTAATGAGCTAGACCCCAAGGTCAGCTTGAATGAAGGTTGGTGGTTCAAGTTCACCAGCTGCTCTTCACACACCCTCTTCAGGGTTGCTATGAGTTGGAATTGACCCGACAGCACGTAACAACAACAACAATAGGGAGTTTTAAGGACCCCTGGTGGTACAGTGGTTAAAGCACTTTGCTGCTAACTGAAAGGTTGTTTGAAACCATCAGTCTCTCTGTAGGAAAAAAGATGTGGCAGCCAACTTTCATAAAAATTGCAACTTGTAAAACCTATGGAGCAATACTACTTTGTCCTACAGGCTCACTATGAATTGTAATTGATTAGTTGGCAAGGAAGTTGGCTTGGTTTTATTGGGAATTTACTCTTCATTTGAATTTTGTTACTTTTCTTAAAGAATAGTGGGACCCATTCTATTAAAGATATTGAAGAGCATATGCAGGGACATGTGTGTGTTGCAGAGTAAAATCTTTGGGTACTATTTCTACATTAGACATAGTGTCTGTCCATAGATTGCATGACAGTGAATATTTCATTAGTAGCATACTTAAATCCAACCCAATTTGATTACTTAAAACTTATATTTTGGGATGAGTAGATGGACAAGAAGAAACATACCCGGGAGAGTTCCCCATTGCATTTTCAACCTATTTACTTTTGTCCTGCTCAAAGCCAACTCAGCAAATAAGTGAATTTCTGCATATCTTTGACTATAAGAGGTTATACAATTTTTGAGAGATATAAAAGCCAGTATATACTTGAGTAGATATTATATATGCATTTGATCATTCAGTAAGCAGTGATGGACAGCTACTGTATGTCCGGCACCGTGCCAGCCAGGGAGGTCAGCCAGAGTCCCAGTCCTTGGTTGTAAGAACTGCAGAGAAAGGTGGTCGAGGTAGTCAAATGAACCAGTGGTTATAACATTACATGGTATTTACTGGAATTAAGTACAGAAGACTAGGATACTCTTCCTAAAGGGGTTGACATCTGGGCTCAGTTAAGGAGGGAGTGAAAAGCATGCTATGAAAAGAGTTATGTGTATATAGAGGTATGAAAGAGCATAGCAACATTTTGGGAATATAAGTAAGTATGGAAAGAACATATGGCAATGAATAACTGTGAGAGATAAAGTTTAAAATGGGAGAAATAAACATGGCTCAGATGATGAATTTGTTGTGTACCATTATAAGGCATCTGGAGTCCTGATGTGGTGCTGTGGGTTAATGCGCCAGACTGCAAAACCATTTGAACTGCAAGGTCGGCAGTTCAAGCTCACCAGCTGCTTCTTAGAAACCCTATACAGGGTTGTTATGGGTCAGAACTGACTCTATGGCACTTCACAACAACGATAACAATTATAAGGCATCTGGATTATTTTTTTCCTGAAGGTTATTATATTAATTATCTTTTGGTGCTTAATAACCCAGTCTAAATCTTGGTGGATTAAAACAACAACTTGCTATTTAATTCATGATTCTGTAGGTTGTCAGTTAGGGCTGCTGGGCTCACCTGTGACGCTCTTCTGGTCCTGACTGAGCTCACTCATGAATATGCAGTCAGATGCCAGTCATCTGGAAACTCAGCTTCTGAAGATTGGTTAAATGTTGACTGGAACAACTGGCAGTTATTCATCAGGCTAGCTTGGTCTTCTTCATATGGCAACTTTCAGGTTCTCACGAATCATAGTAGAATTAAACAACACCCTTTGAAGTTTAGACTTGGAATTGGCACATTGTTACTTCTGACTTCTGACCTATTCTATTGGCTAAAAGAAGTCACAAAGCAAGCTCAGATCCAATTGGTGAAGAAAGAAACCCCATTTCTTAATGGAAGAAGTTGCAAAGTCACATTGAAAAGTGATGTCGCTAGAGGCAAGGATGGAGAATTATGGTATTTATGCAATGTGTTGTACTCAGGTAAAGCCACTGTAGAATTTTAAACAGGGAAGTAATCAAACATGACTTATAGAAATATGCTTTTTATAGAACATGAGTATGTACACAAAATCAGAGGCAATGAGAGCAATTATAAAGTGAATTCATTAATCCAATTGAGAAAGAGTGAGAGTTTTATTTAAGGAGCGTTGACAGTGAAGCAAAATAAGGAAGAGGAGGTAGAGGTTTGATGAATAGATTTGGAGAATAAGGGACTTAGTGAAGTAAAGTATGAATTTAAGTTTCTGCTGGGTAAACTCAGAAATCAAGGAGTCATTTAAAGGGGTAGACAGTATAGGATGAGAAGCTAGCTGGTTTGGGCTGGAAGACAGTGATTTAAGTTTTGGGCAGCTCGAGTTTAAAGTGACTTTGGGGACTGCAAATGATCATGTCTAGTGCAAGACACATTCCTCTGCATTTCAGGAGAGAGACCTGAGCTTTGGAAATCATTTACATATAAGTAGCTGTTGAAGCCACACAAATATATGCTATGACTTGGAGAGGATTTAGTATGAGAAGAGGGATATAAATGGAACTCTGGGGAATGCTGCATCTAAAGAGGTGAATGCAGGAAGGAGAATTTTAAAAACAGTTTCAGAACCAACAGCAAGAGAGAGAAAGCAAAGATAGGGAAGAGTAGTGACCCAGTAGTTACAGGGAGAGAGAACTGGGATCCAGTACTCAGGGAGGTCGAATAGGAAGAAGACCAGTAAACGGGCTTTGGGTTTATTCTCTAAGAGATCACCAAAAATCCTTTGGAAGTAATGGTGGAAGCCAAAGTCAGAATGTGGTGGGTCAAGGAGTAAAAGGAAAGTAAGGAGGGATGCAAGAGTGAAAAGTCAGTTTCTAGAGTGGAAAGTAGTTTTTAATTGGAGAAACTTAAACATGTTTACATGTGAGGAGTCAAAGCTTGTTAAAATGAAGCAAGTAAGGGAAAGAGGAAGAGGATAATGTTCTCCTGATCAACACTGCTTTGTCTTTTTCTGAGTCCCCACTTTCCAAGCAAACCTAGAATTCCTCAGAGTCCTGGTGTGGCGCTGTGGGTTAATGCGCCAGACTGCAAAGCCATTTGAACTGCAAGGTCGGCGGTTCAAGCTCACCAGCTGTTCCTTAGAAACCCTATACAGGGTCACTATGGGTCGGATTCAACTCAACGGTACTTGACAGCAACAATCCTCAATAAATATACAAGTATGCTTGGCTACTTGCCATCCCCCTCGTCTTCTCTCCCCCATCAGGTTTAGCTCTTACTTGGATTATGTACTTTTGATTGGAATAGAATCGGATTCATTCTGATAGAACTGTCATGTGCTCTTTCAGTTACTGATCATTCAGCTGTTCCTGGAAGAGTCTATGGTTTCAAAATTAGTAGTTAGGATTATGTGAATGGTGGAGTGATGGGAATTTTTTTCTACAACCAGGAACCCTCTACTCAAGTAACAGGACCTTTGTAGATTGTGTTGCTATACAGAATACAAGAAAGTAAGAATCTATATCAAAAGCATACTACTACCAGGAAAGTGAATAGTCTTTATTCTCTTTTCCAGTTTTCTTTCAGAGATATTCTCAGATTCCTAAAGAAAAAACTAATGCAAAAATATTTCATGAAAAGCTGACATGTGAGAAAAGGAATTTGACTGTGGAAGGTAAAAATGAACGTGCCTATAATTTATTTATTATCTATATTATACAAGGTTCTCAAATCATATTTCCATCAAGATTTCCAGGCAGCTGACCCTAAGAAGTTGAATCGCATGATAATTTTAAGTAACAAATGTAAAAATATATAGGACCTAAAATTCATAGATGTACAACTTTAATTTGTGCAAAAAAACCAGAGGCTTATTGTGAAAAAAAGATTACCTTTTTTAAAATTTCTTTAGCCTGTACTTCCTTCTGAAATTTCTATGCACACTTGCTCTTTTTCTCACACATTGGTTAAAACATACTTTTTCATTAAATATCTGATTTGTGTTTTTTTTTTAAATATTAAAAATTTTATTTTATTCCATTAATTTCTTTTGGGACATTTCTTGTCATTTCTGTTACAATACTTATTTAATTTGTTTGATATAGATAATTTCCTATAAAATTATTTTTCCCACTGAATTATTAATTTCTTTATAAAAAATCTTTATTGTGAATTGTGTGGCGGTTTAGAGAAAAGATCATCAGTTTTACATTCAGCAAATCTTATACTTAAACTCAATGATGCAATTCACTTCATGTAACAATGGTTTTCCCACTTCCTTCCTGTGTTTCTTGCTTCCCTTCCACCCTCCTTCCCATCCCTTTTCAACTTTGTCCTTATGATCTTGAATGACTGACCATGGTGAGCATACCATACTTGGGTTGTTGTCCTCCCTGTGTACCTATCTACTGCTTGGCTGGAAATTGGGCCATGAAGGGTGACTGAGAGCCAGGCTCAGGTTCCTCTAGTCTCTTTCTGACCTGTAAGGTTGGTCTTTTTTATAATTTTGAGTTTCATTCCATATTGTCTCCCACTCTATCCAGTACCATCTAATGTGATCCCTTGCAGAGCAGTTGATAGCGGTAGATGGACACCATCTAATTCTTCTGGTCTTGGAGTTGTGGTGACTGATGTTCACATGTTCCACTGATCCAGTGGTCTAGTTGATTCCAAACATCTTCCAATGTTTAAAAAAAAATTATCAATTTTTATCTTCTTACTTCCTCACATGGAGAGATTAATCGTTGTACCTTAGATGACTGCTCATGAGTTTTTAAGATCCTAGTCACTATTCACTAAAGTAGCTGTAGAAAGAACATTGTCTTTGTGGACTTGTTAAGTGCCGTCAAGTTGGTTCAGACTCATAGCGACCCTGTATAGGATTTCTGAGGAGCAGCTGGTGAGTTTGAACTGCTGACCTTGCGGTTCAAAATGACCTTGACGTCGACTGCTTATCCTAAGGTACTATACCAGGACTCCTCTTTTTGTACTTTTTGTTGTTGTTAGGTGCCATCAAGTCAGTACCGACCCATAGCGACCTTATGCACAGCAGAATGAAACACTGCCTGATCCTGGGCCAACCTCACTACTATTGCCACGCTTGAGTCCATCGATGCTGCCACGTGGCCAATCCATCTCGTTGGGGTCTTCCTCTTTTTCTCTGACTCTCCCCCTTACCAAACATGATATCCTTCTCCAGCGACAGTGTTATGCCAAAAGACTATGGTCCTGAGCCCCCAGGGCCACCAACTCATTGCCTTAAGATGTTGAATAATATCTAAGAAGTTTTCAAGGAGCTCTGGTAGAGTAGTGGTTATGAATCGGGCTGCTAACCTCAAAGTTGGCAGTTTGAAACTACCAGCTGTTCCATAGGAGAAAGATGAGGTTTTATGCTCCCGTAAAGATTTACATTTTTGGAAACCCTGTGCAGGGTCACTATGAATCAGAACTGACTACATGGTACTTAACAACAACAACAACAAGTTTTCATCATTTTTTCCTCAAAAACAACATATTTGTATCATTTTTTCCTCTGTATGCTCCACCCTATCCATAGGTGTATTTGTCACAAAGATAAATACCCATGTATAAATATCCTCTTTCAAATCCTTATATATTTATAGGAATACAACCACATCCTTACCCATTCAGACTGTGTATCTGTTGGTGTATCTGCCCATAGAAATCTGTTGTTCTAGGTTTGTGTATTTACCAGTATTTATATATATATTTACCAGTAATATATATATATTACCTTTAAGCCTTGTCAATCTCCCTTTTCTTCTATATATTGCCATCCCTGTCTCTGGAGTTAACATGTCTACCCTTTAGCCAGTGAATTACTCTCGTTTCCTTCCCACCCATCAAAAAATGTTTCTTTTAGCATGAAAATCTGTTCCTGAATGTTTATAAGTGGTCTTACACAGTATTAGTCCTTTTGTGATTCACTAATTTCATTCAACATAATGTCCTCCATGGTCATCCATGTTATGAGGTGTTTCACAGATTCATTGTTATTCTTCAATGTTGCATAGAATTTGATCTGTTTGTGTTTTAAAACAGTGTATTGAATTTGCATAGAACATTTCTGGAAAAATATATAAAATGGTTTTTGTAGGGTTTTACCTTGAGAAACTAGAATTTAAGATGTTGGAAATAGGATGAAACTTTTAGTTTGTATCATTTAGTTTTATTTCATAATAAAGATGATTTTATTACAGATGTGAATTAATTTTAATAGGTAAAACTTTATGTACGAAAAGAGCAGAAAAATATACTTTTGGTGCAGTTACAATGGATTTCAAGCAATTATTACCTCATATTTTAACTTACTTTCCATTTGGGGACTGGGATATCATTATTCCTAAAGGAATTTCAAACATTTTTCAATAGACAGCTGAGAGTTTTGGGAAATGGGAGACGTTTTTGTTCATTAAATAATGACTGCTTGAGTAGTAGTTCAGGAAAACACTGTGATTTCTACATTCATTTTGAAAAACTTTTTATTGTGAATTGAGTGAAGGTTTACAGACAAGATCATCAGCTTTACACTGTTTCATCTCCATGTTTACAATCTCCTCAACACTACGACAATTATCCTGCTTCCTCCCTGTCGTTCCTATTTGCATTCCATAAACCTTCCTATCCCTTCTCAACTGTGTCTTTAGGAAAATGTTGCCCTTTTGATTTTGAATGATTGATCATTACATGGTGAGCATACCATGCTATCATTGTAGTTCCCGCACCCCATGAATCTATAGCTTGGCTGAAAATTGGGCCATGAGGGTGAGTTCCTTTCCAGACCTGAAGTGTTTGAGGGTCATAATCTCAAGTTCCTCCAGTCTCTTTCTGACCAGTAAAGCCAGTCTATGTTTTAATTATTACTATATAAATTTTGAGGTTTGTTCCACGTTTTCTCCGACTCTGTCTGGGACCCTATAATGTAATCCCTTTCAGAGCCGGGCACTGTATAGTTCTTCTAGTCTCATAGTTGTGGAGACTGAAGTCCACATGTTCCATTAGTCCATTGGATGGATTGATTCCAAGCTTCTTGAGTTCTTATCACTCTTCTTTCTTCTGCACATGGAGAGACCAATAGCTGTACCTTAGATGGCCTTTCATGAGCTTTCAAGATCTCAGACACTACTCACCCATGCAGGACGTAAGTAGAACATTGTCATTGTGGACTATGTTGTGCCAATTGACCATGGTGCCCCCTAGGACTATGGTCCTGAGACCCCAGGTCCATAAACTCATTGCTCTAATATGTTTGATAATATTTAGTACGGTTTCATCATTTTGCCTGCTGTAAGCTTCACCACATTCCTAGTTGTGTTTGCATGAAAGGTAAATACTCATGTACAAAATATTCTCTCTCAAATACATATTTTGGTGATATATAAATATACATATATCCCAGTATTTTTCCCTTACCCATTCAGCCTATGTCTCAATCAATATATCTATGCACAGAGCACTGTTGTTCCAAGATTGTGTATATATCACTGTTTACTTCTATTCGCTTTAGCCCATACATACCTCCTTGTGTTTTCACCTATCTTCTGACAGCCTCTTTCTTCTTGTGAAGTCCTGCCCTTTCTTGTATGTTGTTATCCCTGTAATCTGAGCTAAAATGTGCCTACATGCTAGCCAGTGAATGACTGTAATCTGAGATGAAATGTGTCTACACACTAGCCAGTGAATGACTGTAATCTGGGCTGAAATGTGTCTACACG
>NW_006408846.1:2885401-2923876 GCF_000296735.1 Chrysochloris asiatica
GTGAATGACTGTAATCTGGGCTGAAATGTGTCTACACGCTAGCCAGTGAATGACTGTATTATGGGCTGAAATGTGTCTACACGGTAGCCAGTGAATGACTGTATTCTGGGCTGAAATGTGTCTACACGCTAGCCAGTGAGTGACTGTAATCTGAGCTGAAACGTGTCTACATGCTAGCCAGTGAATGACTGTAGTCTGAGCTGAAACGTGTCTACACAGTAGCCAGTGAATGACTGTAATCTGAGCTGAAATGTGTCTACATGCTAGCCAGTGAATGACTCTCCCCTTTCCACAACTCATAAGAAGTATGACTCTAGCAAAATTGGAAATTCTCAAAAAAGAAATGAAATGCATAAGCATCAATATCCTAGTCATTTTGAATCTGACAATCACATGGTTTACTATGCTGGGAATGGCAAATTGAAAAGGAATGGTGCTGCATTCATCATCAAAAAACATATCAAGATCAGTCTTGAAGTACAACAGTGTCTGTGATAGGATACTATCCATGCACCTATAAGAAAGACCAGTTAATATCACTATTATTCAAATTTATACACCAACCACTAAAGCCAGTGAAGATAAAATTGAAGAATCTTAACAACTTGTTCAGTCTGAAATTGATCAAACATGCAATCAAGATGAGTTGATAACCACTGGCAATTGAATGCAAAGGTTGGGGAAAAAAAGAAAGGATCAGTGGTTGGAAAATATGGTCTTGGTAATAGAAACAATGCTGGAGATCACATGATAGAATTTGCAAGACTAGTGCCATCTTCACTGCAAATACCTTTGAAAATAACATAAAAGATGACTATACACATTGACCTCACCAGATGGAGCACACAGATATCAAATTGACTACATTTAAGGAAAGAGACAGTGGAAAAGCTCCATATCATCAGCCAAAACAAGACCAGGGGCAGACTGTGGAACAGACCATCATATGCAAGTTCATGCTGAAGTTGAAGAAAATTAAAACTAGTCCATGAGAACCAAAATATGACCTTGAACACATCACACCTGAATATAAAGGTAATCATGAAGAACAGATTTGATGCATTAGACACTAAAGACCGAAGACCAGAAGAGTTGTTGGATGGCATTAAGAACATCATATAGAAAGACAGCAAAGTGTCCTTGAGAAGACAAGAAAAAGAAAAAGACCAAAATGGAGACTCTGAAACTTGCTCACCAGTGTAGAGATGCTAAAGCAAATGGGAGAAATGAAATGGTAAAAGAGCTGAATAGAAGAGTTGAAAGGTCAGCTCGAGGAGACAAAGTTAAATATTATAACAAAATGTGCAAAGACCTGGATTTAGAAAATTAAAAGGGAAGAACACGTTCTGTGTTTCTCAAGATGAGGGAACTGAATTAAAAATTCAAGCCTCAACTTTCAATATTAAAATATTCTATGGACAAAATATTGAATGATGCTGAAAGCATCAAATAAAGATGGAAGGACTATACAGAACCACTATACCAAAACGAAATAGTCGATATTCAACCATTTCAAGAGGTAGCATATGATCAAGAGCCAATGAAGGAAGAAGTCCAAGGTACATTGAAGACATTGGCAAAGAACAAGGCACCAGAAATTGATGGAATACAATTGAAATCTTTTAACAAACTGATATGGCACTGGAGGCACTCAAGCATCTGTGATGGCAAATTGTGAATTAGGTAGTTTCCTGACCAACTGACTGGAAGAGGCCTATATTTGTACCCATTCCAAAGAGAAGTGACTTAACGGAATACAGAAATCATAGGGCAATATCATGAATATCACATGCAAGTAAAAGCTTACTAAAGATAGTTCAAAAATGGCTGCAACAGTACATTGACAGGGAACTTCTAACGGTTCAAACCAGATTCACAAGAGGACATGGAACAAGGGATATCATTGCTGACATCGGGTGGATCTTAACTGAAAGCAGAGAATATCAGAAAGATGTTTATCTGTGCTTTATTGGCTTCACAAAGGTTTTCTATTGTGTGGATCATGACAAGCTATGGACAACATTGCAGAGAATGGGTATTATTCCAGAATACTTAGTTGTGCTTATGAAGAACCTGTACATAGACCAAGAGCCAGTTGTTTGAAAAGAACATGTAAACATTGAATGATTTAAAATTAGGAAATTTGTGCACCAGGGTTGTATTCTTTCACCATACTTATTCACTCTCTATGTTGAGTGAATTATCTCAGAAACTGGATTATATTAAGGAAAATGTGACATCAGGATTGGAGGAAGACTCATTAACAACCTGAGATAACCTTGCTTGCTGAGTGCAAAGAGGATTTAAACTACTTACTGATGATGTTTAAAGAGCCTTTGGTATGGGTTGTACCTCAATGTAAAGAAAACAAAAATCCTCACCAATAAAGAACATCCATATATATGGAGAAAAGATTAAAGTTTTCAAAGACTTCATATTGTTCAGATCACCACTAACTCTCATGGAAGCAGCAGTCAAGAAATAAAAAGTTGTATTGCATTGGGCAAATCTGCTGCACAAGACCTCTTTAAAGTGTAGAAGAGCAAAGATGTCACTTTGAGGACTAAAGTGCACCTGACCTTAGCCATGGTATTTTCAATAACCTCAAATGCATTGAATTTGGACAGTGAATAAGGAAGGCCATGGAAAAATTAATGCATTTGAGTGATGGTGCTTGAGGAGAATATTAAAAGTACCATGGACTGCCAAAAGAACCAACAAACCTGTGTAGAAGAAGTACAGCTGGAATGTTTTTTGGAAGCCAGGATGGCCAGACTTTGTCTCTAATATTTCAGACATATTATCAGGAAGGACCAGTTCCTGGATTACGATAGAATGTTTGAGACAGTGGAGGGTCAGAGTAAAAGAGCAAGATCCCAAACAAAATGGATTGGCACAGTGGCAGAAGCAATGGTCTCAGACGTAGCAATGATTGTGAGGTTGATACCGGACTGGCAGTGTTTTGTTCTATTGTGCATAGGGTCGCTATGCATTAGTACCAACTCATTGTCACCTAACAACAACCTCATCCCTGGTAATCATCAAAGAATGTTTCTTTTAGTATGTAAACCTCTTCTATACCTTTTACAATAATAATCTCATTCAGTATTTGTCCTTTTGTGATTGACTGATTTCACTCACTATGCTTTCCTCCAGATACATCCATGTTATGAGGTGTTTTGCTGATTCATCACTATTCTTCAATGTTGTCTACTATCTCACTGTTTGTATGTACCAAAGTTTGTTTATTCATTCTTCCATTGGTGAACAGTTACTCCATCGCCATCTTTTTGCTATTGTGAGTGGTGCTGCATTGAACTTCAGTGCACATATATCTATTTGTGTCCTGGTTTGTATTTCTTATGGCTATATACCCAGACGAGGGATTGTTAGGTCATAAGGTATTTCTATTTCCAACTTTGTGAGGAGTATCATACCATTTTTCAGAGTGGTTGTACCATCTTACAGTCCCACCAGCAATGTATGAGGGTCCCAGTTTCTCCATGCCCTCACCAACATTTGTTGTTTTCTGTTTTTTGAACTTCGCTGTTAAGCTGGTGTGAGATAATATCTCACTGTTGTTTTTATTTGCATTTCTCTGTGGCGCTGTGGGTTAATGTGCCAGACTGCAAAGCCATTTGAACTTCAAGGTCAGCGGTTCAAGCTCACCAGCTGCTCCTTGGAAACCCTATACAGGGTCACTATGGATTGGAATCGACTCGGCGGCATTTAACAACAACAACAACAACAACAACAATGGCTAATGAGGAGTCTTGGTGTGGTACTGTGGGTTAATGCATTGGACTGCAAAGTTGGATTTGAATTGCAAGGTTGGTGGTTTAAGTTCACCACCTGCTCCTCAGAAACCCTATACAGGGTTGCTATGGGTCTGAAGTGACTCAGTAGTACTTAACAACAATGACTAATGATTGTGTACATTTCTTTACATGTTTGTTGGCTGCCTGAATATCTTCCTTTTTGAAGTTCCTGTTCATGTCCTGTGCCCATTTTTTTTCTTTTAATGTTTTATTGTGAATTATGTGATAGTTTACATGGGAGAACATTAGCTTTACATTCTTCCTATCCGTATATATTGTTTTATTGCCATGGTTACAATCTCCTCCATTAATCATCAACCAAACAAAAGGTATATACCCTGCAAGCCTACCTCCTCAACACACAGCCCCTCAACACACAGCCCCTCTCCCTCTCTGGGTCAAAAGTCTCCAGCCCCTCCATCTCTCCAAGTCATCATCTCTGTCTCCATCTCTGGCATCACTGCTTCTCTGGGTAGGGTCCTGCTCTCTGCTCTTCTCCCTTGATGGTCCCAGGAAGCTGTGCCCATTTTAAACTGGGTTGTTTGTCTTTTTCTTGTAGAGGTGTTATAAGTTATCCATAAATTTTAGATATTAGTTCCTTGTCTGATATGTTGTTGCAAAACTTTTTTTCCCAGTCTGTGGGCTCCCTTTTACTCTTTTGACAGAAACTTTGGATGCACATAAATTTCTAAGTTTTTGGAGTTCCCAACCATCTATTTTGTCTTCTACTGCTTGTGCATTTTTGGTAATGTTTGATAGTGCATATATGCCCTGTACTAGAGCCACTAAATTTGTCCCTAGTTTCATTGATATGATCTTTATAGTTCTAGGTTTACACTTAGGTCTGTAATTAAGCCGAGTTTGTTTTTGTATATGGTATGAGACACGGGTCTTGTTTCATTTTTCAGGAAGTCAATTTGCAGTATTGCCAGCACTGTTTGTTGAAGTGATTATTCCTTCCTCATTTAATGTGTTTTGGCCCTTTGTCAAACATCAGTTGACTGCATGTGGCTGGACATAGTTCTTGGTTTTCAATTCTGTTCCATATTCTTTGTTGTACTGGTACTAGGATGTTTTGACCACTGTGGCTGTAGAGTAAATTTGAGATTAGGGAGCGAGAGGCCTCCAACTTTGTTGTTGTTATTTTTGTTGTTGCTGTTCTTAAGCAGTGATTTGCTTATTATTCAAGGTCTTTTTTCTTTCCATATAAAATGAATGATCATTTTTTCCATCTCTTTAAAGAATGATGTTGGAATCTGGATTGGGATTGCTTTATAGCTATAGATTCCTTTGGGTAGTATTAACGTTTTCACAATGTTAAGTCTTCCTATACATGAGCAGGGTATATTTTTCCATTTTTGTAAGTCTCTTTTTGTTTCTTGTAGTGTTTTGTAGTTTTCTTTGTAGAAGTATTTTGCTTCCCTAGTTAGATTTATTCCTAAGTAGTTCATCTTTTGGGTGGCTATTGTAAATGGTATTGTTTTCCTAACTTCCTTTTCAGAGCTGTCTATATTAGTATAGAAGGAGCTCCTGGTGGCGTAGTGGTTACTAATCGGGCTGCTAACCTCAAGGTCGACAGTTCGAAACTACCAGCTGTTCCACGGGAGAGAGATGAGGCTTTCTGCTCCCATAAAGATTTGTAGCCTTGGAAACCCTGTACAGGGTCACTATGAGTCAGAACTGACTCCACGGTACTTAACAACAACAACATATTAGTATAGAGGAATACAACTGGTTTTTGTATATTGATCTTGTACCCTGCCACTTTGCTGAATCTTATAATGAGTTATAATAATTTTCCTGCTGAGTTTGGGATTTTCTTTGTATAGGCTCAGATCATCTGCAAATAGAGTTTTACTTCTTCTTTGCTAATTTCGATGCCTTAAGCTTCCCTTTCTTGCCTTTAGCTCTGGCTAAGACTTCCAACATAATATTGAATAGTTGTGGTGATAAAGGGCATCCTTGTCTAGTTCTTGTTCACAAAGGGAATGTTTTCAGTTTTTGTCCACTGAAAGTAATGCTGGATGTTGGATTTGTATATATGTTTTTAATTATGTTGAGGAATTTCTCTTCAATTCCTACTTTGTTTGAGTGTTTCTTTTTCAAGAATAGATGCTAGATTTTGTTAAATGCTTTCCCTGCATCAATCAGTGTGACCATGTGGTTCTTTAAAAGTTTATCTGATGGATTATGTTGACTGTTTTTTCTAATATTGAACCAACCTTGCATCACTGGTATGAATTCCACTTGGTCATGATATATTATTTTTTTGATATATTATTGAATTCTTTTGGTTATGATTTTGTTGAGAATTTTTGCATCCATGTTCTTGTGGGATATTAGTCTATAATTTCTTTTTGTATTGATGTCCTTGCCTGGTTTTGGTATGAGGCTTATGCTTATTCCATAAAATGTATTTATAAATTTTCCATCCTTTTTTATGTTCTCGAATAGTTTGTGTAAAATTGCTGTCAGCTTCTCTCTGAATGTTTGATAAAATGTACCATCTTGGCCTGGACTTTGTTTTTTTTGATGGGGAGTTTTTAAATGACCTGATAAATTTCTTCTTTTGAAATTGATCTGTTCAAGTTTTCTGTTTCACTCAGTGTTTAGATATGTCATGTTTTTTAAAAATGTACCTAGTTGTTCCTAGATTTAAAAATTTATTGAAGTACAGTTCTTCATAATATTCTGTTATTATCACTTTTATGTCCTTTGGTTCTGTTGTGACATCACCCAAACTGTTTCTTATGTGTGTTATTTGCATCTTCTCCCTCTTTTCTTTTGTTAGATCTGCCAGTGGTTTGTCACTTTTATTTATCCTTTCAAATAACCAATTTCTTGTCTTGTTGGTGATTTCTATTGTTTTCCCATTTTCTAATTAATTTATTTCTGCTCTAATCTTTATTATTTCTTTCCTTCTGGTAACTGTAGGCTTAGATTACAGGTAAGTTTAAGCCACAAGGTTGGTGGTTCAAACCCACCAGCCGTTCCTCGGAAACCCTGTACAGGGTCACTATGAATTAGAACCGACTTGATGGCACTTAACAACAACAAAAACTATTATTGTAGAGTTTCTTTCTTCAATTCGATTAGTGTTTCATCTATGTGTTTTGAGGCTCTTTAGTTGGGAGCATAGATATTTATTATGGTCATATCTGCTTGTTCAATTGACCCTTTAATAATGAAATAATATCCTTAGTCTCATATACTAGTTTTTGCCTTGAAGACTATTTTATCAGTAATTATCATTGTTACTTCTCTTGGTTTTTGATCGCCATTAGCTTAATATATATATATATATATTTTCATCCTTTTAAAATCTGTATTTGTCTTTGTATGTAAGGTGTATCTATGTCTCTTATAGACAGAATATTGAAGGATACTGTTTTCTTATTCATTCTTATACTCTTTTTCTTTTCTGGTGCATTTAAACCTTTGACATTCAGCACAGTCATTGATACGTATGTATTGAGTGCAGCATTTTGCTGTTGTTGTTTTTTTTGTTGTTTTGTTTTTTGTTTTTGTGCTGCTGCTGAATTCTTTGTTCCTTATGTTTTCCTGTACTGAATTATTTTTTTATTTTCCAATTTCTTCATAGTTTTAATGTTTACAAAATCTTCAGAAAGGATTTTCCTTTCTTGATTTGATGTGAAAGTGTATTGTTTCTTTGAGGTTACCCTGTAATTTATTAGTTTCTCCCCTATTTAAAAAGTTGATTTGCTGCACAGAAGCAGGTATTGACGCCAGCCCAATTGGTGGAGTTGTAGAGGGGGCACAGCTGTGGTTGGGCTGTATGGCTACTGTTGCTGTTTAGTGTCAGGTGAGGCAAGAAGAGAAAACACACCCACAAGAGAGAATAAAAACCAGCAAACCAGCAAGTAACATTGGAAAAATTAATAATGCAGAAAGAAGAAGAAAAAGAACAAAAACAAAATAGAAAATGGTACTGCTTTCCCTTCACCAATAAGCAATAATCCTTTGCGGCACCTACTGGCTTCTTGCCTTCACAGCTGCCCAAGAAAGTTGAAGACAGTCTTGTTGTGCCTGTCCAGCTACACAGATAAGCAGTCTTTCTTTTTCCTTCCTTCTATCCTTTTTCCCTTCCTTCCTTGCTCTTCTCTTCTCTTTTCTTTTCTTCCCCATGCATCTGTTTAGCCATTTCTCTTAGTGAAAGCAAGTCCAGGGGTGGTGAGGACCAATTTTGCAGACTTGGAACAGACCTGCTTGAATGGGGTTTTTGCAGTTAATTCCTCCCCTCTTCAGTGAGGCTCACAACTTCCAACTGTCTGGAAAGCACGGGCTTCCATGGGGGGTATACACTGGTAGAGGCTGGCCTCACCTCTAGTCACCAGGAAATTTGGGAAACCAGTGGAAAAAAAATCCTACCTTTGTTTCTGTGTGCCCCAGGTCGATTTCTGAAATGCGAGCGTTTTCTTGTCTCTGAAGTCTTTCTTGTCTTACTCAGAGATACGCAGGATAGCTGCAGCAGGTCCTGTCAGCCACCACAGCTCAGCAGCTATCTTTCCTCTTGCTGTGTCTGCCCAGCTCTTTTTACCAGTAAGCACTAAATCTGCCTCTCTATCCCCTTGTCATGGTATTTTCAATAACCTCATATGCATGTGAAAGCTGGACAGTGAATAAGGAAGACCATAGAAGAATTGATGCTTTGAGTTATGGTGTTGGAGGAGAATATTGAAAGTGCCATGGGCTGCCAAAAGAACCAACAGATCTGTGTTGGAAGAAGTGCAGCCAGAGTGCTCCTTGGAGGCCAGGATGGCCAAACTTCGTCTCTCATACTTCAGACATATTGTCAGGAGGGATCAATCACTGGAAAAAGATATCATGTTTGGTAAGGGGGAGGGTCAGTAAAAAAGAGGAAGACCCCAACGAGGTGGATTGGTAAAGAGGCAGCATTAATGGGCTCAAGCGTGGCAACAATTGTGAGGTTGTCCCAGGGCTGAACAATGTTTCGTTCTGTTGTGCATAGGGTTACTGTTGAGTCGGTACTGACTCAATGGCACTTAACAACAACAACATCCCCTTGTCTGAGGTTTAGATGTCTAGCACTGTCCTCTGCATATGTCTTGTGGTTTTCCATACCCTTGCAGCAGAGGGTCCACACAGCCTTTCTGCCTAATTCACCTGCCTGCCTGCCTGCCTGCCTCTCTATATAACCTTGATTTCTACATTCTTAATAACTACTTTCTCATTTATGATGAGATGAAGAGGAAGATACCAGAGGCCGATTACAGTCCTACTGGGGTGAAAAGAAAGGCCTGTTTGGCATTCACCCTTCATATACCTGTTATATTTAGAGTGCATTTCTTCATATGTACATGATTAGGCAGAAACTGCTTTTATAGATATGATTTTATTTTAAATATTTTAATTGCAAAACCTAGTACACAGGCAGAAAAGTACATAAATCATAATTATACAACTTGATAAATACATAAAAAGTAGGCACCTTTGGAACCACTGCTAGGAATAGACCAGTTCCAGTGTCCAACAAAGCCTTCAAGTGTACCTTCTGTACTCCTCATGAGGTAACCCCATCCTGATTTTATGGTAACCAGTTACTTGCTTTTTTTTTTTTTTTTACATAGTAGTTTTACCATCTGTATATTTATCCCGGAATACAGTAATTATGTCTCCTTTTGACTTTATATAGATGGAATCATTCTGGCTGTATTTTTGTGTTATGCTTTTTTTTCTTCAATATTGTGTTTTTAAAATTTATGTTGTGCTATGTACCTGGTAGCGTAGTGGTTACGAATTGGGCTGTGAACCACAAGGTCGGCAGTTCAAAACTACCAGCTGTTCTGTGGGAGAAAGATGAGGCTTTCTGCTCCCGTAAAGATTTACAGCTTCGGAAACCCTATACAGGGTCACTATGAGTTGGAACCCACTCCAAGGCACATAACAACAACAACACAATGTACCTGTACTTGCTCCTAGTATAGTATTTACTTGTGTGACATCTGATGCTTATTTACCTATTTTAAGACTCCTGGAGTGGTGCTGTGGGCTAATGAATCAGACTGCAAAGTCATTTGAACTGCAAGGTCGGTGGTTCAAGCTCACTAGCTTCTCCTTGGAAACTCTATACAGGGCTGCTGTGGGTCAGAATCGATTCTACGGCCCTTAATAACAACCACATTTACCTATTTTGCTCTTGATTGGAGGAGACCTGGTATATTGCAAAGGTTAAACTCAAAGGCTGGTAACTCGATCCCAACCAACAACTCCATGGGAGGAAAACTTGGCAATCTGTTCTACTAAGGGTCACAGCGTTGAAAACTCTATGAGATGTTTCTATTCTGTCACAGCACCCAAAAATGTCTCTGATAGACTTATCTTTTCCAGTTCTTGGCTCTAGTCAACATTCTAAAAAAGTTCTTGTGTATGTATTCAGGTGCACATATGTATGGTTTTCTCCGGGGTATGTATCTAGAAGTAGAACTGCTGAGTCATTGAGTATATGTAGATTTAATTCTACTAGGAGCTGACAAACTAATTTTTATGTACAGTTATACCAATCTATACCTTATCAGTAGTTTTTAAAAGATTTTATTGGTCTACATTCTCACCATAGTTGGAGTTGTCAGACTTCCAGAGATGGTGCCAATATGGTTATCTTTCATTGTGGTTTCAATGGACATTTTTCTTATTACTAATCAAACTCTGACTTTTTAAAACGTTTACTGGACTTTTGTAAAGTGTATGTTCAAATGTCTTACATATTTTTCTTTTGGATTTTATACTCTAAATTTGTTGTTTTTAAGTGCCGATGAGTTGGTTCGAACTCATAGTGGCCCTGTATAGGGTTTCCGAAGCTGTAAAAATTTTTGCAGGAGTAGAAAATCTCATCTATCTTCCATGGAACAGCTAGTGGGCTTGAACTGCTGACCCTGTGGTTCACAGTCTAGTGCTTATCCTAATTTATTGTAGGAGTTAAAAAAAATTATGTATTCTGGATATGAATCCTTTGTTTGTCATGTTGTTGTTTTTAAGTGTCATTGAGTTGGTTCCAGCTCACAGTGACCCTGTATAGAATTTCTGAGGAGCAGCTGGTGGGTTTGAACCACTGACCTTGCAGTTAGCAATCTTGTAGTTATCCTACGGAGTCACACCAGGACTCCTTAGATAATTTTAATTTTGATGCTATTATTGTGACCCTGTATAGAGTTTCTGAGGAGCGGCAAGTGGGATTGAACTGCCGACCTTGTGGTTAACTGTCCAGTGCTTATCCTACAGCGCCACAACTATTATGCTGTTGTTAAGTTTCCTTGAGTCGGTATTGACTCATAGCAACCCTGTGTAGGGCTTCTGAGGAATGGCTAGTGAACTTGAACTGCTGACCTTGCAGTTCAAACTGACCTTGCAGTCCAGTGCATTAACCTGCAATGCCACACCAAGACTTCACACCTATTATGTTGTGATTGCTATGTGCCGTGGAGTCGGTTCCGACTCATAGCGACCCTGCATACGGTTTCCGAGGCTGTAAATTTTTATAGGAGCAGAAAGCCTCATCTTTCTTCCCCAGAACAGCTGGTAGTTTTGAACTGCTGACCGTATGATTAGCAGACCGATTCATAACCACTACATTACCAGAGCTCCTTATAACTATTATAGAGGGTATTTAAAAACCCAAAACTTTACATTTATAACTCTTTGTATATAAACTATGTATCGAGAAGCCTCGTTGTTGTTATTGTTAGTTGCAGTTGAATGAGTTCAGGCTCATGTTCAACAGAACAAAACACTGCCCAGTCCTCAGCCATCCTTATAATTGCTGCATTGTTGCCAACACTGCATCAATCCCTCTCATTGAGGATCACTTTTTATCTGATCCTCTACTTTACCAAGCATGATGTCCTTCTCCAGGGAGTGATTTCTCCTGAAAACATGTCAAAAGTACGTGAGATGGAATCTTGCCATCTTAGCTTTTAAGGAGCTAAGGTGTACTGTACTTCTTCCAAAACAGTTTTGTTTGTGTTTCTGGCAGTCCACAGTACATTCAATATTCTTTACCAATATCATAATTCAAAGGCATCAATTCTAGTTTGGTCTTTTTATTAATTATCCAGTTTTTACATGCATATGAGATGACTGAAATGACCTTGACTTGGGTCAGGTACACCTTAGTCCTCAAGACAACTTCGTTGCTTTTTAACATTTTAAAGAGGTCTTTTGCAGCAGATTTGCCCAGTAAGATAAGTCACTCCTGACTGCTGCTTCCATGGTCGTTGATTGCGGATCCAAGTAAAATGAAATCCTTTACAATTTCAATCTTTTCTCTGTTTATTGGTGCAGTTGTAAGAACTTTTGCTTTCTTTATATTGAGGTGTAAATCATGCTGAACACTATATTCTTTGGTCTTCATCAATAAATGGTTCAAGGCCTCTTTGCTTTCTGCAAGCAAGGTTGTGTCATCTGCATATCACAGGTTGTTAATAAGCCTTCCTCCAATCCTGATGCTCCGTTCTTCTTCATATAGTCCAGCTTCTTGAATTATTTGCTTAGCATACAGATTGAATAAATATGGTGAAAGGATAGAACCCTAGCACACACCTTTCCTGATTTTAAGAGATGCTTTTGTTAAACTGCTATAATTCTAATAAATACTTTATCTACAAATTCTTTTGACATTTTTGTATAACAACTGATTAACTGCTAATAATTATCAACAGCACACATCAACAACAACACATTGATTGTTTTAGGGAGAAAGGTGAGGCTTCTGCTCTCATAAAGACTTACAACCCTGGAAACCCTGATAGGGTTGCTAGAAGTTGGAACCTACTTGGTGGCAGTTAACAGTATCAACAGCAATTGCTTTGTGTCTTTCTTTCGATGTATATTAATTTTATTTTTCTTGCATTATTGCATAGGCTAGAACTTTCAGTAATCAGTTTCTGTGAAGTCATTTCCAATTTGTGTGTCAGAGTAGAACTGTGCTCAACAAGGTTTTCAATGACTTATGTTTTTAAAGTAGATCATCAGACATTTCTTCTGAGATGCCTCAGGGTAGACTCAAACCTCCAACCTTCATTTTACAGCTGAGCAAGTTAACTATTAGTACCATCCAGGGACTCCAGAACCTTCAGTAAAATGGTGAACTGATATGAAAATAACAGACCTCATGTTATGCCTGATTTCCAAGGAAAAGCTTTCAATATTTTATTAAGAATAATGCCTGCTGTAGGTTTTTTTAATAAATACATTTTATGGTATGGATGAGGTTCCTCTGTTGCTGGTTACCCAGTTTCCCTGGAGTCAATTCTGATTCACAGAGTAGATCTGTGCTTTGGGTTTTCAATGATGAATTTTATGGAAGTAGATTACCAGGCCTTTCTTTTGAAGTGTCCCTGGTGGACTTAAACTTCCACCCATTTGGTTATCAGATGGACATGTTAACCATTTGTTCATTCAGGGAGTCTAAGAGTGTTTTTTTAAAGAACATATGAGTGAATGTTAACTTTTTATCAAATATTTTTCGGTATCCATTGAGTGTGATCATATGAATAGATGTTATTTTTTAATATCATCGGTGTTCTTTAAATCAATCCAAAGAGTTATTATTTTCTTCGATATTCATCCCTTCCTCCATCCTTTACTTCCTTTCATTTCATACATTCCAGATGGATTCTTTTATATATATTTTTTGGTCACAAGTATGTCCTTTACAATTCCTTTAAATAAGTCTCTTCTGTTTTGTTTATCTGGTAATATCTTTTATTTGACCTCACCTTAGTGCATTTTTCTTGGGGATATATTTCTAAATTGTGTATTGAAAATAACATTCTACTTTCAGTGTATTGAAAATAGCATTCTACTTTCTTTTGACTTCTTCTTGCTTTTGAGAAATTAGCTGCCAGTCTATTTGTTATTCCTTTCAAGTCTGTCTGCTCTTTTCTTTGCCAGCTTTTGCGATTCTCTTTAATTTTGTTTTTCTGTCACTTCTACGGGACTTGCTGTTGTGTAGTTTCTTTTTTTAATTTTTGGAGTCTATTTAATTTTTTGAATCTGTGAATGAATGTTTTTCATTATTTCTGAAAAAATTTCAGCTAGATATGTCTTCAAATTTGCCTCAGTACCCTTTATTGTCTGTGTGTTTTTTCATAGTGTTTCTTCTTTTTTTAAAACAGACAAGATCATCAGCTTTACTTTCAACCAATCATATAATTTGTTCCATTTCAAGCAATTATTCTGCTTCCACCCTGTGGCTTCCTTTTTACATCTTATTTTTCACAAATGAACAAAGCAAAAACATTCTGTGTACACATACAAAACAAAAAATTTATATTTATTTAAATGTCCAAAGGGCACATTTTGCCTGCCAGCCTCCTGTCTGCAGGCACACAGCTTTTCTCAGTCCATGGGCCTTGAGCCCAGAGCTGCTCTGTCTCTCTGTACCATTGCCTCTGCCACCGTCTCCACTGTCACCATTTTTCTGGTTAGGATCTCATGTTCCACTCATGCTCCTCCTTCTTGATGGTCCTGGGGTCCTCTGTTCCTGAAATGAATGACTAGCTACTCCCCCCTTTTAGTTATACATATTCTACAATTGCAGTTGTGGCAATTGTGATTAATCGTGCTAACAATTACTCACAATTGAATCATACAGTCCTATCACCATCATTCCCATCCCATTCACCAGATCCATCTGGAAAAGAGGAAGATTATTCAGTGGGGTTTCTACCTTAGCCTGCTCATTTGTAAACTAAGAACATCGTGAAAGCTTGTAAGCCAGCCACTTCATGACTTTATAGGCCCCCATCCCCCTGCATTTTTGATATCTGATGACTAAATTGACCATCTCTATCAATGCAGTACACTGAGGAGACAAATATTTTCCTTGATATGACGAATCTTCCATTCGGGTTGGAATTCTGAGCAACTGCATCCATAAGCAAAAGTCCAGTTCATCAAATTATAACAATTTATACTTGTTCACTGTATCAAACATCTTTATTTTCATCTGGTTGGGTTCTGGTCAGCTCATCCCTAGCCATCAAGCTAGGTCAAATGGGTACCAGCTGCAAGTTTGGGAGTTCACACGTATCTCTCAGCTTTTAAGACCAGTTGGCCCCTTTAGTCTCAGCCCTCACCCCCAGGGTCTAAGTCAGTGCCTGTGGACTCAGGAGTTCACATAACTTCCTAAACTTCACATCAACCATGACAACTAGGGGTTTGCTTGGAGTAATCTTAATGATGCGAGTGGGAGTTGATTGCAAACCTGGGCCAGGCTTCTGGGTCCCTGCCACTAAGACCTTGGGACCTCCATCTCCTCCCCTCAAGGACAATGGGCAGTCCCTAGCCCAGTGGTTCATTCTTTTTTTTTTTTTTTTTTGCTGAAAAAGTAAATTTATTATATAAATGTGAGCTGGATAGTGACTTAATAAAGGATTAACATTAAGAGGATGGCCTGGTTACAATTAGGAGACAAAGCTTTCTGCATTACTTCCAAAATCTCCGCATCATTTCTTATTTGCTTGAGGAATTATACAACTCAATATTTCCTTTCATATGTCTTTTATATTTGGTTGTTTTCCACATTTGTTTTAACAAGAACTTGATAATGTAACAAGATAAGGTTAATTTCTGCATAATTTTTCCACATAGCCTTATTGCATTTTTAGCTAGAATTCTTCCAAATTCTGTGGAACCAGTCATCTTGCCATATGTAACTTAGTTGTCAAACAGGACACTCAGCAAGAGAATCGAAGTCAATAAATCAATACCTATCTATCTGTAATCTTTAAAATGGAAGATATTTATTAGGTATTATAAAGATTGCTTTCTCATATTGAAGGTATAAAGAGTAGAAAGAACACTAGACTAGGTATTCTGTAGCTCATAAGTCTCACTGACTTTGATAGATCTTCCAAATAAGTGACATCTAAGATTTCCTTTCATTCTAATTCTAGCTCACTGTGTTCCTCCCATAGGCCTTCTTTCTAACCTTTGATAATTCAGAGCTATTTCCTTTCTTGAAGTGTTTATTCCAGTTCCCAATCACCACTCACTCAATTCTGAAAGAATGTCCCCTTAGAGGAAAATTTCTAAATTCTTATCTACAGTTATTAGCACTCTCATATTTACTCTTATTACATGTGTAGGTGTCTGAAATGACCTTCAATCTTCACTTAGGAATGATTCCACTAATGACTATCTCATGTCAGTAGAATCTGAGCTTCAGGAGGGTAGAGCTAAATAATAGAAACGTCACTGTGGATAATTAATACTTACTTGTTAAATAAATAAATATGATATGATTACCCTACAACATGTTTAGAGAATCAAATAAAAAATTAACAGTGACAAAAATTCTTCTCATTTACATATTTTCAAAATACAAAGTCAGTGTTATCTATTATGTATGAAGGAAGGCTGGCATGCCTGTTAAAGCACTAGCTTATGTGGAGGAAGTGGTTTTTTCAAGATCACACAGATAGTACATAAATAGTGAAGCTGGAGTGGGAGTTCAGACCTTAAACGTACAATGGGCCTTTTACTATAGTAAATAGACATGAGCACTTAAGTCCTTGATACTTAACTTTGTTTCACAATCTTAGAACATGAGCTGTGTTGGCTGAACTAAATGGCGCATGAATTATTGTTGTTGTACTGATCAATATGCAGGTTAAGTCAATGATGCAGAGTGGAGAATGGAAGGAGTCAATACCCAGTGAACAAGGGGTTTAGTCAGATTGGAAGTATTTGCTTCAAGAAGGATGCAGTATGTCTTAGGAGTTGGTATGAGGTCTTATGCACAGTCAGTAAGGTCATGGTGATACTGGACATGTGTAGGAATCTCTAGAAGATGGTATACTTAGTCACCCTGTGTTATTAATGATGGTATCTACATGGGCTGGTGTTTGTATTCTGAGGTTCATTTCTGGGGAGACTTGAAATATACTGTAACTTGTTGACACTGGGCAGTCATTGCCGAGAGCTTGTGGCATGACAGCAAGGGAGCAATGAAGCCACTCAGCAGGATCGAACCCATGGCCTGCTGACTGTAGTAGCTACACTGTGTGCGTGCATGCTGCTATAGATATGCTGGTCACAATGGCAGGACGTCTAGGAGTTAGGAAACAGATTTACATTCATCAGAGCAAAAAGCCTATGATTATTTGCAGACCAAAGAAATTGCTTTAAATTGTACAACTATGTAAAACTATGTATCTCTGAATTTATTAGCATGAAACTAGATATCCATAGACCTATCCTATATATTCTGTCTTCTTGAGGGGAACCATGGTAACAAATGTGTTTCATTGTGCTTGATACAGTTAGGAGTTGTATTGATGTGATGTTCTGGAATATGTCATCCTTATATAAATAGTTAGCATCTTGCAAATCAGTCAATGGTAGCTGCAGAAGCAACAGTAGGCATGTGACAAGGAGACTCAGTCATAGAAGTTAGAAGTGGATTTGATCCCGATGGAGTGGCTGCAGTTGTAAAAGTTGGAGGTGGATTTGATCCTATGGAGTGACAGCAGGTGTAGAAGTTGGAGGTGGATTTGATCCCGATGGAGTGACTGCAGGTGTAGAAGTTGGAGGTGGATTTGATCCCGATGGAGTGACCGCAGGTGTAGAAGTTGGAGGTAGATTTGATTCCGATGGAGTGACCGCAGTTGTAGAAGTTGGAGGTGGATTTGGTTCCAATGGAGTGACTGGCATAAACACAGGAGTGCCTGTTGATGTCTGTAAGGTTAGGAAGGTGACATCGGACAACAGCTTATTAATCTTTATATTCAAAGATTTTAAGCTTCTATCAAGAGCTGTGATAATAGCTATAATGTCATCAAAGTCTTCTTTAATATCACTTCTAATATTTCTAACTTGATGGTCTTTGGAGAGATCATCAGGGGCCTTAGTTCCTCACTCTATGTATTTGCACTCTTCATGCTACTCATGGGTCCTTCACAGGTCATACTACCTGGCTCTGTTAAGAGATTTGGTGTTGCAAGCACCATTTCTTGGCTTTCTAAAGATAGAGGTGAATCCTTCAGTACAGTGGGTTCTGTTGACATTATTAGTGCTTTGAGGTGGTGACTTGGGCACAGTCTTATTGACCCTAATAGTTGTAAATCTTCTTAGATTCTTGTTGAATGCTTCAAAATGAGACCTATGCAGCATTTGTTCTTAAAGGCACATCACTCAGTCTTCAGTCTTCACCAGCTCACTAAAACTGCTCTTGTTGAGGTTACAAACTCCTCCAGTTTCCAACCCCAATAGTGAGGTTACAAACTCCTCCAGTTTCCAACCCCAATAGCTTCTTCCCAGTGACATTCTTTTATACTTAGGGCAAGTTGTTTTGGGGATAAAGTTGTGGACAGACCTTTGGCCACTAAGTGGAGCCTGGCAGTCACGCTGAAAATACCCCAGCTTACTGCACTTAAGCATGCCTTTTAACCCCCAAGATTGCTGGGAAGAATCAGGTGGGAGTTAACCTCAACAGCAACTACCAGCATTCCTTTCCCATTACCACCGTGTCTCGGTTGTGATACACTTTTTAGTGGCCTCCTCCAACAGACAGGCAGCCTTGGGGCTGGATCCAAGTCTTAATTTCTCAACTTTCCTTGAAAAATTCACTGATTTCATCTAAATGGCTTTCATTCCCTCCATTAGACAAAGGGCCATATGGTTACAGCTTGTAACTCCAGTGACAGTTTGGTAGTCCATTTGGGGTTAACAGGAGACATTGTTGCCATCCCCAGGGTGAGAGTCAGTTGAGGGTGTGGAATTGGTCTCTGTATATTTGGACTGCATTTAGAATGCAGGCCTTTTAGTCAGACATGCAGCAATAGGAAAGGATGATCTTCAAGTGGGCAAGTGAGTTCAAACAGTTTAGTAAGGTGTGGTGCTTTAAGATAAGTACCCAACCATAAGGTTGGTTTGAACTGCAAGGTTGGAAGTTCAAATTAACCACTCCTTGGAAACCCTATACAGGGTCACTGTGGGTTGGAACTGACTTGACGGCACTTAACAATAACAATAACTTCAAACTTCAATAAACTTCCTGGAGTCCTGTGAAAAGCTGCCTAACTTTTCCTTGATTGAGCTTAAATCTGCTAGGCCAAAGGGAACTTGCATTTTCATAAGGCCCCACCCTCACCCCTTCACCAGGTTAGGTACCTCTTGTAGGGACATCACAGTTGGGAGAGATGCATATCAGGGGTAGGTACATGTGGGAGGGGTTAGGGGTAACTATTCAGGGGTAACAGTAGACTCATTTCCTGGTACTTTCTCTTCTTTGTCTATGCCCTCTGCCTCCTCTTTAGTTGTGGGGCCTTGAGATGTCCTTAGAGTCCCCCTTTTTCTACAGTAGGTGCTTCTAGATGACCTTGTCTCAGTTGTATGTGATCTCTGAAATATATAAAGGCCTGAACATATGGAACCTCTGACCATTTCCCTTTCCTCCTATAGAATAAATCTTATTCTATAGATTTAAATCTTATAAATTTAGACTACCATTTGGGGCCCAAAACTCCTGATCACCCAGAGTATACTCAGGCCATGTGGCGTTAAAAAAGAAGACCAATTTCTTTTTTCCAGAGAGTATCAAAGCCCAAGACTTTCCAGTTCCACAGCAAGCAACCCAGTGATTTCTGGGATGGACTCACTGACCCATGGAACAATGAGAAAAAGAGATAGCTGTAGCATGCCTCCAATTCCAGTGTCTTGGATCTGGGTGGCATCCCTAAGAAAGAGAGATTCAGGTGTCTCCGAAGTTTCTCTTAATTTTCCTGCAGGACAGTTGCACTCTGCCGTACAGTGGGAGACTGTCAATGACCTGGGACTTGGCCATTGACACAGTTGTCCCCACCCACAGTGGTGAGGGTGTGAACAGTCACCACCAGTCCCATCTCTGCCCTGTAACACTTTGGGCAAGGGGTCCTAGTGCAGACATGAGCACCCCTGCTTCCCTCACTGTGGTCTTTCTAGGTCCATAGTTTTCTGGGTGACTGGGGTGCCTATACTCTGTCTTCTTTTTCTTCCAAAACTTATGACCCATGTCTTTGTCTCAGATAGTGGATGGGTGGGGTCCTCTGGATTGGGCATCAAGGAAGATAGTGCCCCCAAATTCCTGCCAATTACTTTCTTTTCATAGGGTCAGGAGAATTAACCAGAAGGTCTAACCCTGCAATATGTCTGGATTAGGACTAAGATCCCTGAGAACCCGTTCTATAAGGGAGAGCTTCAGAAATGTCCAGTGATCACTCAGCTACATACCTCAAAGCAAAGTATTAATGTGGAAGCAAGAGAAGAGGTGTATGCAGAGTTTGACAAAATCTCTCAGACTGGTCATCCGATTAAAAGTCACAGGTGCCTTCTGAAACTAACTACAGGCTTGTAAAATGGAACACTCTGACCTGGTCCTGAAACACTCAGAAAGGCTGAAAGATTGATTGCACACCAGAGAGCTTCAAAGTTAAGGATTACAAGAGGTAACTGTCAAGAGCAGTTGAGGCTAGGCAGACTGAACAGGGTCAGAGTAGGTGTGTTGGATCTGAGACATGGTGCTTATGGGTAAGGCTCACCTGGGGTGTTAATCTCAGGATCACCTCTGCAAGGATCTACTCTAATGACAGATCACCCAGTCTTTTGAGTCAGAGGGAAGGAGTGCATTTTTGTCCTCGGACCCCGGACTAGAACTGGTGACTCCGAAAATTCTGAAATGAGAAAGGGAAAGAGAGATAGATAATAGAGAGGGAGACAGTTTAGGAGGAAAATCATGCATACAGTACATACAAGGGGATAGCCACCTTATACATTCTTTTTTTCTTCCCCCACTAATCTATGAATCTAGAGAACCATTTATTCAATACATTTTATTTTTTTTGTCTAATTTAGAATCTTTTCATCTTACATGATTTTTTTTCTTACACCTAAATTAGACATTTGTTATTTTTCTCATAAAAAAACATAATGAAGTTCTTTATAATTGCATTCTCTGATTTTCTTGTCAAGAAAATCCATGTATTCAATATGCTTGCTTGCAGTTTAGCACGTATCAAATGATTGCTTAATCCAAATATTTGAGCAGCAAACTGAGCTGATCCTTCGGGAGAAAGAATTGCTGAACAGTCGAGACCCCTGGGTAGTCAAAGAGAAGACCATACACCCCGAGCTCCCCAGTCTGCGGTGAGGGGAGGACAGCCGATCACTGGATATACAGTGTTACCAGACATCACTGGTCCCAAACCATTGCTTCTGCCAGCTACTGCCACAAATACGGTCAGAATGCCATCCCCTTCACACTCAGCTTTAATCCTCAGAGTTTCATCTGGTCCTTTAAGGGCGAAAGTTATCTGACGTTCACATGGAATGCCAAAGTTTCCACAAGCCTTCTTGATTTTTTCACAGTGACAGAGATCAGCGGTTGAGCCCATCAATACTACAACCCTGCACTGGCTTTCCGATTTCAGAAGCAACTCTATTCTTTCTGCAGCCCACTCAAAATTTTTCTTTACCATTTGCAGTCCTTCCAGAGTAACTTCTTTGAAAGTCACGATACGACTGTTTTATCTTTTTGTTGGCTTCAATCTCCTGATGGCCAGAGTCTCCAGGAATTGCTATCAATGCCATCAGCAAGAATAGTTTCCTTTGGTGGTTACATCAACACTAAATTCTATCTTCATATCAACCAATGTGCAGTTCTGGGCCAACCAGGATTTTCCCAGTATTTCAAAAATAGCCTATGTGGCATGATTCATGATATCCACTTCAGTTTGGCCGATAACAAATCCAGCAAAGCAAAAAATTGCAGCAATAAGCTGTTCCTCAGACCACTGTGGATCATTATTGTCATCATCCTTAAAAAACATTTCCACTTTAGGTGGGTAAAACTTATATCCTTCCTGGACACCAGGGTGTCTTTTGAGAAAAGAACCAGTTGCTATTCTTCTACACACCCATTCAATTGGAATCATTTCACATTGCGGTATAATGTGCTGTTTCCCTACATTTTTTGGTAAAGCAGTTTTGATACCTGATTCCTCTAACAACTGAAAATTACAACTGGCAATTTTATTTGAAATTGCAGCTTTTCCTTCCAGGTGATTTTTTCTAGCTGCATTGCCTGCTGTAATATGGACCTTGGACTGAAGGAGGACTTTTCTTGACCTATCTAACAACACATAGACTTCTTTTGTTTTACCCTCATAAAGTTTTTGACCAATGTTCAGAACCTCAGAGGTTGCCATTCTCTTGGGTAGACTGAGGGCAGTGACAGTACTAGGCACACAAGCAGGAATCTGGAAAAAGGACCCACCTTATACATTCTTGCCTTACATTGAGAAGAAGGAAGAAGCAGCAAAGAGAGGTTTCCAGTCTCCTGGGTTTTGGTGCCAAAGATGTTACATGTCTCTTGGTTCCCTTCTCAAGGAATCTGAAGAATCAAAACTCACCTGGAGTTGCTGCTTCTCAAGGATGCAAGCACAAAAGACATTCACTCATATGATTTCATTGCAAAGTGAAAGTACACTTCAGAGAGAGGAGCAGATCTGTGTCCATAAGTAGTGAAGATCCCCCATATAGTTCCTTATGTGTATTATCCCTCTTTTCTTTTGTTAGATTTGCCAATGGTTTGTCAAATTTGTTAATCCTTTCAAGAACCAACTTCTTGTCTTGTTGATGCTGTCTGTTGTTTTTCTGTATTTTAATTCATTGATTTTTGATCTAATCTTTATTATTTCTTTTCCTTTTTTGACTGTAGGCTTACTTTGCTAGTCTTCTTCTAATTGTTGGAGACGTTATGTTAATGTATTGATATGGGTTCTTTCTACTTTTTGGATTATGCATTTATTGCTATGAATTGCCCTCTAAGCACTGCTTTTGCTGTGTCCCAAAGATAACTTTTAAACAGGGTTTTATTCTGTTTCCATGTATTTGATTTTGTTTCCTTGATCTTCCTACTGTTGATTTTTAATTCTATAGCATTGTGATTTGAGAAGGTGGTTCGTAGTATTTTGATGTTTTAAAATTTATTGAGACTTGGTTTGTCACCTAACATATGGCCTATTCTGGAGAATGCTCCATGTGCATTGGAAAATAATATGTATTGTGCTGTTGTTGGGTTGAGTGTTCTGCATAAATCTATGAGGTCAAGTTGATTGATTGTATTGTTTATTTCTTCTGTTTTTGTTTAGTTTCTCTCTGATTATAATATCCTTTTTCAAAAGAGTAGTATTAAAGTCTCATACTATTATTGTAGAGTTATCTGTTTCTTTCTTAAATTCTATTAGAGTTTGATTTATGTATTTTGAGGCTCTTCATTGGGAGTACAGATATTTATTATGGTTATGTCCTCTTGTTTAATTGGCCTTTAACCATAAGTTAATATCCTTATTTGTCTTTTATGCTGGATTTTGCCATAAGAAATTAATATTGCTACTCCTGTTCATTTTTTATTGTCATTAGCTTGATATATTTTTTCCCAACATTTAATTTTTAATCTACGTTTGTCTTTGGGTGTAAGGTGTGTTTCTTATAGACAGCATATTGAAGGATCCTGTTTTCTTATCCATTCTGCTACTCTCTGTCTCTTGACTGGTGCATTTAATCAGCATAAGCATTGGTATGTGTGAATTGAATGCAAATGACATATTGCATTAGGTCCTTTAAAGTGTTCAAGAGCAAAGAGTCAGTTTGAGGACTAAGGTGTGCTTGACCCAAGCCATGGTATTTTCAACAACCTCATGTGCATGTGAAAGTTGGATAAGGAGTAAGGAAGACTGCTAAAGAATTGATGCATCTGAGTTATGGTGTTGGAGAGAAATACTGCAAATACCATGGACTGCCAGAAGAAATGTGTGTTGCAAGAAGTACAGTTAGAATACGCTTTAGAAGCCAGGATGACCAGACTTCATCTCTCATACTTTGGACATATTATCAGGAGGAACCAGTGTGTGGATAAGAACATCATGTTTGGTAAAGTTTAGGGTCAGCGAAAAAGAGGGAGACCCCGAGTGAGATGGATTGGCACTGGAAATGGGCTCAGGCATGACAGTAATTGTGAGGTTTGCACAGAACTGGTCAGTATTTCATTCTGCTGTGCATAGGGTCACTATGGGTCGAAACTGACTAGATGGCATGAAACAGCAACAACAACAGAAATTGACTGCAGTCCTTTTACTGTGTGTGGTTTTTGTGGTGCTGCTGGTTTCTTTGTTCTGCATGTTTTCCTGTGCTGAGTTCATTACTTTTTTGTACCTTTTCAGTTTCAATTTCTTCATAGTTTTAATGTTTACCAAATCTTCATAGATTTTCCTTTTCTTGACTAGTGTGGAAGTATATCAATTGTCTGAGTTTACTTTGTAATTTATTAATTTCTTCCCCATTTTAAAGCAGTGTTTTATCTTGAAGTCTTCTTGACTTCTTCGCCATTTGGAATCCTGTAACCATACTTTTTCCTCTTCTTGCTTTATGTTGTTGTTTGTTAAGTGCCGTCAATTCATATTGATCCTGTATAGGATTTCCGAAGAGCGGCTGGTGGGTTTGAACTGCTGACCTTTAGGCTCAAACTGACCTTGCGATTCAGTTCATTATCCTACACCAGGACTCCTTACTTGCTTTGTAATTGTCTTACTTATAGATTGATATCCTTAATTCCCTATTTCCAGTCTTGTGGTTTTGTTTTACTCTGGATGCTTTTACATCAGGATTGAATTTGGGGTGATGTTACCATATATATCATTCTCCAGTTATTGCCTGCTGTTATTGGTTCTCAGTTGCAAGGACTTCATTTAGTACTTTTTTGTAAAATTGACTTAGAAATTCCTTTAATTTGTTTATCTGGAAATGCTATAACTTTGTCTTTGTATTTGAGGGGTGGTTTTGGTTCTTGGTTGGCAGTTTGTTTGTTTAGTTTTTTTTTTTTGGTTTCAGAGTTCTGTATATGTTTCTCCAGTGCCCTCTTGCCTGCTTGGTTTCTGCTGACATAATAGGGCAAAGAGAAACTCTGACATCTCACTGTTGTGGCACTCCTGGGTCTCAATGTCCCTAGCAAGTCTGTTATCACTTAGTCTTTTTATATATTTTTATATTTGTTTATATATTGTGTTGTCAGGAATGTTTACTTGTACTTAGTGAGAGGCATAGGGAAAAGTATGCCTAATTCATTTCCCCCAAAATATGTCTTCCTTGGTGCTTAATTTTAATAATATGAACATTAAAAAAACCACTTTGCTATATTACACTGATCTGTCCATCTTCCCAATGTAGGCAAAAGCTGGGACTGCTGTCCAGAGAAATGGATAGCATTTAATACCAGCTGCTACTTTATTTCTCCTGAAGCAAAATCTTGGAATGAAAGTGAGAAAAACTGCTGTGGCATGGGAGCTCATCTGCTGGTGATCAACACTGTGGAGGAGCAGGTACTTTCTAATAGAGCATCATGAACTAGAAGCCCTGCCTCGGGTTTGTACATCTCTGCTGTCTGAGTGGAGGATTTTATGGTTCGGGATGTTGGTGGTGTAGCAGTTAGGCTTTTAGGAAAGTAGACAGGAGAAGTGCCTAAACCTTTATATTCTATACCTTATTCCTGCTTTAATAAAATCTCCCCCATAAAAAAAATTAGGTCATTTGAAATATAACATGGGAGTTAAGTGGAAGGATGAGAAAATTTCAGTCCTAAATGACAGTTTGTTCTTTCAACATGTAAATGTTTTAGGCATCATTAACTATTTAACAATGAACGGATATTATGTAGAATAGAGATACAGAGTTGAATTTTAAGAATCACAACTACCAATCAGAAATGAAGTTAAAGCATCTCTGAAGTTATGAAAGAAAAATGATTAAATCTGTGTACATTGTCTCGTGTACAACTTTGAAAACTACCATTTGTTAGAAAAGTGGACAAGTGAGTATGAGATTAAAATTCAGTGTTATCATGATTAGAACTCTCTCCCATATATTCTTATGTGATATATTTGATGCTGCCCTGCTCAGTCACGGAAACCTTTTGATTATGGTCAGAAGCCATGTAGCTTTCTCTGGAGCCTTGGTTCTTTTCTTTTCTTTCATCTAAAACTTTAAAAAACTTGTTACAACCTAAATACTCTAATCTCTGTGGGCCATTTTTTCCCTCTATCAGAAATTAATATTAACACATGTACAACAAGAATTTGCTTACTATTTGGGGCTGTCAGATCCAGAAGGGAACAATGACCAGTGGCAGTGGATAGATCATTCTCCATACAACAAGAATGTCAAGTAAGTATAGAATTCAATAAAAGAAGCCTGAATCCTGAGCCACAGTTGGCCATTCTAGCTCTTAGCTACTAAAAAAAGAAAAAATAGTAACACCTATAAAAAACTACTCAAAAAGCATACAAGTTCAGGTCTATTTGATGCTGAAGTCTGCGCTTTTAACTACATTTATGATTGGTTGGTTAGTTGGTTATGTGCCATGGAGTTGGTTACTTCTAAATAAATAAAACAAAAAACCATATCACTTAAGATAATAAATAATGACTATTTTTCATAAAACAAAAATATGAAATTCTGATAATCTTATAATATCTCCTATTTATGTAGTTTAAAAAGAACTTTAGTTTTGTGAGCATGGTGGCTCTGTATGATAAGTACTAGACTTCTGCTCCTCCCTCAAAAGAAAGATGAGACTTTCAAAAATGTGATGATGGTGGTTGTGTGTAGTTGACTTGGTACCGACTTGGTTCTGACTCATAGTGACCCTGTATAGGGTTTCCGAGGCTGTAATTTTTTACTAGAGCAGAAGGCCTCATCTTTCTCCCATGGAAGAGTCAAACTGCTGACCCTGCTTGTAATCCACTAAGCTACCAGGACTCCTCAAAGGTCTAAAGTCTTGGAAACCTTATACAGAACTGCTATGAATCAGAACCTACTCAAAGGCATTTAACAACAACAACAACAAAGTCCTTTAGAATACTATCTTTGATCCTCATACCAACTGTATGAAAAACAGTTACTCAATCAGAGTCCTAGTGTGGTGTTGTAGGATAAGTACTGACTTCAAGACCGTTTGAACCACAAGATTGGTGGTTCAAACTCAGCAGCCACTACTTGGAAACCCTATACAGAGTGACTATGAGTGGGAAATGACTCAATGATACTTAACACATTAATCAATCACCATTTTGCAGGTAGTAAATCTGAGACTGAGGGAAATTAAATTAATTGTAACATATCCAGAGACCATAACTTCTCCAGACTTCAAAAGCAGTGCATAAAGAACAAATCTTATTGATACTTGGGACTAGGGGGAAATCTTTTCCATCATTTAAAGAAGTCTCGGTGTCAAGGAGAAGCACTGGGCTGCTAACTACACGGTCAGAGGTTCAAACTCACCACTCACTTCTTGGAGACCCTATACGAGGTTGGAATTGACTCAATGGCACTTGACGACAACATAGGATTAGTAGTTTCATGGGAATAGGAGAGAAGGATGAACAAGAGGATTGGATCTTCTGGGATAACTGGTGGAGGATGTTTAATGTGCCCTGAATTGCCTAAGGTGACTTTGGGTGGTGTGAGTGTAATTTTCAAGGGAAATGTTAGAGACACAGAATGATGTGAAGCTGCTTAAACTTGAGTGTTTGATACAAGGAGGCAGCATACGTGGGGAAGGGATGATTGGACCTATCTGATCTGGAACTCCATAGTGTTCAACCCCAGCTCCCTCACACTCTAACCCTTTTCAAAACACAGTTTGAAGAACTAGCCTTATCCTTTTTCTCCCTTTCAGATTGTGGCATCCTGGTGAACCCAGTAATCCTAAGGAGCGTTGTGTTACCTTAAATTACCGTAAGAAGAACTGGGGCTGGAATGATATAAATTGTAAGCAAAAGGAACATTCAATTTGCAAGATGTTGAAGATCTACCTATGAATGGAACATTTTCGATCGATGGACATGTGATTGGATTGGCATCCATCATGAAAGAAATAACTAATTTGCTCTTTTTGTTTATGTGTAAATCTTGTATAAGGAATGTCCATAGTATTTTTAAGTAAGCTGTCATCGATTCCACTCATAGAATCAGTTTACACATTCAGCCATCCTTAAAATATACAGTTAGTGAACATTTTCCATGTTCCAGAGACTCTACTAAAGTCCTTTTGTGGATACATGGAGGGAGCATGAAACTTCTATCAATTTTGTCTGACCTCTAATGGATTAGTTATTGATATAATTAGGTACTGATAGAATTTGAGATGGTTACTCCTCCTATCTGACTTTCTCTTTTTACGGACTGGTCAAGAACAGAAAATCCCAATGATTATTTTTAGTTGCGCTCAGATTTATTACTTTTAACTAAAAGCATGTTGTGTAACAGTAGCCATACAATGCCCATCAATTTTAGGTAAGGCTCAGCTTTAGGCCAGCAGAATCCCTGGCCTTCTTAACCTCTATTAAGTCTTGGCATTAACATCAGGTATAGACAAAGAGAAATTATAGATTGAATATTAGAAATAGAATTAGAGATCACAGCAGATGAATTAATATATAGAATTATACTCTTCACATATTCTGATTATCATTTTCTATGGTTCAGTTGTACAGTTTCTGAACACAGCATCCTACTCAAAATTGGCTTTGGTTTGTTTTAGCTACCCTTTTATGCTAAAGTTCTTACATGCTACTTTAAAAATACTTCATTATAAAGTACATTTACAATAAAACCTGTAATTCATTGTCTTAGTGCAATAATTATAATAAAGCTGGTTCCAGCCATGGCTAAACTTGTATGCCCATATATAGAGGTTCCTAATGTGACCTCCTGGAGTCCTGGTGTGGTGCTGTGGATTAATGCGCCAGACTGCAAAGCCATTTAAACTGCAAGGTTGGTGGTTCAAGCTCACCAACTGCTCCTCGGAAACCCTATCCAGGGTCTCTATGGGTCGGGACCGACTTAATGGCACTTAACAACAACAACAGCAATTGTGACCTCTTGAGAGTAAGCATTAAGTACTTCAATGCAGCCGAGTCATTTAATCTGCCACTTTTCCTTGTAAGTATATCGTAAGATGAACTATTTGTATAGAGGTCTGATCTTATCCATTACATGCTGAGTTTTTCTCTCAGAGTTTAACTCTCAGAGAATCACTTACACAATAATTCTGGGGCACTTCACTTTATTTTATTTTATTTGGAATTTTTTATTGTGAACTGAATGAAGATATACAGAGATCATCAGTTTTACATTTAACACATTGTACACTATTCATTTCAATGATTGCAATCCTCTCCATGTAATAACAGTTGTTCCACTTCCTCCCTGTGGTTCTTATATCATTTCCACCATCCCTTCTCAACTGTGTCCTTAGGTAAATAGTGCCCTTTTCAACTTGAATGGCTCAGTTAGAACCTGTCTACCATGGATGACCCTTTGTTGTTATTGTTAGGTGGTGTTACATCAGTACCAACTCACAATGACTTCATGCATAACAGAATGAAGCACTGTGCCAACTGTTGCCAAACTTGAGCCCATTGCTGCTGCCACTGTACCAATACATTTCATTGGGGGTCTTCCTCTTTTATTTTTTCTCATGGACCCTCTACTTTACCTTCTGTAGGGATGTCCTTCTGCAGGGACTTGTACCTCCTGATAATATGTCTGAAGTATGAAGGATGAAGTCTGATCATCCTGACTCGTATGGAGCATTCTGGCTGTACTTCTTCCAACACAGATTTGTTTGTTCTTTTGGGAGTCCTTGGTACTTTTAATACTCTCCACCAACACCATAGCTTCTTTCTTTATAATCCAACTTTCACATGCAAAAAAGGTTATTGAAAATACCATGGCTTGGGTCAGGTCCACGTTAGTCCTCAAACTGACATCTTTATTCCTGAAAGGCTTAAATAGGTCTTGTGCAACGGATTTCCCTAAGGCAATATGTCGTTTGTTTTCTTGACTGCTGCTTCCATGAGCATTGATGGTTGATCCAAGTAAAATGAAGTCTTTGGAAATTTCAATCTATTCTCCATATATCTTGATGTTATTTATTTGTCCAGTGGTGAAGATTTTTGTTTTCTTTACATTGAAGTGCAACCCATACCAAAGGTTGTGGTCTTTGATCTTCATCATTAAGTCCTCTTCATTTTCAGCAAGTAAGGTTGAATCATCTGCATAATGCAGATTGTTAATGAGTCTTCCTCCAACCCTGATGCTGTGTTTTTTGTTGTTGTTTTTTTCATATAATTCAGTTTCTCAGATTATTTGCTCATTATATAGATTGAATAAATATGGTGACCCGGGCACACACCTTTCCTAATTTTAAACCATTCAGTATTCCCTTGTTCTGTTCTAACAACTGCCTCTTGGTCTTTATACAGATTCCTCATGAGCATAATTAAGTGTTCCAGAATACTCATTTTCTACAATGTTGTCCGTAGCTTCTTATGATCCATCCACACAATTGAAAGTATTTGAACAATCAATAAAGCACAGGTAAACATCTTTCTAATATTCTCTGCTTTGAACCAATATCTATCTGATGTCAGCAATGATGTCCCTCATTGCATGTCCACATCTGATTCTGGCTTGAAACTCTGGCAGTTCCCTGTTGATAGATTGCTGCAGCCATTTTTGAATTATATTTAGCAAAATTTTACTTGCATGCAATCTTAATTATATTGTCCTATGATTTCCACACTTAACAACAACAACAAAATGATTTCCACATTCCATTGGGTCACCTTTCATTGAAATGGGCACAATTAGTCCTCTTCCAATCAGTTGGCCAGGTAGCTGTCTTCCAAATGTCTTAGCATATGTGAATGCCTACAGTGCCACATCAGTTTGTTGAAAGATTTCAGTTTGTATTCCATCAGTGTCTGGAACTTGCTCTTTGTGCATGACTTCAGTGTACCTTGAACTTCTTCCTTCAGTACCATTGGCTCTTGATCATATGCTACCTCTTGAAATAATGGAATATCAATCTTTTTTTTTTTTTTTTGTACAGTGACTCTGTTTAGTCTTTTCATCTTCCTTTGATGCTTTCTACATTATTCAATATTTTGCCCATTGTTAAGTGCCATTAAGTTGGTGCCAACCCATAGCAACCCTGTATAGGGTTTCCAAGAAGCAGCTGGTGAGCTTGAACTGCCAACCTTGCAGTTCAAATGGCTTTGTAGTCTGATGCATTAACCCACAGTGCCACATCAGGACTTCATTTTTCCCACAGAGTACTTCAATATTGCAAATCGAAGCTTAAATTTTTCCCCATTTACCCCAGCGTAATAAATGATGAATGTGTACTTCCCTTTTTGTTTTGTTCTCCAGATCTTTGCACATTTTGTTATAATATTTGACTTTGTTTTCTATTGGAGCAAAATATTTGATGAGCTGCCCTTTGAAACTGTCTGTTCAGCTATTTTACCTCTTCATTCTTCCATTTGCATTAGTACCTCTACACTGGAGAGCAAGTTTCAGAGACATTTTGATCTTTTTCTTCTTTTTTGTACCAGTATTCCAAATATTGATAACATGGCTTCTAGCATCACAGCAAAATGCAAGTCATCACAGTACGCCAAACTGACAGATGAGTGGTGGAGGTGTAGTTTTCTATACATTTTAGAGATTAATCCATTGGCTAATATGTCATTGCAAAAAAATTTTTCTCAGTCTCTGGGTTCTCTTTTTACTTTATTGGTGAAGTTTTTTGCTGCACAACAGTGTCTAATTTTTAGGAGGTCTAGTTTTTAGCTATGTTTGACAGTGTATTTATGACATGTATCAGAGCACCTAAAATGGCCCCTAATTTTTCATTGACAATCTTTATAGCTCTAGGTTTACCTCTAGATCTTTGATCCATGTTGAGTTTGTTTTTTGATACGGCATGAGATAAAGGTCTTGTTTCATTTTTTCTGAAAATGGGTTTCTAGTTTTGCCAACACCATTTATTGAAGAGACTATCTCCTTCCCATTTAATGTGTTTTGGCCCTTTGTCAAATGTCAGCTGACTGTATGTGAATGGATTTACTTCTGGTTTGCAATTCTGTTCCACTGATCTATCATTGTACCAATATCAAACGTTTGTACCACTTTGTCTGTGTAGTTGATTTGAGGTTGGAAAGCAAAAGGCCTCCAACTTTGTGGCTCTTCTTATGCAGTACTTGGCTTATCCAATGTCTCTTTTCTTTCTATATAAAGTTAGTGATTCATTTTTCCATCTTTTTAAAGAATGGTGTTGGAATCTGGATTGGGATTGCATTATATCTATAGATTGCTTTGGTACTGTTGACATTTCCACAATGCTAAGTGTTCCTATCTATGAACATTGTATTTTTTTGTAAGTTTATTTTTGTTTCCTGTACTAGTTGTGTGTAGTTTTCTTTGTATAGGTCTTTTGTTTCTTTGGTTAGATTTATTCCTAAGTGTTTGATCTTTTGGGTGGCTATAGTAAATTGTATTTTTTCCTGATTTCCTTTTGAGAACTATTTTTATTAGTGTAAATGAATCTTACTTTTTTTTTATGTTGATCTGAACCTTGCCACTTTTCTGACTCTTTCAATGAGTTACAATAATTTTCTTGCTGAGTCTTTAGAATTTTCTATGTATAGAATCATATGATCTGCATACGGAGAGGGCTTTACTTCTTTACCATTTTAGATGCCTTTAATTTCCCTTTGTTGCCTTATAGCTCTGGCTAATACTTCCAGCACATGTTGAACAGGGGTGGTGATAAAGGGCATCTTTGTCTTGTTTCTGTTCATAAGGTGAATGCTTTCAATTTCTCTCTACTGAGAGTAATGTTGGCTATTGGATTTGTATATATGCCCTTATTTTGTTGAGGAATTGCCCTTCTATTCCTATTTTATTGATTTTTTTTAAATCAGGAATGGATGTTGGATTTTATCAAATACCTCTTCTGTATCAAGTGATATGATCATCTGATTCTTTTCCTTATTTTATTTATGTATTGGATTGCATTGATGCTTTTTCTAATATGAAACTCTCCTTGCACACTTGGTATGAATCCCACATGGTCATAATGTATTATTATTATTATTATTTGATATGTTGTTGAATTCTTTTGGCTAGGATTTTGTTGAGAAGTTTTGCATCTATGTTTATGAGGGATGTTATTGTTGTTATGGGCTGTCAAATAGGTTCTGACTCAGAACAATCCTGTATAGGGTCTCCGAGGAGTGGCTCTTGAGTGTGAACCACTGACCTTGTGGTTTAAGCTGACCTTGAGGTCCATTGCTTATCCTACAGTACCAGAATATCTGTCTATAATTTTCTGTTTCAGTGATGCTTTGACTGGTTTAGATATGAGAGTTATGTTCATAAAATGTATTGCAGAATTTTTCATCCTTTTCTATGTTCTGGAGTAGTTTGAGTAGATTTGATGTCGGGTCTTCTCTGAATGTTTGGTAGCATTCACCAGAAAAGCAATCTGGCCCAGACTTTTTTTTTTTTTTTTTTTGGAGTCTTTTACTCACTTGTTCAATTTCTTCTTTTGTTATACATCTGTTCATATTTTCTGCTTCCTTCTGTGTTAGTTTTGGTAAGTTGTATTTTTCTAAAAATGTAATCATATCTTTTAGATTTTCAAATTTTTGGAGTGCAATTCATCATAATATTCTGTTATTTTCCTTTTATTTCCATTGATTCTTTTGTGACATCACCCATATAATTTCTTATGCATATCATTTGCTGTTTCTTTTCTTTTGTTAGATTTGTCAATTATATTAATTCTTTCAAAGAATGAACTTTTTTTTTTTATTGTTGATCCCTTCTATTGTTTTTCTGTTTTCTGTTTAATTTCTGCTCTAATATATGTTATTTCTTTCCTTCTGGTCTATATAGGTTTACTTTATTGCTCTTTTTCTAATAGTTGGAGGTGTTACATTAATGCATTTATTTTGGTTCTTTGTTCTTTTTGAATATGTGTGTTTATTGCTACAAATTGCTCTCTAAGCACTGCTTTTGTTGTCTACCAAAAATTTTTGGTATGTTGAGTTCTCATTTTCATTTGATTCAATTAATTTTTCAATTTGATTTTTAATTTTCTCTAATACCCAGTAGCTTTTTTTTTTTTTTTTTTCAACTTTTTATTGTGAATTGAGTGATAGTTTACATGGGGGAACATCAGTTTTACTCTCATCATTTCATTGTAATGATTAAAATCTCCTCTGTACATCATCATTCAACAGTATTTGCTTTTATTCCCTCTGTTTTTTTTTTGGGGGGGGGTGGTGGGGACAGGGGGGACATACACAGAAACACTCAGGAATATACAATCATTTAAACAACCAAAGGATACATTCTGCAAGCCTGCCCCCTGGCCACAAGCACTTGGCTGCCAGCACACAGCCTTTCTCTTTCCATGAGTCTAGAGTCCTCAGCTGCTCTTTCTCTCTCCATGTCCTCATCTCTGTCGTCACTGCTTTTCTGGATAGGATCCCACAATCTGTTCATGCTCTTCTCCTGGTGGTCCTAGGGTTCTCTGTTCCTGGACTGTAAGATTAACTACTCCCCTCTTTTTGTTACAAAACATTTACCTTACAGTTGTGACACTTGCAATTAGTCATGATAACAATTACTCACCACTGAATCATAAGAATCTTATCCCCATCTCCTTTTACCAGACCTGTCTAGACAAGATGAAAACTATTCAATGGGGATTCTACCTTCCCCCACACACTCTGAAACTAAACTCCCTCTTGAAATCTTGTAAGCCAGTCACTTTGTGCCTTTATTGCCTCCTCATTTCAGGTAGCCAATGTCTAAGTTGCCCATCCCTATCAATCCTGTATGCAGAGGGGGTAGGATTGATCTTGGACGTGAAGACTCCTTCCCTCTCAGTTGGTATTTTGAGCTATTACATCTATAAGTATAGATCAAATTCATCAAATTATAGCAATTTACACTGGTTTCCTTTATCAAAAAAAAAATAATAAAAAAATTGCCCCCTAATATTTCTGTTTGTTCTTTCGGCAGACCATGCCACTTTCAATATTCTTCTACAATACCATAACTCAAATGCATCAGTTCTTCTACGGTCTTCCTTATTTACTATCCAGCTTTTGCATGCATATGAGGTTATTGAAAATACTATGGCTTGGGTCAGGCACACCTTAGTCCTCAAGCTGACATATTTGCTCTTCAACACTGGCCAAACTTAGTCTCCTATATTTCAGACATATTGTCAGGAGGGACCAATCAGTGGAGAAGGATATCATGTTTGGTAAAGTGGAGGGTCAGAGAAAAAGAGGAAGACCCCCAATGAGATGGATTGGCCAGGTGGCAGCATTGATGGACTCAAGTGTGGCAACAATAGTGAGGTTGGCCCAGGATTAGGCAGTGTTTCGTTCTGTTGTGCATAGGGTCACTATGAGTTGGTACTGACTCGATGTCACCTAATACCAGCAACAACAATCTTTCTCTAGTCAAGTTCTGATCATCAAGCCATCAAAGCTGGGTCAAATGGGTACTATCTATAAGTTTGGGCATTCTTGTGTGTCTCCCCTCACTGGGTGCTTTGTTCTCAGTTCCAGCCCTCTGTGGCTATCTATGTACTTGTCCATGGGCTCAGGAGTCCCCAGGTCTCAGCACACTTTGGACCAACCAACCCCTCCTTTTCTCTCTCTCTCATCTCCAAGTCGATGGGAATCTATGGAATATGGTTGAAGTTGGCCCATATCTTCATTGCTGCCTTTCTCCTCTTCCACTCATCAGGAGACCAACATGATCACCAGCAAGCTTAGATGACTGCTCATGTGTTCCCTTTGAGTTTCAGTCTTGGAGGGGGATTTGTCCTGAAGGGACTTCTTGATTGCTTGCCTTGATGGCTCCCCAGCAAACAACTTGCTTGTTCTTGTAGTAGTCAATCAGACTGTCATTTTTGTTTTGGATTTTTCTTGCTGGTCTTTCTTCCAAGAAGTATCTTCTGTTCCTCTAGCTATTTCAGGCTGGTCTGCTTGTGGGAATGTCCCACTTCAGAAGGTTCTTGATAGGGATCAGGATTCCACCTAAGATCCTATAGACTACAAAGGCTCTGCAGGAAGCCTATTTCACTGAGCAAATTCTAGAGCCCCTATTCTAGCCAGATATAGGCTAAAGATGGTTTTACAAGCTTTCCATAATCATGTTTCCCGATATTCCTTTCTATCCTACTCAAGTGTCTATTTTACAGTAGTAGGCAAGGGAAACCAATATTCATAAGACAGCCAAATATCTTAACATTATTTCCCCTCTTTTACCCATTCAGTCTATGCCTCGATCCCTGTATCACAGAACCCTGTTGTTCCAAGGTTGAGCATACATCACTATTTACCTCTGTTCCATTTAGCCCATGCAAACCTGCCTAAATGTTCTCCTGTCTGCCTTGTTTTTCCATCACCCTTCCCCTTCTTGTGCCCTCCCCAATATCCAAACTATAATGTGTCTATTCCTTGCCCTGTGTGCTACCGTCTCCTCCCCGCACATAACCAACAAATATTTGTTTTTCCTTTTAGTATGAAACCCAGTAGCTTTTAAGGGTGTTACTCAGTTTCCACATATTTGATTTTTTCAGCTTGATTTTCCTCTGTTGGTTTCTAATTTTAAAGCATTATAATCTAAAAAGAAGCTTTGTGATAGGGTAATGTTTTAAAATTTATTGAGGTTCACTTTATTTTTAATGAAATTTTCTCACTGTTATTTTAGTAACTTGGATTGGATATGAAAGCTGGGCAAAAAGAGTCATATGAACAAGTGGAGGTCTGTCTGAGATGAGGCAGATGCAGGAGCTACAGCAATAGAGAGAGTTTGACCAGAGCATTCACGCTCCCAAGGAAAAAAAGGGTGGTGACTTGAGTCATACCCTCTTGTAAATTGGGGGCATCTACAATCTTTGTTGTTGTTAAATGCTGTCGAATTGGTTATTACTCATAGTGACCCTGTATAGGGTTTCCAAGGAGTGACTGGTGGGTTATGATTAGTAGTCCAGTGCTTATCTTACAGCACCACACCAGGACTCTTTAATCAGTGGTGGTGGTGTAATCATAGGGTTTCTGAGGCTGTACATCTTTATGGTAGCAGAAAGCCTCATCTTTCTCCTGCGGAACAGCTGGTAGTTTCCAACTGATGACCTTGAGGTTAGCAGCCTAACTCATAAACACTATGCTACTAGAGCTCCTTCAAAATTTTTAAATAGATGCCAGCCCATAAAATTGCTGTGAAAGCCACCGCAAGCCTATACATTCCTCAGGGCTTTAGGACCTACAAGTAAATGTATTTCTCATCCTTTTTCGTATCTTTCTCAAAAGACTGTCTGAGGGAGAGCTCTTCAGTATGAGCTCCATCGTTACAAATCATATGTACTGTCTTCAAGTACTGTTAAGAGGAAATCACAGATAGTGTTTCAAAACAACAACAAAAATTGATGTAAAGAAGTAACTAAATCTGTAAAAAAGTAACTAAATCCTGAGCAAAGTTCCATGCAATTTTAACCATTTGTAAGATTAAAACAAGACAGTAAGCTACCAAATTTATTCACATCTGTGATACGTGATTCCTTTTCCCATGCTATAGATTATATGTGTTGTTGTTAAGTGTCATCAAGTTGGTACCAACTCATAACAACCCATAGTATAGGGTTTCCAAGGAGCAGTTGGTGGGTTTGAACTGTCGACTTTGTGGTTAGCAGTCCAGTACTTATCCTACAGCACAACACCAGCACATGTACCAGAATACATTTTGTCTTCACCTCTGCATACTTGGTCCTCTGATATTGTGAGTGAGCAAAAATGAGATTTTCTGCAACTATGACAAAACATATAGTGAATAGTGAAGTTATTTAGTGAGGAAAAATCCAAATGAGAATGAGTAAGAGAAGGAAAGCTCCCAATTTTACTGATTTTTCATCTCTTTGCAAAAAGCACTGTTAATTCAACAAGTATTTAATGAGCATCTACTATCTCTGGTAGTGTAGTGGTTATGAATCGGGCTGCGAACCTTACAGTCAGCAGTTCAAAACTACCAGCCGCTCCGTGAGAGAAAGATGAGACTCTCTGTGCATGTAAAGATGTAATCCATACCGAAAGCTGTGCTCTTTGATTTCATCAGTAAATGTTTTAAGTCCTCTTCACTTTCAGCAAGCAAGGTTGTATCATCTGCATATCTCAGGATGTTAATGAGTCTTCCTCCAATCCTGATGCCATGTTTTTCTTCATATAACGCAGCTTCTCAGATTATTTGCTCAGCATACAGGTTGAATAAGTATGGTGAAAGAATACAATCTTGTCGCACACTTTTCTTAATTTTAAACCAATCAGTGTTCCTATGTTCTGTTTGAACAACTGCCTCTTGGTCCAGGTACAGATACCTCATGAGCACAATTAAGCATTCCAGAATACTCATACTTTGCAATGTTGTCCATAGCTTGTCATGATCCACACAATTGAAAACTTTTGCGTAGTCAATAAAGCACAGGTAAACATCTTTCTGATAGTCTCTGCTTTCAGCCAAGATCCATCAGACATCAGCAATGATATCCCTTGTTCCACGGTCTCTTCTGAATCCAGCTTGAACCTCTGGAAGTTCTCTGCCAATGTATGATTGTAGCCGTTCCTGTATCACTTTTAGCAAAATTTTATTCGCATGGGATATCTAAGAGATTGTCGATGATTTCCGCATTCTGTTGGGTCACCTCTCTTTGGAA
>NW_006408846.1:2924686-2929076 GCF_000296735.1 Chrysochloris asiatica
TTCTATGTGTTCTACCTGGTGAGGTCCATGTGTATAGTCATCTGTTATGCTGTCTAAAGAAGATATTTGAAATGAACAAATCATTGGTTTTGCAGAATTCTATCATGCATTCTCCATCACCATTTCTACCACCAAGGCCATATTTTCCAACTACTGACCCTTCCTCTTTGCTCTCAACCTTTGCATTCCAATCATCAGTAATGATCAATGCATCTTGATTGCATGTTTGATCAATTTCAGATTGAAGAAGTTGGTAGAATTCTTCTATTTCATCCTCAGTGGCTTTAGTGGTTGGTGCTTAAATTTGAATAATAGTGGTATTAACTGGACTTCCCTATAGGCGCATGGATATTATCCTATCACAGACAGCATTGTGCTTCATGACTGATCTGGATATTTTCTTTTTAATGATGAATGCAACACCTTTCTTCTTCAATTTGTCATTCCCAGCATAGTAAACCATGTGGTTGTCAGATTCAAAATGGCCAATATCAGTTCATTTTAGCTCACTAATGCCTAAGATATCGATGTTTATGTGTTCCATTTCATTTTTGATAACTTCCAATTTTCCCAGATTCATACTTTGTACATTCCATGTTCTGATTTTTAATGGATGTTGAAAGCTGTTTCTCTTCATTTTGAGTTGTGCCCCATCAGCAAATGAAGGTCCCATGGGCTTTTCTTCCATGGGCTTTACTCCATTCGCGTTATCACAGTCAACTCTACTTTGAGGAGGTAGCTCTTCCCCAGTCACATTTTGAGTGCCTTCCATCCTGAGGGGCTCATTTCCCGGCACTATATCTGACAGTGTTTCTCTGCTATTCATGAGGTTTTCAGTGACTAAATATTCAGAAGTAGTTTGTCACTCTTTCTTCCTTGGGTATGTTTGTCTGGAAGCTCATCTGAAACCTGTCCACCATGGTGACCCTGCTGGTAATGGCCACCACTTGTCTGTCAGTTTGTCGTACTGTGGTGGCTTGTGAGTTGCTGTGATTCTGAAAGCTACAGGTACCTTAGGAGAGGTACAAAAGAGAAAGATTAAAGTCATTTGGTTAATGAAGAGTAAGAAGAAAATGTCATTTTTTTTTTTTTTTGAGTAACCACTAATGAAATAATTGTGAGATAGATACTACTAGGATAATTTTTAATGTCAATGAGGTTTGAGCACAATTTAGTGCTCATTTCATAGCTAAAATCCAAAAAATTAAAATATAATGCTTCTTCCTCATGCCATATACAAAAAGAACTTAGCATGTATTAAAGACCTAAATGTGAATCCCAGAATTATAAAAGGCCATCGGTGAAAAAATAGGGACAAATTTGAGGGCTCTAATACACACACATTACCAAACATTGAGAAAATTACACAAACAAAAGTAGACAAAATAAATTATTAGGACATACTAAAAATTAAAAACTTATGTGCATCAAAAGATTTCACCAGAAGAATAAAAAGGGAACCCTCAGAATGGGAAAAAATCTTTTGCAATGACACATCAGACAAGGGACTCATTTCTGAAATATATAGGAAACTACAACACCTCTACAAGAAAAAGACAAATAATCCAATTAAAAAATGAGCATAGGACATGAGCAGACACTTCACCAAGGAGGAGATTCGGGCAGCCAACAAACATATGAAGAAATGTTCACGATCACTAGCCACTAGAGAGATGTAAATCAAAACAACAACGAGATATCATCTCACACCAGCAATAACAGTAAAGATAAAAAAAAGTAGAGGACAATAAATGCTGGCGAGGATGCAGAGAGATTAGGACCCTCCTACATTGCAGGTGGTATTGCAAAATGGTCCAACCACTCTTGAAAATAGCCTGGTGCTTCCTCAGAAAGTTGGAAATAGAAATATCTTATGATCCAGCAATTCCTTGATATTTATCACAAAAAATATGAGCTACAACACAAGTAGATATATGCTCACCAATGTTCATAGCAGGACTACTTACAGTAGCAGAAAGATAGAGACAACCTAAGTGCCCATCAATGGAAGAATGGCTAAACAAATTTTGGTGCATACACACAATGCAATATTATGCTACCTTGTAGAATAACAAGGACACTACAAGCCACCGCATAACATGGATGATCCTTGAGGACATTATGCTGAGTAAAATTAGTCACAAAAGGAGAAATGCTGCATAGGACCATTAATGTAAAAGCTTAAGAAAAAGTACTCACACTAAAAGGGGGGAAAAAATTATTTGTTAGTTACTGGAGTGTAGGGGGTGGAGCAAGGGGAGTGAAAGGAATGTGGACCATAGGGTAGGGAGTAGACACATGATAGTTTGGGTTCTGAGGGGGTGCAATACACAAGAAGGGGGAGGAGAATGGAAGAACAAGGCAGATGAGAGAAGTTTTAGGCAGGTTTGCATGGACTAAGTGGGACAGAGGTAAATAATTCTGCATGCGCAACCTTGGAACAACAGAACTCTGGGATACAGGGATTGTGGCATGGTTTGAAAGGGTAAAAGAGGGGAAATAATGTTATGATGCTTGGCTGTCTTTTGAATCTTGGTTTCCCTTGACACCTATTGTAAAATAGACACTTGTGGGAGAGAGAAAGAAATAGTGAGAAACAGCACCATAGAAAGCTTATAAGTCCATCTTCAGCCTCTAACTGATCGGAATACCTAAAATGGGACTAGAACTTGCCCAGTGAAGGAGGCTTCCTGCAGAGCCTTTGCATTGCATAAGACCATAGGTGGAATCCTGATCCCCATCCAGAATCTTCTGCGGTGGGAAATTTCCACTTGAAAGGGCAAGCAGACCAACCTGGAGTGGCTAGAAGAACAAACATAATTCTTGAAAGAAAGACCAGCAGGAAAAATCAGAAACAATAACGGCAGTCTGATTGACTTCTACAAGAACAAGCAAGTTGTTTGCTGGGAAGCCATCAAGGCAAGCGGTCCGGTCACCTCAGGCAAAACCCATTCCAAGACTGAGACTCAAGGGTAATACATGAGCAGGCATGAGGTCTTGCTGGTGACCACACTGGTCTACCGATAAGAGGAAGTCAGGAAAAATAGTAATGAGGTTGTGAGATAAGTCTGACCATGTTCAATAGGCTCCTGTCAACCTGGATTGAGACCTGATTGGCCAGCAGTATGATGAGAACTGGGGACTCCTGGGCCCAGGGACATGGTCACAGAGGACTAGAGCAGAGACAAGCATCCAGCTGATATTCAGTGAGGGAAGATGCACAAGAACTCCCATACTTGCAGATAGTACCCATTTGATCTGGTTTCAATAGCTGGATGATCAGAACTCAACTAGAGGAAGAAAGAAGAGGGAAAAAAAGAGTAATCTGCTACAATTTGGTGAACTTGACCTATACTTATGGATGTAGTAAGCTCAAAAGAGAGAACGAATCTTTACAGTGAGGATCATTCCCACCCCCTCTGTACATAGGGCTGCCAGGAATGGGCAAGTTAGACATTGGCTACCCAAAATGGGGGACTACAAAGGCAAGAAGTGACTGGCTTACAAGCTTTCAAGAGGGAGCCTAGTTTCGGTGGGGGGAGGGGGTGGCGGTGAAGGTAGACTCTACACTGAGTCATTTCCAACCTGTCTGGATGGGGCTGGTGAAAGGAGATGGGTTAAGTCTCTTGTGGTTCAATAGTGAATAATTGTTATCAGGACTGATTGTGAATGTTGCAAATGTAAAGGTAGACAGTTTATAACAAAAGGAGGGGAGTGGTTGATCTTGCAGTCCAGGAGTGGAGGACCCTGGGACCATCAAGGGAGAAGAGCGGAGTGCAGGAGCCTGTCCAGAGAAGCAGTGACACCAGTGATGGAAGCAGAGATGATGACTTGGAGAGATGGAGCGGCCAGGGACTCTGGACTCACGGAGGGAGAGGGCTGTGTGCTGACGACTTGGGGGGCAGGCTTATGGGGTACGCCCTTTGGTTGTTTGAGTGGTTATATATTCCTGAGTGCTTCAGTGTACTTCTAAAAAACAAACAAAAAAACAACAACAACCAACCCAGAGTGAATGGAAGCAAATGCTGTTGAATGATGATGCATGGGAAGGATTGCAATCATTGCAATGAAATGAAATTCGATAGGATGAATGTAAAGCTGATGTTCTCCCATGTAAACTATTATTCAATTAACAATAAAAAAAAAAAAAAATACAATGCTTTTTGACTGCACATTTTAAAATTATACTGACTACACATTTGAAAACTTATTTCTCTTAAAAATTTAAACAGAGAAAAACAAGATGGCAGATTGGGTGGACGTATAGCAGAGAGCTCCGTCAACAACAACACAGAATACCTGACCAGGAAGGTTCAGGGGCTGGTCCCAGAACTCTGAACCACATATAAAGGAATACTTAGAAGGTTGGAAGGCTCACAGCTGGGGGAAT
>NW_006408846.1:2931872-2954796 GCF_000296735.1 Chrysochloris asiatica
TTTTTTTTGTTTGTTTGTTTTTTAAAAAAAGCTGAAGTGGATAAAGAGAAATACTTTTAAGTGATGGTATATGGAGGGGATTATAATCAATGTAATGAAACAAGTTATATGAATTGTTGAATGTGAAACTGATGATGTCCCCTGCAAACTTTCACTCAATCCACAATAAAAACCTTACATTAAAAAAAAAAATTTTTTAAACAGTATAGCATTGGTAAGTATGATTTTTTGAAGACTTCAATAACTTTCAGTAGCAGACACAAATATAATGATTATAAAAATATATATGATTATAAGTGATTGTAAAAATTGATGTTACATTTAAAGGAAGCCAACTACCTGATTAACTGATTTGGAATTGTTCCCATTCCAAAGAGAGGTGGCCCCAATGAATGTGGAAATCATCAGACAATATCATTAATATCACCTGCAAGTAAAATGGCTGCAACAGCACATTGACAAGAAACTGCCAGAATTTAAAGTCAGATTCAGACAAGGACATGAAATGAGGGATATTATTGCTGACATAAGATGGACCTTGGCTGAAAGCAGATACTATCAAAACTATGCTTAACTGTGTTTTATTAGCTGTGCAAACTCTTTCGATTATGTCAATCATAACAAGCTATGCACAATACTGTGGAGAATGAGTATTCTGGATTTCTTAATTGCGCTCATGAGGAACCTACACATAGACCAAGAGGCAGTCATTGAAACAGAACAAGGGGACACTGAAAGGTTTAAAACAGGAAAGGTGTGTGTGCCAGGGTTGTATTCCTTCATCATATTTATTCAGTCTGTATGCTGAGCAAAGAATAAGAAAAGTTGGGTTATTACAAGGAAGAACATGGCATCAGGATTGGAGGAAGATACATTAACAACCTATGATATGCCGATGATAAAACATTACTTGCTGAAAGCGACGAGAGCTTAAAATACTGATGAAGATCAAAGACCACAGCCTTCAGTATGGGTTGCACCTCATTGTAAAGAAACCAAAAATCCTTACCACTGGAGCAATAAATAATATCATGACAAATTGAGACTAGATTGAAGTTATTGAATATTTCATTTTGCTGGGATCCACCATCAACACCCATCTAAGCAACAGTCAAGAAATCAAATGACATATTGTATTAGACAGATCTGCTGCGCAGAACTCTTTAAAATGTTGAAGAGCAAAGATGTCAGTTTGAGGACTGAAAGTGTGCCTGACCTGAGCTATGGTATTTTCCATAGCCTCATATGCACGTGAAAGCTGAACAATGAATAAGAAAGACTATAGAAGAATTGATGCATTTGAGTATGGTGTTGGAGAATAATATTAAAGATACCATGAACTGCTAGAAGAACAAATCTGTGTTGGAAAAAGTATAACCAGAATGGTCCCTAGAAGCCAAGATAGCCAGACTTCATCTCTCATACTTCAAACATATTATCAGGAAGGACCAGTACCTAGAGAATGATATCATGCATGATAAAATGGGGGGAGAGGGAAAACCCCAATAAGATGGATTGGTACAGTGGCAACAACAGTGGGCTCAAGCGTAGCAGCAATTGTGAGGATGGCACAGGACCGGGTGGTGTTCCATTCTGTTGTACATAGGATTGCTGTGGTTTGGAACTGACTTGATGGCACCTAACCACATTAGAATTTAAGTTCAATGATGCCAGTGATTCTTGCCTATTTTCCCGCTGGAGAAGGATCTCATGTTTGGTAAGGTGGAGGGTCAGAGAAAAAGAGGAAGACCCCAATGAGATGGATTAGCCAAGTGGCAGCATTGATGGACTCAAGCATGGCAACAGTAGTGAGGTTGGCCCAGAATTGGGCAGTGTTTCGTTCTGCTGTACATAAGGTTGCTATGGGCCGGTACTGACTCGATGGTACCTAACAACAACAACATATCACAAGAGTCTAGAGCTAAGCTCTTCAATAGTATAGACAGTAATCACTTCTATTTCATATAAAATCAATTCAAATTAAAGATTTATTCTCTTAGTCTCAACTAGCCATGTTCTATGAAATTTTTAAAAAATCAAAGTGTTCCGTAATGGTAACTGTGCACTAGCCAGTTCTTTCAGTCCCATGTTAAATGGGGCAGTTCTTCATGGTGACAGTTAGCCACACATTCTATTTCTTGTCACTATTTCTGACTTATCACTTCTCTGTTGCTCCAGGTGAATACTGAACAATTGTATATTGCAACTATTTTATTAGATACAAACTTTGAAGCAGTTAAATTATAAAAGCTTGACCATATGGTACAGGACTAATTCTGTAATACTTTCAGCTTCTGGACTGCAAGAAATACTCTCTAAGAGGGTTAATGTAGAAGAAACACATATGTTGGATACCTCATTTTTCTCTAAATAGTATTATTAATCCACAGTTCTTATTGTATGTTGTTAGGTATTTTTGAGTCAATTACAACTCATCAGTACCTCATATGATACAGTAGAAATTCCCCATGTAGTTTTTTAGGTTGAGATTTAAAAAAAAAAAAAAATAATTTATTTATTTTGTTGTAGTTTGGGTGAAAATCTGCAGAGCAAATTAGTCTTCCAGTCAACAATTTATACACATTTTGTTTCGTGATATTAGGTACAATCCCCTAGATATAATAGAACTTCCTAGTTCTTCCCTGCTTTCCAATTACTATTAGTTTTTTTTTTTTCTTTCTAATCCTTCCTGCTTTGTAAGCTTTGTTTTGGGAAAATGCTGCCCTTTTAGTCTTGAATGAATAACTATACTGAAGAGTACATTCCTTCATTGTTTGGTTGAGGGTTGATCCCCCAGGGATGGGTGGCTACAGCACTACGTTTGAGGAGTGACAGTCTCAGAGGTGTCTCCAATCTCTGTCAGACTAGTTAGTCTTTTTTCTCCATGTTTTTGAATTTTGCTCTAAATTTGTTTTTTTTTCCCTTTTGGTCCAGAACCTTCTGTTGCGATCCCAATTGGCTCAATTAGTCGTGTTAGTTAGGCACCATAGATTGTAATCTTGATGTGAGCAGATTTCCATGTCTTTCTCTTGCAAAGACAAGATATTTCTTCTTCATAAAGATATAAAAAATTCAAAAGGGGATTAAAATAATCTATCCTAAGAGAAATGTATGGCTGTTTTAGTCTACCAATCAATTCTACAAATAATAGGGTTATGATGTAACCTAATCTCTAGCTTTCTATCTTGTTGTTGCTGTGAGGTGCCATGGAGTTGGTTCTGACTCATAGTTAACTTCTGCACAACAGAATGAAACACTGCCCAGTTCTACGCCATCCTCACAATTGTTGTTGCATTTCAGCCCATTGCGGTTACCACTGTCAATTCATCTCCTTAGGGATCTTCCTCTTTTTTGCTGACCCTCCACTTTATAAAACATGATTTCTTTCTACATAGATTGCTGTTATTGTTGTTGCTGTTAAGTGATGTTGAGTCATTTCTGACCCTGTATACGGTTTCCTGGGAGCGGCTGGTGAGTTTGCGCTGCAGATCTGGCAGTTCAAACCTACTTTGCAATCCAGCGCATTAACTCACAGCGCCACACCAGGATTCCTTTCCAGAGATCAGTCCCTCCTAATAACAAGTCCAGAATATGAGAGAGGAAGTCTTTCTATTCTGTCATCTAAGGAGCATTCTGTTTGTACTTCCTCTAATACAGATTTATTTGTTCTTCTGGCAGTCCACGGTACTTTAATAAAAATTCTTCTCCGACATCTTGATACAAATGCATCAATTTTTCTACTACAGTCTTCCTATTCATTGTCAAACTTTCACATGCATAATGACTTACATTTCTATAGTTCTGGTGTGGCACTGTAGGATAAGCACTGGACTGCTAACTGCAAGGTTGGCAGTACAAACCCACTAGTCACTCCTTGGGTCACTATGAGTCAGAACTGACTCGAAGGCACTAAAGAACAACTACAATTTATTTTTTCTGTAAATACAACTATGAATGTGGTGGACCATATAGTGGGAAAATGATGAAAACTTCTTAGATCTTACAACTTATTAAGGTAATGAGTTGCTGGTTGTGGGGGCTCAGGGGACACCATGTTCAACTGGCATAACTTAGCCCACAAAGACCATGTTCTATATCTTACTTTGGTGAGTAGTGGCTGGGATCTTAAACACTTATGAGTGACCATCTAAGGTACAACCATTGGTCTCTCCATGTGCAGAAGAAAAAAGAGTGATGAGAATTGCAGATGCTTGGAATCAATTAGTCCAATGGACTAATAGAACATGTGAACATCAGTCTTCTTGACTCTGAGACCAGAAGAATTAGATGGTGCCTAGTTGCCACTATCAATTGCTCCAAATGGGATCACATTAGAAGGTTGTGTACAGGGTTAGAGAAAATGTGGAACAAAACTCAAAATTATATAAAAAAAGACTATTGGTCAGAAAGAGACTGGAGGAACCTGAGATTATCGCCCTCGACCACCCAATTTTCAATCAAGCATTAGTTAAGTATATAGTGGGAACAACAATGTTAGTTGTTATTAAAACAAGGGATGGGAAGGTGGGTGGAATGGAAAGAGGAACCACAGGGAGGAAGTGTGATAACTGTTGTGGTGGAAGGGATTGCAATCATGAGCTGAAACAAAGTGTATAACTTGCTGAATATAAAACTGATGACTCAGTTCACAATAACAAGTAAAATAATAATAATAATAATAATAATAATAATACCATGGCTTGAATCAGGCAGACCGTAGACTTCAAACTGATACCTTTGCTCTGGAACACTTTAAACAGGTCTTGTACAGCAGACTTGCCTACTGTTTGATTTCTTAACTGTTGTTTCCGTGCATGTTGATTGTGGATCTAAGTAAAATGAAGTCTTTGACAACGTCAATCTTTGCTCCATTTAGCATGATGTTATTTATTGCTCCAGTGGTGAGTATTTTCATTTTCTTTACTTGAGGTGAAATCCACACTGAAGGCTGTGTTCTTTGATCTCCATTAATAAGTCCTCTTCATTTCCAGAAAGCAAGGTTGTATTATCTGCACATTGCAGGTTGTTAATGAGTCTTCCTCCAATCCTGATGACATGATCTTCTTCATATAATTCAGTTTCTCAGATAATTTGCTCAGTGTACAGAATGAATAAGTATGAGGAACAAACACAACCCTGGCACATGCCTTTCCTGATTTTAAGCCTTTCAGTATCCCCTTAGTCTGTTCTAACAACTGTCTCTTGATATATGTACAAGTTTCTCATAAGTACAATGAAATGTTCTGGAATATCGATTCTCAGCCATGTTGTTGTCCCTAGCATGTCATGATCCACACAGTCAAATGCCTTTGCATAGTCAACAAAGTACAGGTAAATATCTTTCTGGTATTTTCTGCTTTCAGCCAAGATCCATCTGATGTCAGCAATGATATCTCTCATTCCAAGTCCTTGTCTGAATCTGGCTTGAACCTTTGGCAGTTCCCTGTCAATGAACTGTTGCAGCCATTTCTGATTTATCTTGCATGTGATATTGTTGCAGACCATGTAGAAGTTCGAGGCCCACTGGGCCCGAGTGTCACAGGCCGCAAGCTCTGAGGAACAAATTAGGCCACTGGCAGTCATGGCAAATTGTTTTTAATCTTAATATCCAGTTAATTGCAAATATGAGCCCTTATTATCCACAGAGAAATATTAAAACCCCCTAAAGCCGAGACTGTGAGACTGTGATGTTTGCAAGGTCAAGCCTTCCTCCAAAGGATTAACTAAAAATATCTTAGCTACTTCTCGGTTCTTTGTTCTATAGACAAAGAAACCATCCTCCCTAATCCCTTTTCCAGGTGCAGCCCATTCACCTACCGCAGACCTGGCTGAGGAAGCTAAAACAGCAGGACTTTGCCCAAGCTTTTGTCCTTCCCTCTCACCTTGCCCCAACTTAGCTCAGGGGCTATAGATATGTTAATTGAGCCTGAGAAACCAAGTTGCTGGCCTGGGATTCGAACCAGCGATGTAAGATGTAAAGTTACCTGAAGGTCTGGGAAAGTACTGATGTTAGCTGTACCTTGCCTTGGTCCTTCCCAGCTTGGTGTGAAGCTCCTCCCCTAAATGAAACAGAGGCCCAGGGCGTCCCAGGTGTGCATTACAGGTTGGAGGGCATGCAGTAAGGATTGCAGGGCAGTGAGTTGCTGCCTGCAGAGGCCACGATGCCTGTGCTCCCAAGTCTGCCCATCAGTGATGTATCCACCCTGGATTTGGGGTGTCTCTCTGTCTCCCTCCTTCTGTCTGTGTATTCTTTCGCTATCACTGTCGCCGCTGGATATCCCCTCCTCGTGAACCAAACACTCGTGAACAAAACCTATGTCGAGGTCAGTCCCCGGCATGATATTAATGACATTTCTGCATTCCATCCGGTCGTCTTTCTTTGGAATGGGTACAAATATGAATCTCTTCTGATTATCAGTTGACCAGGTAACTGTCTTTCAAATTTCTTGACAGTGATGAGTGAGTGTTTCCAGTGCTGGATCATTTTGTTAAAAAATTTCAATTTGTATTCTATCAGTGCCTGGAGCCTTGTTCTTTGTCAATGCCTTCAGTGTACATTGGATTTCTTTCTTCAGTACTATCGATTCTTGATCACTGGCCATTTCTTTTTGGTACAGTGACTCTATGTGTTTCTTCCATCTTCCTTTGTTGCTTTCCTTGTCTTTCAACATCTTGCTCATAGAATCCTTCAATATTGTAAATCAAGGCTTGAATTTTTCCCTCCGTTCTTTCAGTTTGAGAAATGCTGAGTGTGTTCTTCCCTTTCAGTTTTGTAATTCCATGTCTTTGCACATTTCATTATAATATTTGACTTTTTTCTTTTTGAGTTGCCCTTTGAAATTTTCTGTTCGATGATTTTACCTCCTAATTTCTTCCACTTACCTTAGCATCTCTATTGTTGTTGTTGTTGTTGTTATGTGCCGTGGAGTTGGTTCTGACTCATCGCGACCCTGTACAGGGTTTCCAAGGCTGTAAATCTTTACGGGAGCAGAAAGCCTCATCTTTCTCCCGCGGAGCAGCTGGTAGTTTCAAACTGCTGACCTTGCGGTGTGGGGAGAAATTTTCTGAGGCTTCTCTGGCATCCATTTTGGTCTAGTCCTTCTTTCTTGTCTTCTTAATGAACATTTGCTTTCTTCCTGTATGATGCTCTTGATGACATCCCACAACTCTTCTGGTCTTGAGTTATTAGTGTCTAATGCATCAAATCTGTTCTTCAGATCTCTAAATTCAGGTGGGATATGTTCAAGGTCATATTTTAGCCTTTGTGCACTTGCGTGTGAGCAATTGAGGCCTGTTCCATCTGGCCTTGTTTTGGCTGATGATGGAGCGTTTCCACCATCTCTTTCCACAGATAAGTCAATTTGGTTTCTGTTTATTTCATCTGGTGAGGTCCATGTGGATAGTCGTCTTTTATGTTGTTTAAAAGAGGTATTTGCAATGACAATGCCATTGGTCTTAGAAAATTCAGTCATGCAATCTCATATTTCTATCACCAAAGCCATATTTTCCAAATATAGATCTTTCCTTTTCATTTCCGACCGTTGTATTCCAGTCACCAGTAATTATCAATATATCATGATTGAATGCTTGATCAATTTCAGATGGAAGATGTTGATCTGTTGTTATTGTTAAGTGTTGTTGAGTCAGTTCTGACTCATAGTGACCCTGTATAGGGTTCCTGAGGAGCAGATGGTGACTTTGAACTGCCGACCTTGTGATTCAAACCAACCTCGTGGTCGATAGGTTATCCTAGAACACCACACCAGGACTCAGAAGAGCTTGGCTTTCGTGGTTTGTGCACGAATTTGAGTAATAGTGGTATTAACTTGCCTTCCTTGTAGGCATATGGATACTATCCAATACAGACAGCATTGTACTTCAAGATAAATCTCGAAATGTTATTTATTGAGGATGAATGCAGCACCTTTCCTCTTTAATTTGTCATTCCCTGTACAGTAAACCACTTGATTGATTACAAATGGCAATACCAGTCCATTTCCACCCACTAATGCCTATGATATCAATATTCATGTGTTCTAATCCATTTTTGATAACTTCCAATTTTCCTAGATTCATACTTCATACATTCCATGTTCTGATTATTAAGGGATGTTTGCAACTGTTTCTTCTCATTTTGAGTTGTGCTCCATCAAAAAATGAAGGTTCTGAAAGTTGTGCTCTATTCATAAGTACTGTGTTATAATCAACAGTACTTTTAGGAGGCAGCTCTGTCCCAGTCATTTTTTGAGTGCCTTCCAGTCTGAGGGTTTCATCTTCCTGTACTATATTTGACAATATTCTGCTGGTATTCTTGTGGTTCTCGTTTTCTAGCACTATATTTGACAATGTTGTGCTGCTATTCATAAAGTTTTCAACAGCTAATCATTCAGAAGTCATCCGCCTCTCCTTCTTCCTAGTCTGCCTCTCCTTCTGAAACCTGTCCACCACAGGTGAAGTTCTGCTGAAACTTGTCCACCATAGGTGACCCTGCTGGTATTGAAAAGAGGCATAGCTTTCAGCATCACAGCAACATGCAAGCCTCCCAAGTAAGACAAACTGACAGGTAGAGCGTTCTACCTTATATGATTTAAAATTTTTAAAAAATCCTCAAGCATGAGACTGCTTTTCCTAAAGTTCTTTGGCTTGCTTAACATCTATACATTCTCTCTTAATATTTATAACCATTATTATTCATTTCCTTATTTAAATATTTGAAAACTTTAATAATTTTCAATACATATGAATAAACTCATAATTATTACTATTTATAAGTTTATTCTGGCAAATATTCATATGCATCTTTTATATATCCATATTTTGTACCCTAATTGAGAATTTTAGCATGTAAATAAATGTTGTTGTTGTTAAGTGTTGTCAAGTCGATTCTGAACCTGTATAGGAGCAGCTGCTGAGCTTGAACCCCCCACCTTGCAGTTCAAATGGCTTTGTAGTCTGGTGCATTAACCCACAGCACCACACATAATATGAATTAGAACAAATATGTATATGTGAAATGAAGTATTCATATATGAAAATTAAATCGGAATATCTTGCACTTATGTTACTAATGCTGCTACATTTATGTGGTCACATAATTAGTGATCCTACAAATTCAGAGTGCTAGAAAGAAGTGTAAGCCAATATTTGCTATTCATAGACTATGAACAGCAGATTTTGGCTGTCTATCTAAGCTGAAGCAGAGCTTCAGTGTATTCATAGTGGGTGTTGCAACACATATGTTGTCATCTTCCTACATTTTAGCCACGTTACTTTGGTTCCTTCTCAAGATTGCAATAATTGTATTATACCTGTTGTTGCTAAGTGCCATCAAATCTGTTTAGACTCATGACAGCACTGTATAGGGTTTCCAAGGCAGTAGTAAATCTTTACTCCAGCAGAAAGCCTCATCTTTCACCCATAGAATGGCTGGTGGGCACAAATCTCTGACCTTGTGGTATATAGACCAATGCTTAGCCTACAGAGCAATCCATCTCCCCCTTTTTTTGTTTTTGTTTTTAAGTGCCACGGAGAAAGTTCCGACTAATAGCAACCCAGTGTGGAGTTTCTGAGGCTGTAAATCTTTATCATACTTACTCAAGATAAAATCTCTCTTTTGCTAAGCTGTTCCTTCCCTATTAATATAAACTAACTGCCTCTTAAGTTTCTCATCTAATCTTTTGTGTTGTTGTTATCTGTTTGATCCCATATAGATAGTTTGCTCTGGTAGCGTAGTGGTTACAAATCGGGCTGCTAATCGCACGGTCAGCAATTCGAAACTACCAGCTGTTTCATGGGAGAAAGATGAGACATTCTGCTCTCGTAGAGATTTGCAGCCTCGGAAACCCTGTACAGGGTCACTGAGTCGGCACATAACAACAACAGTGCTTTTGGTCACTGTTCATGTTGTCTTTTACTATCTTAATTATAGCTTGGGCGCAGCTTCTCTTTTAGCTCATAGAATTTTTAGGACAGAGTTTATCTTAAACCTATTATCAGTGAAAACAAAGGTGAGGGAAAGATTATTAAATTTCTGTTAGGTTTAAAATTGATCTCTTTTAGGGATGTAGTGCGTTAGTAAATTTTTAAATTTAATCAATGAAAACATAGTGGGAAATTCCACATTACTCACTGATCATGATTTCAACAAATGTATGGCAGTTACTAGTAACATTTTTGGTTGTTACTTTCTCAATTTCCTTTCTTTTTTGCCCCAGAGTGAATTAAAGGAAACTCCCGTCTTTGGAAACACTTCTTCTTTGAGTTAACCATTTATATTTAGAACTTTCTAAATTCACCAAGTATTTCTGAATATATTCTCTGTATCCACAAAATACAGGAAATATATTTTGGAAAAAAAATAGAAGAGGCTCCCAGTTCTCCTAAGCACTAAGGCAACAAAGAAATTAACACACAATGGTGATAGAGGAATCTCATAGTAAAAGTGAGTACTTTTTCTCTTCCCATTTTCAAAAAAGCTGATAGATTTATAACTAAGAGTTGAAAATATGAATTGATGGTAGTTGTGTAGAGTGAAGATGATAGTGGGAAGGAGGAGGAGATGGAAGGAAATGAGGATGACTTCAGTGAGGAGGAAGGCAACAGATAGATTAAAAAAGACAAGTTAACAGAAACTTCTTGACAAAATGTAGATTGGACCACAAGAGGAGATAAAATATGTAAAAGAGAAATAATAGGGAAAAGAATGAGAATAATTTGGGAAGATTCTTTTGAAGTGAAGAGAGAGAAGAGAGGTGTAGAAAACACACTTAGGCGCATAATGTATCTGAGACTCTGACTGTCTCATTGTTTGCTTCTCTTCAGTGACACAAAAGGATTTGTATTGAGAGGATATTGAATGAAAGTTCTAGAAATATTTAGAACCAATGTAGAAATTCATACTTTCAAAATTGGATTTCTCACTACTTTACTATAGCAAACTTCACTGGGATATTGTACAGTGGTTCTAAAAAACAACTTTTTATGTAACATATCTTGAAAATTTCTTTTATGTCAGTAATACATGATTATTTTCACTACTGTAAAGAATCTCATTGTATAATATTACATAATTTAAACTTTGTACTGTTGATAATACACATGTAAGTATCAGGTTCCAGTGTTAGTGTTTACAATTTCTACAAATAATGCATAAGTTCAATTATATTAATAGAATAGGTCTAAAGATTTCAAATTGTTGTGGCAAACGTAGTGCATTTAAAAACTGATAAATGCTGCTAAATTGATTTTGATTTTTGATTTGTAGTATCAGGAGTAGAATATATATCCTTACTAATAGATCTTATTTTTTCTCAGTCTTGCCAATACTGCATATTTTCAATGTACATTTAAACAATTGATATTTTAGTCTACATTTCCCTGATTGAGCATATTTTTGTAATGGACATTCACATTTTTTTCCCCAGTGAATTTCCTGTTCAAAGTATTGCTTAGTTTTCTAATTGATTTTTAAATTCTTTATAAATTCTGGATATTAGTGTTGTGGCAAGAATGTTTTCAATATGTTCCTCATGTTTTAACATTATTTTAGTTTTTAACAAGGTTTTTGTTTTTATATAGCCAAATGATCTATTTTTATGGCATTTATGGTTTTGATCTTGCTTGTAAAAGCCTTTCCTACTCAAAAATTAAAAAGAAATTGTTTCCAATTTTCCATCTTATTGATTTACTTACCAGTGTGTGCTAAAACTGATTTGTTTAGGGGAAATCTCTAAGCGCTCCTCTAGGTTTGAAATTATTTTTGTTGTTGTTAAATGCTGTTGAGTCGGTTCTGATTCATAGTGATCCTGTATATGGTTTCTGAAGAGTGGATGGTGGGTTTGAACTGCTGACCTTGTGGTTAGCAGTCCAGTGCTTACCCTATAGCACTACACAAGGACTTCTTAAATATTTTAGATGCTCTCATATTTAGCTTGGTGCTTAGAATTGGCTTCCGTAGCTTATGTGACTGAGAAGATCATTTTTCTTTCTGCCCTTTAGAAGCATACCGACATCCCAAGCTGCTTATTTGGATTATTGCTGTAGTTTTCATCTCACTTCTCAGTGCCTGCTTTATTGCAAGTTGTTTGGGTGAGTTATTGGCAAAAGTGGAGCTCTTATAAAGTGTTGTAAGTTGTTTGTCATTTTGATTTCCCTCAACGTATCATTCCATAATGCCTTCAAGATCTTGGATTTAAAATTCAGAGCTACATATTTAGCTTTCTATTCTTTGATGGCTCTATCCTGGGTCAGGGAGTGAAAGATGGACCATCTGTGTTCATGCTGTAGTGAAGCATCCCCCACTTTGGACTGGGACTACAAAAGGCAACATCTTATGAATAAAGAGTAATCAGGAAACTATTAACTTGCAATGAACTTCAACGTATCTTTGAAAAGAAGAACAAGCTGGGAAGACTAGCTTTTCCTAATACCCAAACCTAATATAAGGAGCTCTGGTAGCGTAGTGACTACGAATCGGGCTGCGAACCTTAAGGTCAGTGGTTCGAAACTACCAGCCGCTCCGCGGGAGAAAGATGAGGCTTTCTACTCCCGTAAAGATTTACACCCTCGGAAACCCTGTACAGGGTCGCTATGGGTCGGAACCGACTCGACGGCACTTAACAACAACAATATAAAGTTATTTTAATTAAAATAAGATCCTAAAGGATAGACAAACAGGCCAGAGAAAAAGAATGGAGAGCTTTCATCCCCCATCCGATAGAAGTCTCTAAGAGGCACAGTCCCACTAGTGAGGTACTTTCTTACACCTTAGAACAATCAACAGCAGCATTTAACCAAGGACAAAGTTCAGAAGGCGAGGAAAGAAGGAGAAATTGAGATAGGAAACATATCATAATATGCATAATTAATAAATAGTTATTGTTAGGTGCCATTGAATCAATTTCTACTTATAGTGATCGTGTGTGATAGGGTTGAACTTCCCAATAGGTTTTTCTTAGCTGTGGAGTCCTGGTGTGGCACTGTAGGATAAAGCACTGGACTTTAAAGTTGGCGGTTCAAACTTACCAGCCGCTCCTGGGAAAACCTATACAGGGTTACTATGAGTTGCATCCGACTTGGTGGCACTTAACAACAGCAACAATCTTTATGTAATCAGATTGCCAGGGCTTTCTTCTGCAGAGCCTCTGGGTGGATTCAAATTGCCAACCTTTGGATTACCAGAAGAATTATTATAACCATTATGCCACTGTTGTTGTTGTTGTTAAGTGCCATTGAGTTAGTTCCTGTTCATAGTGATCCTGTATAGGGTTTCCAAGGAGCGGCTGGTGAATTTAAACCGCCAGCCTTGTAGTTCAAACTGACGTTGCTGTCCAGTGCTTTATCCCACAGTGCCACACCAAGACTCCACTGTGCCACTGGTGCTCCTTAATAAAAGATTGTTGTTGCAATGTGCCATGGAGTTGATTTTGACTCATAGTGGCCCCATTTGACAGAGTAAGAACTGTGCAATAAGGATTCCTAGGCTGTAATCTTTACAGGATCACATGCCAGGTCTAATATCTACCAAGCTACTGCTGGGTATGAACCACCAGTCTTTCCAAGTACCTAATCATTGTGATAACAGTGCTCCTTAATGAAGGATTAGTGTGCAAAGTATATAAAAAATACTTTAAATCAATAGGAAGAATACAGATTGCACAACAGAAAAATGGGCAAAGACTTGAATAGGCACTAGACAAAAGAGAAAATTTAAATAATTAACATGTAAACAAGTCTCAACCCTGTTAGTTATCAGGGAAATGCAAATTCAACTCAGATTGAGTTACAATCATAAACACACCAGGATGGGAACAATGAAAAACGTGCTACTGAATATTGACGATGCTATGAAGTAACTAGACCTAGTGTGTTGCTGCTTATGTGAGGGCTGAGTGGTGTAACCACTTTGAAAAATTTGACTCTGTCCAATCCTGCTCTGCGCACATGGGGGTACAGTAGGGAGTTTGCTCATGTGCTGTAGTATGCATATTCAAAAATGCTCGTAACAGCATAGTTCACAATAGTAACAAACTGGGGATTATCTATGGGGAATGGAATAGATAGTGCATTAAGGTAATAGATCGCTTTACAACAATGACAATGGGTGAATTAGAGCTGCATGCTGCAACATGGGTACATTTTAGGAATAAGATGCAGAGTGGAAGTCAGACCTAAATGAATATAAGCTGTATCACTGCATTTCAGTAAAGGTCAAAATCAGGTGATTTGGATCTAAATGGTTTAGGGATATATTGTTAAGTGGTGAAATTTTGAAGCAAAGCACAAAAGTGATTATTTAAAAAGCTCAGGGGTCATTCCCTTTAAAGAGGAGGAAGTGGATTGATTGTGTTTGGGGTATGGTTCTGTTTGGCAAGGTTCTGTTTCTTGACTTGAATATTTGTTATCAGTATCAGAAGTGCTTTTTTTATAATAATTTGTTAAACTATACATTTATGCTTTTTCACTTTTCTATGTTTAATTATATTAAAAAATAAACAAAAAGTCTTACAAAACTTTGCAGAACAATTCCAGTGTTCACCTAAAATATCCACTCTAACACAAATTCAGATACAAAAATATGCTTAAAAGTACAAGCACATGAAGATCTGCACAGCTATCCTTATGAAACACAAAATGAGCAATCTGATAAGAAAAATATTAATTTTCAATGAAACGTTTCCAATCAATTCACTGAGAGCTGGAACAAAGAAGTTGAGTGAGAATAAAAGAGAATATGGGAGCCTTAGGTGTCCTGGTGTGGCACTATGGAATAAGCACTGGACTACAAGGTAGGTTTGAACTGCAAGGCCAGCAGCTCAAACCCACCAGCCACTCCTCAGAAACCCTATACAGGGTTGCTGTGAGTTGGAACCAACTCAATGGCACTTAACAACAACTATTATGGTGTAATCAATCCCTGGTGGCACAAAGGATTATGGTGCTTCACTACTAACTGAAAGGTTGGTGGTTCAAGTCCACCCAGACATATCTTGAAAAAAATGTCTGGAGATTTACTTCCAATAAATCAGCTATTGAAAACCCTATGGAGTGCTCATCTAGTCTGATGCATCTGGGGTTGTTAGAAATCAAAATCAGACTCAATTCAATGGCAAGTAGTAATGGTAAGGAAAAAGTAACTATTATGGTAAGAGAATTTCCTTAATTAAGTGACTGTATCGGGAAGGAAATAAACTTGTTTTCTTCCTTGTCAGTGACTCATCACAACTTTCTACGCTGTGAAGCAGGTCCCAGAAAATTCAAGTTACCAGATTACTACAGCAAGCTGACTTGTACTGGAAAGAATTCAGAACTGAAAGGTACAGAAAGCAGAGAGCATATAAGAAGTTTTCTTATTTTTATTTCCATTCCAACTCATAATCTCATTTAAAGAATATCAGTAGTAAACTAGGAGAGATTAAAAGATCATAAAATGAGGATCTGACACAAAGAATTAAATTAGGATAGAATTCTTTCTCATGCTTGTATTTAGTTGAATAACTGTAGACTATATGGTAGCGAACCGGACTGCAAGCCGCAAGGTCAGCAGTCCGAAACTACCAACTGTTCTGCGGGAGAAGGATGAGGCTTTCTGCTCCTGTAAAGATTTACAGCCTCAGAAACCCTGTACAGGGTCACTATGAGTCGGAACCGACTCCACGGCACATAACAACAACAACAATAATACATTTATGGGCTATTTTTTATATTAAAAACGAAAACTAATTCAATTCCATTTTCCCTTGATTCATACATAACATAAGGACAGTTTTCTCCTAGAATATATAGCTTTGCTGAAATGCCTGTCTCTTTTAATACTCTGGAATTTGTAAAGTCTTACTGGGGAGAAGGAAATGTTTGATAGTTTGGGCAGGTTCTTTGCTCCCTTCAGATAAAAGGCCCTGTACAAAGTCTTGTTATAAAAACACTTAAAATATGAAACTAAAATAGATGTTGTTGCTGTTGTTGTTAAGTGCCATCCAGTTGGTTCCAACCCATAGGGTTTCTGAGGAGCAGCTAGTGAGCTTGAACTGCCGACCTTGTGGTTAACGCAGTTCAGCGCATTAACCCACAGATGTAGGGGTGTTGAATCATGATCATGTCTGCTAAGACAGTACTTCCTAATTATCTCATAGTCATTCTGTGATACAAATGCTTCTGCTTAGAAGAGATTTAGAATTGTAATTTTCAGGAATTTTGAGGAAGGAGCATGCTTTTGGTAATCTTGGGCTTATTTCCACAGTGGTAAACTGGATACTAGGAACTCTGGTAGTGCAGTGGTTACAAATTGGGCTGCTAATCTCACAGTCAGCAGTTTGAAACTATCAGCTGTTCCTCAGGAGAAAGATGAGGCTTTCTGCTCCCATAAAGATTTACAGCCTCAGAAAGCCAATACAGGGTTTCTATGAGTTGGAACCAACTCCACTGCACATCACTACCTCCACCATCAGACTGGATACTAGGCAGAAAACGATTTACCCAATCTGTTACAGGTGAAATGCTTCTTGTAACTATTTTTCTTTCAATTTTCACCTGAGGGCTCACCTGGAATTGCTGTCCTGCTGGCTGGAGAGTCTTCCAGTCTAATTGCTATATTTTTCTTACTGACAACAAGACCTGGCATGAGAGTGCACAGAACTGTACAGGGATGGGAGCCAACTTAGTGACCATCAGCACAGAGGCCGAGCAGGTATGTTGGGGGCTCACATCAGCATCCCTCTGCTGGTATGAATTTCTTTGTAGAGCAAGAGAGATTGTTAGGCTTCAATCTATTCCATTTGCCTGGAATGCTTTACCCTGCTCTCCCATTTTTCTTCATATGGTCAATGTTTTCTGGCTTTTGAAGATTTGATACAGGAGTTATTCCAGAAAACTTCTCGACCACGATCCCACTTTCTCTACACCACTTTGTCTAACCTAAGTTAGAGGTATTTTCATGATACTTTTTGGCAGTTAACTCCAGCAGACTCTAAGTGTGTATTCCCTACTCATCTCTTCCATGGGTTCTTACACTGAGGAGACCCAGGGCCATACCCTACTCATCTTTGCATCCCCAATATTCTGGTCAATGAATAGGTCTTGATAAGTATTTTGTGAGTAAGTGAATAAATGAATAATTAATCAGAACTAAAGAATCATGTCATGATAAAGCATAGGAAAAGAACTCAGGTATATGGTTCTAATTCTAAATGAGGAGATCTCAAAGTAAATTTAAATTTATTTTTAAAATAGTAAACTAAAATTGATTTCTTCATGTAATTTATTTTTGTATATGTAACATAAACCAGAGTCTATTCTTGGTAGCAGGCTTTCCTGGAGAATTCTGTCTCCACAGTTTTTCAGCCCACAGGTTCACAGGTTCATTGAATAAAATGGAATTTAATGAAATACAAAAGCAAATGAAGGTTTTTAAAACAAAAGCTCCTAAAAATCCAACCCTAATAAACATTGGGTTAAGAGGTTTATAAGTATGATCTCTATTAACCCTATGGAATAGTGAGGTTGTCCCTGTTGTAGATGAGAAAACTGGGGTTTGGTGAGATTAAAGCACTTCTTAATTTTACTTATCAAATGATACAGGCAGAATTTGAAAACAGATCTGTCTGATGCCAAAGATTTGACACTTAATCAGTTATCTATCTGACCTTCTCCCCCTTTCTCCAACATAACAGCCATTACTTGATTAAGTAAAATATATTTATAAAATTTTATATTTTTTATAATAATAATTTATTGGCAATTTTGTTGATGAATTAGTTGATATGAAAGGAACTCAGTGGAGGATTATACTCATGGAAATTTTACCTTTTTTATGCAGAACTTTATTATTCATTTTTTGGATAGACAGTTTTCCTATTTCCTGGGACTTACAGATGAGAACACTGAAGGCCAGTGGCACTGGATGGATGGCACGCCATTTAACCCAAAGGTGGTGTAAGTATATATACTGGGACTAGAGGATCAGTACTGGACTGTGAATCACAAGGTTGGCAGTTCAAACCCACCAGCTGCTCCTTGAGAACCCTACCACCATGATTTGGAACCAACTTGACAGCATTTAACAACAACAACAACAACAGCCACAAGTGAATTGGGACTATTGTACTGGACAGTGCAGTTTTCAATAGTTCACCTGGGGGATTTTCTGTACGTTGTCACTGACCTATGATTTTGCTTTCTTTTCTCTTTCCTTTTAGATTCTGGCATAAGGGTGAACCCAACAACTACAAGAAAGAACACTGTGTTGTCCTTGTTAATGCAGAAAATAAATGGGCCTGGAATGATGTTCCTTGTCGCCTGAAGACAAGAAGAATTTGTAAGATACCTGGAATGGTACTAAACTAGAAACCTCTGAAGTGGTCCTCGTGATGGGGTGATGCGGACAGGAAAGAAGAACTAATTGCATTAAGATATGGTGTGCACACATGCTTGTAATAGAGAACACGTGCTGGATCATAAAACATTTTTGGTCTTGATGGCCTTGTAGATCTTTGTTCAATTGACTAGAGACTCTGTGGTTTTGCATAGCATTTCAGCGGAAGGAATCATCTTGTCTGTGGGATCTGGGTTTTATTATCTTTATTTTCCTGATACAATTTCACGGTATTTACTTCTCAATTGGAGTCCTGGTGTGGGTAGAGCTGTGGGTTCATGTGCTGGACTGCAAGGTCAGTTTGAACCGCAAGGTTAGTGGTTCAAGCTCACTAGCCATTCCTCGAAAACCCAACACAGGGTTGCTATGAGCCTGAACTGACTCAATGGCACTTAACAACAACATCTTTTCAATTGGTGTGCACCGATTCCATATCTAAGACAATGACTTAACACCATCTCTGTCATTTTCTCCTGCTTAGATTTTCCAATTCAAAGGTGAGATTTTCTGACTGGCAGTAGTACACCATTTCTTACCACGAATATCCCAAGCCCTTTAAAAATAAAAATAAATAAATAAACTTGTTATTGTTTGATGCTTCATTTTCTGACTTTTAAATAATTGCCACTAGTAATATTGACATTTCATGAAAAAACAGTTCCTAAAATAGTGTAGAATAATTTTGAATTATGGAATTGCATTGGTCCATGTATGTTATAAAAAATTAACTACCTTTTCACCCTAGATGTCTTCTAAAAGCCACACAAGCTACCTTAAGCAGATTTCTTCAGTTCTATAGTTGAGGAGACAAAACCCTAGAGAAGCCAAGGGTTCAACTTCACATTGCCAGTCATGACAGAACTAGGACTATGAACCAGATATACCGTTTCCTCAGGGTGAAATACATTCTCTTGGTTACTACAGGAAATTAACTGAGGTGACTTAGCTTCTTTATTTGGCTAACAGATAAAATGTTCTTAATAATTTGAAGTAGTAACATGTTTGTGCTTTCATGTTAGGGTTGAATCATATTCAGAACCGTTTATATATATTGCTATCATGTTTTTTAGAGCTGTAAACCTGTAGTCCAAACTAACAAGGAAGGCATTGTTTTAACAACCTAAAATGCTACTTTTTTGATGTCTGGAGTAGTCATTTTGCAGCAGCTGCATTCAATTCACCAGATTAGTGTTGTCTGTCATAAAACTCTCAATTTGCTTATGCTTCCTGATCTAAGCAGAAATACTGTTAAGCAGCAGCATTTTAAAGCGGACTTTCTTAATACCATTTGAACTATTTATTTTGGAAGTTGTTGTTATGTTCCATTGAGTCAGTTCTGGTTCATACCGACCACGCATAGGGTTCCAGAGACTGTGCATCTTTTCGGGAGCAGAAAGTCTCATCTTTCTCCCCTGGAATGACTGGTAGACTCAAACTGTTGATCTTGTAGTCTGCAGTCCAGTACTTATTGTACAAAGCTACTGCATTTCCATTAGTTAGTGATTATCTGAGTTAAGAATAATGTTGTGTGTGTGTCTGTGCACTTTTAACTGCAGTAACATTTAGTGACTTTAAATGTCTTTGTTAGAGTCATTAATTACTTAGCACAAAATGTATGAAACCCGCTGAGGTAACTTTTTGTAAACATTAATGGGAGCTCTGGTAGCGTAGTGGTTACAAATCGGGCTGCTAACCTCAAGGTCGGCAGTTCGAAACTACCAGCGGTTCCGTGGGAGAAAGACGAGGCGTTCTGCTCCCATAAAGATTTACAGCTTTGGGAACCCTGTACAGGGTCACTATGAGTCGGAACCGACTCCACGGCACTTAACAACAACAAATGGGTTGTGTATATTTAATACTCTTCATTTATAGTATATAAATGAGAGGTATTCTTTGATTTTATACACCTATATCTGTATTCTGTTTCTCCTAATGACGATGATTTTTCATGTTCTCCATTGTTACCATCATAATCCCAACAACTTCCTCTCCTGGATTATTGCAGCAGTCTTCTGAATGAGCTCCCCTGCTCCCTTTCAGTTTATTCTCAACTCTATGGCATATCTCCTAGTCTTCAAAGTGTTTTTTGTTTTTTTAAGTAAAACTGAGTTTTATTGAAAATTGAGTTTCAAGATTCTAAGCCCAAAATCCATGCTTTTCCTAAATTTTATCATTAATAATAGTCTGTGGATTCATATGCCTTTTCTAAAAAATGGCTATATTGAGATAGAATAAGCACATCATACAATCCACCAATCTTAAGTGCACAACTGAATGATTTTTAATATTTTCATAGATATGTACAACCATACCACAGTCAATATTAGAACATTGTACGCTTTCTGCTCAGAAACTCTATAGGGTTTCTGAGACTATAAATCTGAGGCCTCATCTTTCTCCTGTGGAACAACTGGTGAGTTTGAACTGCTGATCTTTCTGTTAGCAGTCTAATACTTATCCTACATCACCATAGGACTCCTTCTATCTCTATAAAAATCACTGCTATGGTAGCTCAGCCTTCGGTATGGGTTGCTTCTCAATGTCAAGAAAACAAAAATCCTCACCACTGGACCAATAAACAACAGTCTTATCAACGGAGAAAAGATTGAAGTTGTCAAGGACTTCATTGTTCTTGGATCAACTATCAACACTCACAGAAGCAGCAGGCAAGAGATCAGACGACATATTGCACTGGGCAAATCTGCTGCACAGGAACTTTTTAAAGTATTGAAGAGCAGAGATGTCAGCTTGAGGACTAAGGTGCGCCTGACCCAAGCTATGGTATTTTCAATAGCCTCATATGGATGCGAAAGCTGGACAGTGAATAAGGAAGATCATAGAAGAATTGATGCCTTTGAGTTGTGGTGTTGGAGGAGAATACTGAAAGTGCCATGGACTGCCAAAAGAACCAATAGATCTGTTTTGGAAGAAGTGCAGCCAGAGTACTCCTTGGAGACCAGGATGGCTAAGCTTCGTCTCTCAAACTTTGGACATACTGTCCGAAGGGAACAGTCGCTGGAGAAGGATGTCATGCTGGGTAAGGTGGAGGGTCAGAGAAAAAGGGGAAGACCCCTAACGAGATGGATTGGCCAGGTGGCATCATTGATGGACTCAAGTGTGGCAGTGGTAGTGAGGTTGGCCCAGGATCGGACATTGTTTCGTTTTGCTGTGCATGGGGTCACTATGAGTCGGTCCCAACTTGATGGCACATGACAACAACAACATGGTAGCTCAAAAGAGGAAACAAATCTTTATAGTGAGGATCATTCCCACACCTTCCATACACAGGGTAGACAGCGATGGGCAACTTGGATATTGGCTACCTAAAATGGGGTGACGGGGGGGGGGCGCTACAAAGGCAAGAAATGACTGTCTTACAAGTTTTCAAGAGGGAGCCTAGATCCAGAGGGCTCAGAGGAAGGTAGACTCTCCACTGAGTAGTATCTAATCTGTCTGGGCGAGGCTAATGAAAGGAAATGGGGATCAGACTCTTGTGGTACAATACTGAATAATTGCTATTGGAACTGACTGTGAGGGTTGGCAATGTAAAGGTAGACAATTTGTAGCAAAAAGAGGGGAGTGGTTGACTTTTCAGTCCAGGAGCAGAGATCCCTGGGACCATTAAGGAGAAGAGCAGAGTGCGGGACCCTACCCAGAGAAACAGTGACCTCAGAGATGGAGGCAGAGCCAATGATGTGGAGAGATGGAGTGGTTGGTGACTCTAGACCCAGAGAGGGAGAGTGGATGTGTGCTGACAACCCAGGGGCAGGCTTGCAGGGTATACCCTTTGGTTGGTTGATGATGCATGGAGGGGATTGTAACCATTGCAATGGAACGATATACGATAGGATGAATGTAAAACTAATGTTCTCCCCTGTAAACTATCAAATAATTCACAATAAAACATTAAAAAAAAATTACATGGACCCTCAGCTACCCTATGTATAGTTTCCAAGGCTGTGAATCTTTATGGGAGTAGAAAGTCTCTTCTTTCTTCCACAGAGCGGCTGATGGATTTGAGCTTGCAGTTAGCAGCCCAGCACATCACCCACTATGCCATCATATGGACTCTTTCTTAGCTATAGATTCCTTATTTCATATGAATGACATCATATAGCATGTTGTCTTTCATGACTAGCTTCTTTCACTTAGCATAATGTTTTCAAGTTGTGGTGTATGTCAGTACTTCATATAAAGAATATTCCATTGTATGGATAGATCACATTTTGCCTATTAATTTGTTCACTGATGGACATTTGAATTATTTCCACTTTTTGAGTAATGCTATTTCCACCTTTTCAGTAACTCATATACACGTTTCTATAGAAGCATGTTTTTATTTCTCTTAGATATATACAAGGGGACTTTAAAAAAGTTTGTGAAAAAATGAAAATTAAAAGATAATGGAGTTCTCATGTAAACTATCCCTCAGTTCACAATAAAAACTTAAAAAAAAAAAAGTGCTATGAACTGTAGAAGAACAAATAAATTTACGTTGGAAGAAACACCATCAAATGTTCCTTGGGGAACTAGAATGGCAAGACTTGGTCTCTCATA
>NW_006408846.1:2955066-2956543 GCF_000296735.1 Chrysochloris asiatica
GCAGCATATACTAAGGACAAAGATGAGAAGGTGAATGGAATGGGAATAGGAACCACAGGCAGGACATGCGAAAACTGTTGTTGCATAGAGGGGATTGCAATCTTTGAGACGAAACAAAGTGTATGATTTGTTAAATGTAAAACTGATGATCGTCTCTGTAAATCTTCACTCAATTCACAATGAAAAGTAAAATAAAGAAACCTTAAGAAAAAAAATCCAAAACGATAACAGAATATTTAGAAGCAGAAATTGCTAGGCTATACGGTTGCTGTGAGTCAGATTGACTCAGGAGCACATAAGAACAGCAACGGCATGTGAACTCTGTTTAATTATTCAAGAAAAATCAGACTGATTTTCAAAGTGGCCAAACTTTCTATACAACCAGCAGTGTATTGTGTTTCTAATTTCTCTACCTGCTTGCCAACACTTATTGATATCTGAGTTTTTCATTCTAACTGTTCTAGTGGGTGTGAAGTGATATCTCATGTGGTGTTTTATTTGCATTTCCCTGATGACCAATGATGTTGAGCATCTATTCCTATGCATATTTATCATTTGTATAGCTTCTCTAGAGAAATGTCTATTTAGATCCTTTGAAGATTTTTAATTGGGTTGCTTTTTAAATATTTAGTAATAAGTGTTCTTTATATACACTGTCCCTTATCAGGTACATCATTTGTAAATGTTTTCTCCCATTCTGTGGATTGTCGTTTCACTTTCCTAATAACATTTTGTGATGCACAAAATCTATATATATTTTTTAGAATTAAAAAGTGAATTTTTCTCTTCTTGCTTATGCTTTTGGTGTTGTATCTATGAATCCTTTTTCAAATTCAGGACGATGAAGATTTAGTCCTTTGTTTTCTTCTAGGAGTATTATACGTTTCACTCTTATATTTAGGTCTTTGATCCATTTTGAGCTTTTTTTTTTTTTTTTAAATATGGTGTGAGGTAAGGGTCCAAATTCATTCTTTTGCTTGAAGACATTCACTTGTGCCAGAACAATTTGTTGAAGAGACTGTTTTCCCCCCATTGAATGATCTTTCCATCCTTGTTGAAAGTCAATTGACCATAGATATATGGGTTCTGAACTCTCAGTTCTATTACATTGATCTATATGTCTATCTAATTAGTACCCTGTATTGATTATTATTGCTTTATAGTAAGTTTTGAAACTGAAAAGTGTGAGTCCTCTCACTTTGTTCTTTATTTTCAAGATTGTTTTGTCTATTCTGAATTACTTGAAATTCCATATGGATTTTAAAATAAACTTGTCAATTTGTACAGAGAAGTCAGTTGGGATTGTAATAGGGATTGTATTGAATATATAGATCAGTTTTTGTTTTGTTCAACCATTTCAAGAGGTACCATATGAACAAGAGCCAATGATACTCAGGGAGGAAGCCCAAAGTGCATTGAAAGAATTGGCAAAGAACAAGGCACCAGGAATTGATGGAATAAAAATTGAAATCTTTCA
>NW_006408846.1:2958160-2959430 GCF_000296735.1 Chrysochloris asiatica
TGCATTATCCCTAAGTACCACAACAGGATTAAATAGACAAGCAGAGCAGAGGGACCTATACCACCAGGAAAGAAGACCTGGGAGGGGAGTACATCCTTTGGACTTGGGATTCCTATATGGTGAAACTCTTGCATCCAGGGAAAGACTGATGCTAACATACACAGAGATCTCCCAGGAATGCTGTGCCTACAGATGTTTTACAGAGGTGCACTCTGAATTCAGACTTCTAGCCTCCTTCCTGAAATGTGAAAGAATACATTTATGTTTGTTCATGCCATCCACTTGTGGCATTTCTATTATAGCAATACTCAATAGTTAAGACAAAATGGTTCTTATTTAGTCTTACTTTAGTGCAAGAAAAAGGAGTCCTGGTGGAGCTATAGAATAAGCACCAGACTGCTAACCATAAAGTCAGCAGCTCAAATCCACCACCTGCTCCTTGGAAGAAATATGAGGCTTTCTGCTCCCATAAAGATTTACAGTCTTGAAAACCCCGTATAGGGTTGTTATTTGTTGGAATTGACTTGATGACAGTGGATGGATTTAGCACAAGAAAAGGCTCAAACATTTTTCAAAGACTTAAAAGTTGCATCATGCTCTTTGTAACTTAACAACGTATTTTGGGAATTACTTTATGCTTGATCTATTATAAATGAATGGTTTTCATTACATTGTTGTTGTTAAGTGCCATTGAGTCGTTTCTGACTCACAGTGACCCTGTATAGGGTTTTTGAGGAGTAGCTGGTGGGTTTGAACGGCAGACTTTGTGGTTCACAGTCCAGTGCTGATCCTATAGTCCTATACTCATAAAATATTGTTTTAAGATAGTTTTAGCTGGTCTATCTAGTTTTCAGACAAGAATTTTCCAAGCGTATAATTTAGAGTCCAATGATCTTTTTTTAAAAAATGTTTTATTGTGAATTGTGTAATAGTCTACATGGGAGAACATCAGTTTTATACTCATTCCACCATCCATCACCATCTCTTGACATCGTCTTTCCTGCCTCCATCTCAGGCCTCACGGCCTCTCTGGGTAGGATTCCGCTCTTCACTCTTCTCCATCGATGGTCCCAGGGTCCTCCACTCCTAGACTGATAAATTAATCACTCCCCTCTTTGCTACAAAATGTCCATCTTTAGATTTTCAACCCTCACAATCAGTCCTGATAACAATTATTCACCATTGTATCACAAGAGACCCATCTATATTTCGTTTCATCAGCCCTTCCTGGACAGGCTGGAGACTATTCACTGGAGACTCTACCTTCCTC
>NW_006408846.1:2959725-2976187 GCF_000296735.1 Chrysochloris asiatica
GTCTGTCCGGCCTCTTTTTATCAGCTGGCCACCCCACTCTCCACTCTAGACCTTTGTGGCTGTATCATTGAGAGTCCAATGATCTTTAGCCACAAAATCATTTACAATTGTTTCTTTTTTTGGCAATCTTTGAAAAACCAAGATCCATTTTATAAATTAAATTATAAACAACTATGGGGAAAAACCAGCACTCTTTTGTCATTGTATCATTATTGTATTGTGATGCCTTTTGAGCTTCTGGAAGCGATGTTACTGGTATTTCAAATACAAGCAGGGTCACTCAGGGTGGACAAGTTTCAATGGAGCTTCAAGACTAAGACAGACTAGGAAGAAAGAAGTGGTGTCCTATTTCTGAAACACTGGCCACTGAAAACATGTAAAAAAACAAAACATTGTCTGATGGAGTGCTGGAAAAGGAGTCACTCAGGTTGGAAGGCACTCAAAGTAAACTGCATTGATGGGCTCAAACACAGCAATTGTGAGGATGACGCAGGATAGGGGAGTGTTTTGTTCTTTTGTACATGAGTTGGAACCGACTCATTAGCACCTAACAACAACGAACTGGGAAAATAATAAAGAATACCATTCCCATACGTTTTTAAATAGAGAAGGAACATTTTAGAAATGTATAACCACCTGCAGTAAAAAATAATGAAAAAAAATCTCAACATATCTTTCAGTGTTTCCTTCATTGATATTTCTAATTGAAAAAAGGGAATAGAAAGTTGAAGGTTATGTTCAATGGATGATGTTTAGGTTCAATGGCTTTTGGTTTTAAATAAATGCTGATTTCAAAATCAGCAATTGTTAAATGCATAAGAGAAATGAACTTTAAAAAGGAAAATGGATTATGTTCAGTGCAATTTATCCATCAATGGTTATACATTAATTCCCATGTGTAAAATTTGAGGATCTCTACAATGGAGTCTTGATATGGTGCTATGGGTTAATATGCCAGACTGCAAAGTCATTTGAACTGCAAGCTCGGTGGTTCAAGCTCACCAGCTGCTCCTTGGAAACCCTATACAGGGTCACTATGGGTGGGAATCGACTCAACAGCGCTTAACAACATCAACAATGCTGTGTGGACTTCTGGTGTGGCACTGTGGGTTAGTGCATTGGGCTACAAAGTTGGTTTGAACTGTAAGGTCGGTGGTTCAAACTCACCAGTTGTTTCCTGGAGACCCTATGTAGGGTCGCTATGGGTTGGAACCAACTCGACAACACTTAACAACAATAACAACAATGCTAGTATGTAAGGAACATAGTTGCAAAAGCTGACACACTTTATTCACATAGCCTTGAATAAACTTATCAGTATTGTTATGATATCATGCAATTAATTGGAGGCTAGGTAGGTCAGTAAGTTACACATTGGGCTACTAACTGCAATGTCAGTAGTTTGAATCCACCAGTTACTCCATGGGAGAATGAGTCTTTCTGCTCCTATAAAGAATTATAGCCTCAGAATCCCTATACAGAGTCATTATGAGTTGGGACTGACTCCATGGCACCCCACCATCACCAGCCATAACTCACATATGTTGTTGTTGTTAAGTTCCATCGAGTCAGTTCCAACTCATAGCAACTCTACATAGGGTTTTTGAGGAGCAGCTGGTGAGCTTGAACCACCGACCTTACAAGTCAAACTGACCTTGCAGTCCAGTGCATTAACACTCAGTGTCACAACAGGAATCCAAGCCCATATACAGCCTGTCACATATACCCAATGCCCTTATGCTGACCTCTGATTACCACATCAGGGCTTCCTCCAGAGACATCCAGTCTAAAACTCTACTTTAAGGCAACTACTCACGCTACACACGTTTTGTCCTTCAAATTTGCACTCATGGCCCATTCATCCAATTTAGCCTATAGTTCAAAGTTCATTCATTCATTCATCATTCTCAGGAGTGTGAGCTGTGGAGCTGACGTGTCTTTGGTGGAGCCTGATCTTTCTTTAAGGAGCTGTGGGGCTTTGTCAGACACACTTGTCTTTGAACAGAGATAAGTTTCATGACAGAAGGAAGTGCTTTATTTGTTGTACAGGAGAGCATAGAGAAGACTTGCTAGGCTATGGCATAAAAACAGTATGAAATCAGGAGTGTAAAATAGATTTTTCAGAAGCTAGAAAGGAGAGGGGAGTCCTTGTGTGGTCCTGTGGGTTAATGAGACACATTAACCCACAGCCATTTGCAAAGCCATTTGAACTGTAAAGTTGGCGGTTCAAGCTCACCAGCTGCTCCTCGGAAACCATATACAGGGTCGCTATGGGTTGAAACCGACTTGATGCACTTAACAATAAAAAGAACAAGAAAGGAGAGGAGTTGACACAGAGCTTAAATTTAAGCAATTTCTCAAAGGCACATTCCAAAATATCTTCTCTATTGAACTTTTTACTTGCCATTTTACTACCAGTTACCATTAAGTTGACCTCAGTTCATAGTAACCTTACGTATATCCTTAGGGTTTTCAATGACGAATTTTATGGAAGTAGATCTCCAGGCCTTCTTTTGAAGTGTCTCGGGATGGATTCAAAGCTCTAACCTGTAGGTTAGCAGCCAAATGTTTTCACCTTTGCACCACCCAGAGCACTTGCTCTACATCCCGATGTTTTCAATGCAAACATGTACCAAGGAAAGAAATGTACCAAAACAAATCAAAAAACCCAACAATCAAAACAGAAATAAAAACAAACAAACCACCTGCACACACACACACACACAAGATTCCTTTCTCAGCATTTACTAGTAAATTGCCAGGTAAATTCTGAGAAGAATATGTGAAAGTAATTGTTTAGATTCAAACCTAGAAGGGAAAAATGCTTCCTTGTGTGTATTTGCTGAAAGACCAACAACAAAAAAAACACCAGGAGACAGTCTGAAAGACATTGGTTCATTACAGAAAAAGATGGTTTACAAACAGGGAAACTTACTAATGGGCAAAAACAGCTGCTGTTTCCAGTGGTGCCAGCTGGACAGCCAAGGTTTTCCATGCTGGAAGGGGCTTATTTATGGGTCCTTTTTTTTACTATGTGGTAAAAAAGGCTCCTATTTCAGGAGAGAAGAAAGGAAGGTGATGTGGTATGAGAGAGTCCTATCTCCAGCAGAGATTTGGGAAAAAACAGAAAAACAGCCTGGTGCCAGCTGCCTGATGCAGTGTCAGAAGGGGAGAGGGGAGAGAGAGAAAATGACAAAGCATTTCTCCTGGGTTGACATTAGTGTAGCCATTTTGGAACAGTTAGCTTTTGTCCCTATAGCAATATAGGAAAAAACTGATAACATTCATAAGTGGCTATTTTTATTTATATTACAGCACCAACCATTAAGCCCCTGTGAAGTGCAGCATACACTTCTTGTGTTGGGGTTGTAGCTGTATTCATGTTCTTCTCATGCTTTACACATTCAAGCTCTGCTTTCCTTTCTTAGAGATTTTTCAAAATGCTTCTTTCTGGCATTTCACAAATCCGAAACATGTTGAAGAAACAGGGTACGTCATTCCAATTTTTCCTTGGATTTGAGGAGTCTCGAATGGTGGCACAATCTTCTACTGTAACTATGTTATTGGGCTCACCTACATCCCAGAAGCTGAAAGAGAGTGTCACAGGGCATTTTAGAGCCAGCAACAAAATGGAAAGGCAAATTATGTTTGTGTTATTTAACTCTATAACAATTTTGTGAGGTAGGAATGAAAAACACCATTTTATTGATGAAGAAATGGAATCTCAGAAATACTCATTTGTCATGGAGTTTGTGAAACTTAATTGGGTCTTGCTAACTTTTTATTTTGTTCTGCATTGTCATGGCTTTAGGCACAGAATTAGAAGCTATGGAAAGGACTGAGAGCTTGGTGAGTTCATTTCCTTTGCACACCTATGGAATCATGTTTGATTCCCTCCCTATATTCTACACATGGTGGGGGTGTGCCATCAAGTCGATGGGGACTCAGCGATCCTGGATCAGGTTTCCTGTAAACCTTTACAGGAACAGAAAGTCTCATTTTTCTCCTCCTGTGGATTCCACCTTTGCAGTTAACAGCCCAACGCGTACCACACTAAGCCATCAGGTCTTCTTTATTCTACAGTTGTTGTTAAAGGCCAATGAGTTGGTTCCAACCATTGCAACCCTGTATAGGATTTCCAAGGAGTAGTTGGTGGGTTTGAACTCCCAACTCTGTGGTTAGCAGTCCACTGCTTATTCTGCAGTGCCACTCCAAGACTTCACAGAGCTTGTATTAATTTAGGTGCATTTTTCAATGATGTTAAGGTGTGTGACTAGTGAACTCTTCTAAAGCAATGGGACAATAATCTTAGAACCTCTGTTTACTAGATATGTAGCCTTGGGAAAGAAATTTAACCTCCATGGCCTTCAGATTCCTCAAATGTTAAATTAAAATAAATAATATTGATTCATCTCAGAGAGTTGCTATTTAGATTAATGACTGAGAAAATACATTGAAAACTCCAAAATATAATGCTTTATTAATGTAAGGTCATTATTAGGAGAAAAGCGACAAAATCAAGGGGTTCCCACATTCTTGTGATAAGAATCTGGGGTCTTCCCTGGGTACTATTTTTATCTCATCCACTGTAATTTTTGAGTAATAGATTCTGAATTCCACTCTGTTTCTCCTGCATCTCCAATAAACTATTATTCAGTTCTAATCCCGTTTTTATTCTTGTCTATTCCTTTATTGGGGTTTTTCAATAAAAACTACTTATTATGTAAATTCATTAAAATGTTTTAACATCATTTTTGCTTGGACCTTATGAAACAACAAAGTAAAAATACGGATGCAAACACCTAACTGTAGTTGATTTCCATTCTGAGCTGTTATCTTATGAGCAAAGCACAATTTAAATCACAATAATGTATTTACATTAGCACAATAGTAGGCTTCCTAAGATGTTATATTTCTAAGAACTCTTTTTAAATACTTTATTGCCTTTTTTTTTTTTTTTTTTGAGTCTCTCTGCCCCCATCTCTGTCCTGTTCACTTATTTAATTGCTGTTGTCAAGAGAGATGAATTCCAGACACGCCCAACATGAATATTTCTCATTAACATAACAAAGTCAACACACTCCCCAATGGCATTATAACCACAGGCATTGTTGCTGTTAAGTGCTGTAGAGTTGGTTTTACCTGTAGTAACTCTGTGTAGTGTCTAAAGAGTAGCTGGTGTGAGCTTGAACAGCAGACCTGGTGGTTCAAACTGACCTTGTGGTTTAGCACATTAACCGGACGTGCCACACCAGGACTCTATCCTAGAGGTCAGGCTTTATAACACTTTATTTTGGGGGTTAATAAATTGCTTAAAAATTGTTTTTAAGTCATTTATTAAAATTTAAAGTGAATGTTCACACTTAAGTTGCCCAGTCTGTGGATAAGTTTGCTTTCCTTCTTTATTCTTCTGATGGTGTTGTTGTTGTTGTTGTTAAGTGCCGTCGAGTCGGTTCCGACCCATAGCGACCCTGTAAAGAGTTTCCGAGGGTGTAAATCCTTACGGGAGCGGCTGGTAGTTTCGAACCGCTGACCTTCAGGTTCGCAGCCCGATTCGTAACCACTACGCTACCAGAGCTCCTTTGTGGTGGTGGTGGTGATATGCCATGGAGTCGGTTCCGACTCACAGCTACCCTGTACAGGGTTTCAGAGGCTATAAACCTTTACAGGAGCAGAAAGCCTTATCTTTCTCCCACGGAACTGCTGGTAGTTTCCAACTACTACCAGTAGTTCCGATGGGAACGTAAGGGCCTTGTGCTTCTCTTTATTTGCTTTGACACCAGCTGTTCCCCTTCCTGCATCTAAAACCACTGAGGATGGGCCCTTAATTATCCCATGGAACAGGAGGAGGTGCTAACAAACTCACATCAGCTGTGATTGAATTTTAATATTTGGGATCTTTTTAAATTATTCTGTAAGAAGGCAATTGAGAGTTTCCCCCACAACCCGGAAGTACATCATTCCTCTGAAAATTTTCTTAAGTCAAAATGTCATAAACAATCAATTACCATTAATTTATATGGGAAAAATTTTTGAGTGTTCCCAGGCCCAAATGTAACCTAGCCAAATAATATGTAAAACCTAAAATAACACAAACATATAGGGCTCACAGACACAGTTCAAAACTATGGCGACATGCAACTGAGATCTCAGCTGACAGTCATTCTCAGGGAAGGAACTAGGCTGCTTGTGGTGTATGTTGCCTCTTTTTAACAGTTTGCTGTGAAGCAAATGCTGTACACTAATTTTGTTTTTCATCTCTTCAGATTTCCTTTGGTAAGTGAAAACAGGTACTAATGTAGGTCTTTTATAAAAGGAGGTCTTTTATTAAAAAACAAGCTTTTAAAAGAGTGGGGGGATATCTGTACCTCAGAGATTCTTTGAAAGGTGTGCCATCCACCCATTGCCACTGGCCCTCAACTATCTGGTCCGTCAGTCCAATGTAGAATTCTTTCGATTTAGGTTTTGCATGGAAAAGGAATTCCTATGGAAGATACACAATCAATAAATAGGAGATCCATTATTTCAGTTCTTTATAAATACTGAGGATAATTGTTACTTAAGTGGATAGAGACGGTAGATAAATGGACCTGAAGTTCTAAGATCATAGAGGATCACTTTCTGGCTTTAAACTGTCAAAAAATAACCTTCAACAAACAGCGTGATTCTCAATACCTCATTCAAAGTTTATTAGCTGCTGTTACATATGCCTAGCATAAAAACTGGGAAATATTTGCTTACGTTTTAAATATGATATATCATAACCATCATCTGTTGTGGCTTGTGTGTTGTTATGACGTGGGAAGCTACGTCACCAGGAATTCATATACAGCAAGGCCACAGGTGTGTTGTCATGATGTGGGAATCTATGTGACCAGGAATTCATATACAACAAGGCCACCCATCATGAACATGTTTCAGCAGTGCTTTCAAAGATAGACTAGGAGAAACACCTGGTGCTCTACTTCTGAAATTTTGCTAATGGAAATTTTATGGATCATACAGAATATTTTCTCACAAAGTTCTTGAAGATGAGCACTCAAAACGTACAGTTGTCACAACAATGGAGCACAACTTGAGCATACTAATGGTTGTGAAGCTGATGCAGGACTGGTGATGTTTCATTCTGTTGTACATGGGGTCAACACAACAGTAACGAACAACAGCAATGTTCACAAACACAATGCTATTTCTAAAATTACCTGCCAACCCTCTTTTTTGAAAGTACCACGGCCTGCTAAAAGAACCAACAGATCTGTGTTGGAAGAAGTGCAGCCAGAGTGCCCCTAGGAGGCCAGGATGGCCAAACTGTCTCTCATACTTCAGACATATTGTCAGGAGGGACCAGTCACTGGAGAAGGATATCATGTTTGGTAAGGTGGAGGGTGATAGAAAAAGAGGAAGACACCCAGCGAGATGGATTGGTCAAGTGGCAGCATCAATGGGCTCAAGCATGGCAACAATTGTGAGGTTGGCCAGGACAGGGCAGTATTTCATTGTTATGCCTAGATTCACCATGAATTGGTACCAACTCGATGACACCTAACAACAACAATAAACAATAAAAGAACTCACTAAATTCCCTTAAGTTCTGTTAATCATGAAAATAAATTCAACTTGGAATAGCTTAATATATACAGTTACAAGTACAGGCCCCATGAAGGATGCTAAATTGATATTGGAGGAGGCTATACCCCAACTACCTGCTCCTCCTGTGTATTGATAACCACCAGATGAGCCCCCATATCTGAACAGTTTTTCACACTTAATGCCCAGGTCCTGGTGTCAGTAGAAAAGAAGTAGCAGCTAGATTGAAAATGTTCCCAGTTCAACGGACAGCAATTCTTGACAGAACCTAGGAGGAGAGAAGTTTCAGTGAATGTCCCAAATGAACGGAGTAGGTAAGCAGAAAGTTCCCTTTGGATTCATAGAACCCATAGTTTACAGTCAGAAACCCTGAAACTCATTGTTCATGTCCCACATCTTACTATCCAGAGTCAACAAACAAAAACTGCAATTTTCTTGTTTTTGTAGCAGTTACATAATCCTTATTTTCTAGATGTCAGTGCCAATAGATGCAATCATATGCAGGGAGTCCCTGACTTAAGATGTATTTGAGTTATGATTTATGACTGTCTTATTTTCCTTTTTACTTATTATCATTACTAATACAATGTTGCAGCATGTAATTTGATAATATTATCATTCTCATGCCAACCTCCAAAGACAAAGGTTGGATTTAAAAAGCTACTGATAATAAAAGGCAATAATAATGAAAAAGAGGAAGTGAGAGAGCAATAAGGAAAGAGAGAGAAAGAAAGATTGGGCTTAGATAAGAACGGATTTATGACAGAGTTTTCAGAACAGAACACTGTTGTAAGTCAGGGATTACCTGTATACAATTTGTCTCATGTTGGAGTCCTAATGGTGACATTGTAGAATAAGCACTGGACTGCTAACCACAAGGTCAGTTGTTCAAGCCCACCAGCTGCTCCTTGGAAACCATATGCAAAGGACTCATTGCACTTAACAACAACATGCTCTTCATGTACAACTCTGTTATCTGTCCGTAACTGCCAAGGGCAGAGAAAGTTATGCATTTTATATGGTGATCTCTAAGAAAGTGTCTCTTTTGTTGCCCCAACACATCATCTCAACCAAATATCTAACCTGTGGTTGCACAGATGAACTCGTTTTCCAGAACTACACAATGCCACCCTTTAAAGGCTTGTTAAAAATAACTAGCTCAATCTCTCTCAATTTAAAGGTGAGGGAATGATAACCCAGAGAAAGAAGTCACTTTCCTAGAGTCATGTGACATTTTGGAATACAAAAAGACTTGGAACTATGTCTATGAGCAGAGGGTATATATTTTATATTTGTGAAGCACTTCCAAATTCTCTATATAATTTTTTCTCTACTTCATCTCATTTTGGAAATAGATGATGGAAAAATCCCCACCAAAGTACACTCCTAGGAATAACTTCTTCCACTTACAGACTTAATGTTCATACATATACCTCACATATATTCTAAAAGTTAACTAGAACCCCTCTAAGATCCCTGTATTTCCAAAGTTCTAATCCTGTGCTCTTACCAACTTCTTATTATTCTCTTAGACTGCTGGTAAATCTTTACATTTTGTTTTTAAAAGCAGGACAAATTGTAGTTTACCTATTTTAAAGGCAATCTGTTGTTGTTGTTAAGTGCCATCGAGTCTGTTCCTACCCTGTATAGGATTTCTGAGGAGCAGCTTGTGGGTTCGAACCCACGTTGCTCTTCAAACTGACCTTGCCGTCCAGTGCATTATCCTGCAGAGCCACACCAGGACTCCAAAAGCAATCTAAAAGCCCAGGAAATGTTAACATCAATTTTGGTGTTCAAACTTGAGGATTATTATATACCTGAACCATCATTGTAACAGGAGAGTTCTATGATATTATTCTCACGTGGCTTGACCTTTTCCTCATCACAGAGTTGAAAGATGTGATACGTCACTGTAAGGAAAAGGGCACAGTCAATGTTCACTGAGCTTTTTGATAAAAAAAAAAAAAACTTTCTAATTTCTATATACATAATCAAAGAGCCAATAATTATCATGATGTTGTATCATGATCTACTTTTTCCTTTTACAATGAGAGGCACTGTGACTCACTTACTCAAAGAAAGGAGAGGGAATTCACATTTCAAAGTTTTCTTGATTTGTGAAGATGAATGTATTTTATTTCAGAACCAAAGACCCAGAGGAAAACAAATGTGTTTGTACTCTCTCTCATGCCAAGTTTAACACTCTCTGCAGTTCCTACACAAAAAATAAAAAATTACAATGTATTTGGTCCTGACCAGTGAGTCCAGAGCTTCAAGCTAGCACCTTTTAGGGAAAACTACACTAGAAGTGCAAAGGTATAAAGGGCCACCAAATGGTTGCAAAATGTCTTCCATGAACAATGCCTCAGAGGTCAGCAAACTTTATTAACAGTTCTGCATTAGTTGGGGTCTGTGACTTGAATAGTAGTGTGGAGATTAATAGGAAGAAAATGGGGAACAGAAAGATCATTTGTGGAAGAAGTAAACCTGCAGGTGGCACTGAAATTTACTCCCAATAGTCAATAGGAAGAATTAGATTGAATTTGACCTTCAGAACCCACCAACACATCTGGTGACAAAACAGGCACTGAGAAGTAGGATGGAGACCCCAGCAGTGGTCCATACACATATTTGGTAAGAGAAGAATCCTCCTTCTGTGAAAAAGAAAGACACAAACGTGGCCAGTCTTCCCTAAGCAAGATGCAAAAGAGATACAGAGATTTTTTTCATCCTTATTCGTTTTCCTCAATTCATATTATCTGTATCAGATAATTCTCAAACTTCAGCACGCATCAGAATTGCTAGGAAGGTTTGTCAAAGCATAGATTGCTGAGTCTCACCCGAAGAGTTAACAATTTAGTTTTGTAAGGGTAGAACCAACAAGTTCCCAGGGAATGCAGATGCTGCTGGTGTGGGACTGTACTTTTAGAATCAGTGGATGGAGTAATCCATTACTCATTTTAAGACTCTGACTCATAAACTCAGAGCAATCTGCAAATTTTCCTTTCCAAGTCTCCCAGTTTAAAAAATAGTTTTATCTCTCTGCTTCTTTCTCATGTTTCTCTCTTCCTTTATCTTTCACCTCTCTGCTTTTCTTGTCTTTTCTCCTACTCTCCTCTCTTCAGTGTTTTACTTTCCCAATTCTTTGTAAATTGGGCAGTTAAGACATTGACAATCATTTAGTAGCTCTCCTCCAGTCAACATGCATTTTACAAATAAGGAATATAAATTCTAGAGAAGAAAAGTCACTTGGCCAAGGTGACACAATGACTTACAGAAAGAGTAGGTATCTTAAGCTGGTAGCTCACCCTGACCTCAAGCCTAGTTAAGCTTTCCAGCCTAGCAAAAACTCTTCTAATCTTCTCTCTTACTCCTATTCCTCCCCCTGTCTCTTTCTTTTCTTACTTTTCTGCATATTGTGTCTCTTCTATTCGTTTAGCAATATAGGATAAGCACTGGACTGCTGACCACAAGGTTGGTGGTTCAAACCAAAAGCTGCTCCTTAGGAACCCTATACAAGGCTGTTATGAATTAGAATCTACTCCATAGCACTTAACAATTGTTCCCTTTATCCCTTCTCTCTGAGAAGGGATCTATGGAGGAAAAGGGAAAGTTGGAAATTTTACCTGTATGTGGTGATGCAGATGATTTCGATGAACTCATTCTTCCTTTTTCTTTCTCTCCCTCTGACCTTTTCACCCAGCTCAGTTTTTGAGTCCAGTTGTTTTTTGTTGGAAATATTCAAGAAAAATGCATCTTAAAGAATGAACTCTTTATCTGTCCTTTGAAAGTTTCAATTCTAAGACATAGGAATATTAACTTCTTCTGTGGCTTTGTGCTTAAGTCAGGATTTCCTTTCTTACATAAGAAGGACAAGTGAGTGTACCAGGCAATAGTGTGAGTTCCCTTTACTCTAGTTAACAACAAAACAGGGAAATTATGTAATATTAAGTATCCACAGAAGCAAGCTAACTACAGACAAATATTATCTTATTTGGGTCAATAAAGTTCCTCCACTTTCTTCTAAACCTAACACATTCTCCAACTTTTCCTTGACACTGTAGCATCCCATCTCTATTCATTCTCTGATCTCTCATTTCACATTCAGTCTTCATTACCCAAACGTTGGTAGTGGTGGTGTGCCGTGGAGTTGGTTCTGACTCATAGAGACCCTGCATAGGGTTTCACAGGCTGTAAATCTTGATGGGAGCAGAAAGCCTCACCTTTCTCCTGCGGAACCGCTGGTGGTTTCAAACTGCTGACCTTGAGGTTCGAAGCCCAACTCGTAACTACGATTGGTTAATTGACAATGAGACTTAAACTCCAAATCCTCAAAACACCTAGCATATTGCTGGCACATAATATACATGCTATGACTTAACAATGTAAATTTCTTTACATCTTTTATGCTTTTTCTTCCTCCCTTATTTGAAGCTCTTGATGAACATTCTAGTATTGAAGCTATAGATCTTTTTTTTTTATCAAAGTATGAGGTCCTTAGTTGGTACAAATGGTTTGCACTTGACTTCTGGTGTGGTGCTGTAGGATCAGTATTGGACTGCGAACCACAAGGTCAGCAGTTCAAACCTACTAGCTGCTCTTTGGAAACCCTGTACAGGGCACTATGAGTCAGAATCGATTCAACAGCACTTAACAACTAAGCTAATTAGTTCAAATCCATTCAACAGCTCCATGAAATAAAGGCCTGGAGTTCTGCTTCTGTACAGAGGCAAGAAAACTCTATGGCCCAGTTCTCCTCTGTAACACATGGATTCACAATTGATTTGAGGGCAATGGTTTTATCGAAGTGCTTTCCAGTAGGCGATTTCTTAATTCCTCTTAGCTGGACAGTCTCATGGAATGTGTTACTATGTTGTTGCTATTGTCATTAGGTGCTGTCGAGTCTGTTCTGACTCATAGTGACCTCATATACAAAAGAACAGAACACTGCCTAGTCCTGCACCAACCTCACAGTCATTATACTTGAGCTATTATTGTAGCCATTGTTGTCAATTCATCTCATTGAAGACCTTTCTTTTTCACTGATACTCCATCTTACCAAGCAAGATCTTTCTCCAGAGATTGGCTCCTCCTAATAAAATTCCCAAAGTACATAAACAAAGTCTTACTGTTCATGCTTCTAAAGAGCATTCTGGCTGTACTTCTTCCAAGACAAGTTTGTTCATTCTTCTAGTAGTTCATAACATATTCAATATTATTCACCACCATAAACCAAAGATTTTAATTCTTCTTTGATCTTCCTTGTTCATTGTTCATGTTTTGCATGCATATGAGACATTTGAAAATATCGTGGTTGGTTCAGATACACTTTGGTCCTCAAAGTGACATCTTTGCTTTTTAACGCTTCTTTTTTTAAAACACGTCTTTTGCAGAAGATTTGACCAACACAACATGTCATTTGTTTTCTTGACTGTTACTTACATAATCATTGATTGTGGGTCCAAATAGAATGAAATGTTTGACAACTTTAATCCTTTCTCTGTTTATCATGATGTTGCTTATTGGTCCAATTGTGAGGATTTTACATTGAGGTGCAATACATATTGAAGGTTGCAGTCTTTGATCTCCACTTTTGAGTCTTCTTAGTTTTCAATAAGCAAAGTTGTGTCATCTGCATATTACAGGTTGATACTGAATCTTTCTCTAATCCTGATACTGTGTTCTTCTTCATATAGTCCAGCTTCTCAGATCATTTGCTCAGCATACAGATGGACTAGATATAATGAAAAGATACAATCCTGATGTACACCTTTCTTAATTTTAAACCCCTGTTCTGTTTGAATGACTGCCTCTTAATCTTTGTATAGGTTCTGCATGAGCACAGTGAAGTGTTTTGGAATTCTTGTTCTTCACAATGTTATTCATAATTTGTTATGATCTACATAGTCACATGTCTTTGCATAGTCAATAAAATACAGGTAAACATCTTCCTGGTATTTTCTGCTTTGAGTCATGGTCCATCTGACATCAGCAATAACATCTATTGGTCTTATGAATCTGACTTGAGTTTCTGTCAGTTTCCTGAGATGTACTGCTGCAACCGTTTTTTCATTTTCTTCAGCAAAATCTTACTTGTATGTGATGTTAATAATATTGCTCAAACATTTTCACATTTCATTGGATTACCTTTCTTTAGAATGGGCACAAAAATGGATCATTCAGTCAGTTGCCTTCCAAATTCCTTGGCATAGACAAATGAGCATCTCCAGCACTGCATTCCTTTGTTGAAGTATTTTGGTTGGCATTCTGTCAATTCCTGGAGCCTTGTTTTTTATCAATGATTTCAGTGCAGCTTAAACTCCTTCCTTCAACACCATAGGTTCTTGATCATATGATACCTCCTGAAATAGTTGAGTGCTGAATAGCTTTGGCACAGCGGATGCGTATTTCTTCTATATTCTTTAGCTAGTTTCTGTGTCATTCAATATTTTGCCTATAGAATCCTTCATGACAACTCGATGTTTGTAGTTTTCTCCATCTTCAGAAATGCTGACCATGTTCTTGCCTTTTGGTTTTCTGACTCCAGTCTTTACACGTTTCATTTAAATACTTTACTTTGTCTTGTCAAATGATTTTTTGAAAATTTCCACTCAATTCATTTACTTCCTTTCTTCCATTCCCTTTAGCTTGTCTATGTTCCACAGTATGTTTCAGAGTCTCTTCTAACATTTGTCTTTTCTTTCTTTTCAGTCTTTTTGATGATCTTTTGCTTTCTTCAGGAGCCATGGTGGTGTGGAAGGTTAAGCATTGGGCTGCTAACTACAAGGTCAGCAGTTCAAATCTGCCAGCTCTGCTGTGGGAGAAAGCTGAGGTTCTCTCTGCTTCTGTGAATATTTACAGTCTCAGAACCTTATGCAGCAGTTCTACTCTGTCTCATTGGGTTACTATGAGTGGAAATGTACTTGATGACAGGGTAGATGGGTGGGTTTTGCATTTTTCATATATGATGTCTTTGATGCCACTGATATTTAAAATACCAGCAGACTCACTCACGGTAGACAGGTGTCAGTAGAGTTTCTAAACTAGACAGACTCGGAAGGAAGACCTGGAAATCCAATTGAAAACAATTGGCCAGTGAAACCCTTGTGAATAGCAGTGAAGCACCATCTAATATAGTGCTGGGAAATGATACCCTCAAGTTGGAAGGCACTCAAATACAGCTGTGGAAACCTTATGGGCATTTCTACTTTCTCCTTTAGGGCAGCTATGAATTGGAATTAACATGATGGCAATGAGTTTGGTTTTGGTTTATGGTAGATTGTTTAATCTTCCAATCTTTCTAAGCATGATACAAAAAGAGATACCCATTACCACAGAGTTGATGCCAATTCATATTGAGCTTATAAGAACTGTCTCCTAGAGTTTCCAAGGCTGTAATCATTATGGAAGAAAACTGCCATAATTTTCTCCTTTGCAGAACCTGGTAGGTAGGTTGATTAGCAGCTGAAATAATTAACCACTATGTCAGGTTATTCATAAAAGGTATCATTGTTGTTGCTAAGTGCTATTGAGTGAGTTCCAACTCATAGGAACCCTGTATAGGATTTCAGAGGAGCAGCTGGTGGATTTGAACTGCTGACCCTGTGGTTCACAGTCCAGTGCTGATCCTACAGTGCCACAACAGGAGTCCACAAGAAAGATAGGAGATTCTTATTCATCTTTACTAATATCCTTCCACTTAACATTGTCTGTGTGGAGTAATTCGCAAGCTTCAGTGAACATCACAATCATTTGAAAGGCTTGTTAAAATACAGACTGTGGACTCCATTCACAAAAGAAGACTCTGAACTGAATGTGAGATGAAGCAATTTCAATTAGACATTAGAATGCAAAGCTTCTGTGACAGGTTAGTTACACAAAGTAATGTGCCATTGCTTCAGGATACTTAAAAAATAAGAATGCCTTGATTTCTATTGATTTAAGTCCACAAGTGTCAGGAGTCATAAGCAGGATACACATGACCTGGTAATCTCCCCAATCGATGACTCATACATCTTCCACATGTCAGAAGATGTTCTTATTTTCAAAGGGACTTTTTGTTATTTCAGAGTATTGGCCAATTTCCTCTGCATTTCCTATTTGATATGATGCTTTTATGGGATAAAGCACTGGACCGCAAGGTTGGCAGCTCAAACTCACCAGCTGTTCCTTGGAAACCCTATACAGGGTTGCTATGAGTCAGAACTGACTCAACGGCATTTCATAATGAGTTTGATTAAAACAACAACAACAGATGGATTAAACAGTGTTTCAAGATTGTATATATATACAATATTTATATATACAAAGTATTGTTTTTGTGATGAGCTATTGAGTTGTATCCAATTCACAGAGACTCTGTATACGATTTCTGAGTAGTGGCTAGTGGGTTTGAACCACCAATCTGATGGTTAGCAGTCCAGTGCTTATCCTACAATGTCATACCAGGGCTCCATATATTAAATATGTTGTTGTTGTTATGTGCCATGGAGTCGGTTCCAACTCATAGTGATCTTATACAGGGTTTCTGAGGCCGTAAATCTTTACGGGAGCAGAAAGCCTCATCTTTCTTCCACAGAACAGCTGGTAGTTTTGAACTGCTGACCTTGCAGTTTGCAGCCCAATTCATAACCACTAGGCTACCAGAGCTCCTTAAAAGGGCATCTCTACCTCCCCATCAGGGAATCAAGCCCCAGTCTCCTTCCTGACAGGCGGGGATACTCACCACATCTAGTAGGCTAGTTAGATGAATTATTAAATGATGAATTACAGTAGACACTATCAAATGATCAAATTTCAATGTTGTTGTTGTTAGGTGCCATTGAATCGGTACTGACCCATAGCGACCTTATGCACAGCAGAATGAAACACTGCC
>NW_006408846.1:2978037-2980004 GCF_000296735.1 Chrysochloris asiatica
CTTAAATTAACCCACCCTTAATGTGATGGCTGGAACTGCGGTTGCCATGGCAGGGCCAAACCAAATGATTTCTCAGGCCTTGTTGGCCGGACGTTCCCCTCCCTGCTCTACAGGGTTGACAGGAATCGTACTGACTTGCTGGCACTTAACAATAACAAGAAGAAGCCTACATAAAAGCAGTACATATAACTTATTCATTTCTAAACAAACTATGCATATATTTATGTTTTGAAACATATATGTGGGTATCTTGTGGTACTGTAGGATAATACTGGACTGCTAACGGAAAGCTCGGCAGTTCAAACCCACCTATAATGGGTCTCTATGAGTTGCAACCAAATCATCGGCACTTAACAACAATTATTTTCTTAATTCTGTTGTTTAAGTATTCCCATAATTTATTGACTAGATTCTTCCAAAAGACATTTAAGTGATTTCTAATTCTTTTCCTTTCTAACAAATGAGGCAATGACCATCATCATACATATGTAAGTGTACACTTTATGACTTGATGACATATAGCCAAGTGTTAAAAGCAATATTTGTTTGAGTCATCATCAAAGACTCAGAAATATATTGAATTTTATCTGATGGTGATTTTTATAGCAATTTAATATTTAAAATTTGTTGTTGTAAAACTATAGCATTTTAATATAACTCACTGCTGCTAAGTGCATTCTGACTCATAGTGACCCCTCAGGACTTAGTATAACTGCTCCATAGGGTTTCCAAGGTTGTAAATCTCTAAGAAGCAAATTTTCTTGTTGCCTCCACAGTGGCTGTTGGGTTTGAACTGCTGACCTTTCTGTTAGCAGATCAGTGCTTTACCAATGGTACCATAATGACTCCTTATATTTTAGTATCTTAGAATAATCTACCAGCTGCATTGCGGAGCAAATATACAGGAAAAACATAATTGCTCAGCAGTGCAGCAAATAAATTGTTCCTGTGATCATGATTTTCTCATATAAAATAAATGCTTGCTTCTAATTGAGAGGGGATAAAGAAGCAAGACAGTTTGAATACTTTCATTTTAAAAACAACAAACTTTCTTTTTCATGCATTTTCATTAAAGAAACTCTCCTTGCATTCGAAGATAATTTGTTATGAATTTTGTTGAATAAAGATTTTCTATTTCATCTTCATTATGAAATTTTGAGGAGGCAAAATTGATATTCTGCTACTATTTCTTTCTCACAAGGTTTGAAATATTTTCAAATATGATTTGCTTTGGAAGATTTAAAACCTAAATGGAAACGAAATAAGTAAATAAATAATTTACTTCATCCTTACATATTATTGTTTCTAAAATAGGGGTATTTTATATAGATTAGAATTATGATATAATTATTAATGTAATTAATTTCTATTATATTTGTATGCCTTATTTAAAATCTCATATATCTTTGTTGCTAAATTTAAAAAAGTTTTATAAATAATTTAATTGAAATTGTCTCATCATTGCACTCAATGACTTTTAATATTTATACGTATTCTCACTCTATTTCACTGGTTATTTTATAATTGTAAAATAAAGGACTTTTAAATAACTGTTTCATAGTAGTCAATAGTACTTAAATATAGTCTTACCAATTGTTTTTATGTAAAATTAACATTCATAATCAGTAATATTGTAGCCTTTTATCCTTTTTATAATATAGATTTATTTTTCAACTTAATAGGGTTTTCATACATAAATCATGTAAAGAAATTTTAAATTTCAAGGTATATTTCAAATGATTTATTATATCTAAACAATTTTACATCAGCATTCTTGCTTGCTAGGAGCAAAGAGGACTTAAAATTACAAAGAGGACTTATTGATGAAGGTCAGTGACTACAGCTTTCAGTGTGAATTGGATCTCAATGTAAAGAAAACAAAAATCCTCACAAATGAACCAATAAGTAACATCGTGATAATTGGAGAAAAGATTGAAGTTGTCAAAGACTTCATTTTGCTTGGGTCC
>NW_006408846.1:2980544-2987818 GCF_000296735.1 Chrysochloris asiatica
AAGGGTCAGAGAAAAAGAGGAAGACCCCCAATGAGATGGATTGGCCAAGTGGCAGCATCAGTGGACTCAAGCATGGCAATAGTAGTGAGGTTGGCCCAGGATCAAGCAATGTTTCGTTCTGCTGTGCATAGGGTCGTTATGAGTCAGTAACAACTAGATGGCACCTAACAACAACAACAACAACAAGTGGACCACTTCTGAGGCGTTAGCTACTGAAAACTTTATTAATAGCAGTGGAACATTGATATAGTTTCAAGATGAGCCACTCAGGTTGGATGGCACTCAAAATCAACTGGGGTCTAGTTGTTTCATCAAGGTAAAGTTGACATTCATGATGTAGGTGGAGCAAGACTTTTGGGACCTTCATTTGCTGATGGGATAGAACTCAAAATAAGAAGAACAACTGCAGATATCCATTAATAATAGGAATGTACAATGTACAAAGTATTAATCAAAGAAAAAGGAAGTTGTAAAAATTAAATGAAACACTGGAATATTGATATCGTAAGTATTGTTGTCATTGAGTGCCATTGAATCAGTTCCAACTCATAGAGACCTTGTATAGGGTTTCTTAGGAGCAACTGGTGGATTTTAACTGCAGACCTTGTGGTTTCCAGTACAGTGCTGATTCTACAGTGCCGCATGAGCTGAAAATGCCATTTTGATTTAGACAATCATATGGTTCATTATGCTGAGAATGACAAATTGAAGAGGAATACCATTGTATTTATCATCACAAAGAGCATTTCAAGATCTGTCTTGAAGTACAAGATCTGTCTGTGAGAGAAAGCATCAAAAGAAGATGGGAGGAATACACAGAGTCACTGTAACAAAAAGAATTGGTCAATGTTCAACCATTTCAGTAGGTAGCATATGATCAAGAACTGATATTGAAAAGAAGAGTCTAAGCTGCACTGAAGGCATTGGCAAAAAACAAGGCTCCAGGAATTGATGGAATACAAATTGAAATGCTTCAACAAGCAGATGAAGCTGGAGGTGTTCAATCATCTATGCCAGGAAATTTGGAAGAAAGCTACCTGGCCAACCAATGGGAAGAGATCCATATTTGTGCCCATTCCAAAGAAAGGTGATCCAACAGAATGAGAAAATCTTTGGACAATGTCATTAATATCACATGAAGTAAAATTTTGCTAAAGATGATTTCAAAATGTTTGCAATAGTATATCAACAGGGAGCTGCCAGAAATTCAAATTGAATTCAGAAGAGGATATGGAATGAGAAATATCATTGTTGACATTAGACGGATCTTGGCTGAAAATAGAGAAAGTCAGAAAGAAGTTTATTTCTTCTTCATTGGCTATTCAAAGGCATTCAAATGTATGGATCATAACAAATTATGGATAACATTATGGAGAATGGAAATTCCAGAACATGTAATTGTGCTCATGAGGAACCTGTGTATAGACCAAGAGACAGTCATTCAAACAGAACAAGGTGATACTAAATGGTTTAAAATCAGGAAAGGTGTGTGTCAAAGTTGTAACCTGACACCATACTTATTCAATCTGTATGCAAGAAACTGGATTATATAAAGAAGAAGGTGACATCAGGATTGGAGGCAGACTCATCAACAACTTGTGATGTGCAAATGACACAACTTTGCTGAAAATGGAAGAGGAGTGGATGTACTTACTTATCAATATGAAATAATACAGCCTTCAGTATGGATTGTACCTCAATGTAATGAAATGAAAAATCCTCACAACTGGACCAATAAGTAACATCATGATAAATGGATAAAAGATTGAAGTTGTCAATGACTTCATTTTGCTTGGATCTGCAATCAATGCTCATGAAAGCAGCAGTCAAGAAATCAAACTACTTATTGCATTAGGCAAGCCTGCTGCAAAAGACCTCTGTGACTGGTGGTATTGTGCTGTTGAGTTGGTTCCGACTCACAGTGACCCTGCATAGGGTTTCCAAGGCTTTAAAACTTTACAGGAGCAGAAAGCCTCATCTTTCTCCTGAGGAACAGCTGATAGTTTTGATTTGCTGACCTTGAGGTTATCAGCCCAACTTGTAACCACTACACTAGCAAGAGCTTCTTAACCACATACACACTACCAGACCTTTATAAAGTGATAAAAGCAAAGATGTCACTTTGATGATTGAGATGTGCCAGACCCAAGCCATGGCATTTTCAATCACTTTATATGCACATGAAAGATAGACATGAATAAGGATGACCATAGAAAAATCCATGGCATTTGATTTATGGTGTTGGTGAGGAAAATTTAACTGCCAAAAGTACAAACAAATCTGTCTTGGAAGAAGTGCAGCCAGAGTGCTCGTTGGAAGCGAGGATGATGGGACTTTATCTCACCTGCTTTGGACATGCTATCAGGAGGGGGATCAGTACCTCAAACATCATGCTTGGCAAAGTAGGTGGTCAGCCCCATAGAGGAAGACCTTCTGAGACAGATTGATCTAGTGATTGCAACAATGAATTCAAATGACAGAAATTGTGAGGATGGAATAGGTTCTCACAGTGTTTTGTTCCATGGTGTATAGGTTCTCTGATGAGTTGGTGACTAGACATCACTATGAGCCTGAGAGTAAACGGCAGAGTATGGAATGGAAACATCCTTAATTGCCAACCAAGAAAAAGTCCAGAAGTTAACCAGCAGCTGGAAAATTGATGATTACAGTTTTTTGGGATTCTCAAGGGCCAGTATTGCAACACTTTTAGGAAAAACATTCAGTAATCAAGAATGCTCTTTACAGGGAGATGCTCACTGAAGAATTAAAGCCTAAATTTTGATTTAAATGCAGAGGACTGCTATTCAAGGGCATTGTGATCTTGCATGACAATGCATATCCCCACACCGTTAACACTCTGCAAGAACTTCATTTTGAGGTGTTAAAGCATCCTCCCTATAGTCCTGATCTTGCTCCATCAGCTATTCACCTGTTTGGTCCCCTGAAAGCAGCCTTTCGAGGACAATGATCACCTCTGATGAAGTAAAGACAGTGGTTCATTCATGGTTTGCAACTCAGCCTAAGACATTTTTAAATAAGGAAATACTAAAGCTTGTTGACAGGTGTGTGAAATGTATTGAAAAACAAGGAGATTGTGTTAAAATTGATGTTATTTGTCTTTTCTAAAAGTTGATTAAATTCTACAGTCAGAGTGCAATTTTTGATTCACCCTTGTAAATAAGCAAAATTGTATCAAGAATTTATTTGCTTTTTATCTTTAATCTAGTTTGGATGACATCAGGTTTAATTTATATTAGTACAGTGGTCTTCAACTGGGGGTGATTTGACCACTTTCATTCAGAGATATTTGGCCAGATCTGGAAATAATTTTCATTATTACAACTTGGAGAGAAGATTGCTGCTACTGGTATATATTTAGAGATAAGGAATGCTGATAAATATACTACAATTCAGAACAGTTCCCCAAATTAATTGATAATCCAGTTCAAAGTGTCAACAGTGCTAAGGTTGAGGAACTTGGTATTCATCCATAAGTGCATTATTCAGTTATAAAAATACAAATTATTCAACCAACTAAACTATCTAGTATTTCCAAGATGCTTTGACATTTTCATTTACTTAGCCAAATGTCTGTTTCTATAGACTATTCTTAATTCTCAGATTGCCTACATTTTCCCAGAACATTTTTCTACTAGAGACAGTGTGGTCAGTGCTGCTTGTCTGACCTTTCTACCATTTTCAATGGGCACATCATTTATAGGGGAGGAGTTGTCAATGTGAGCACAATAATATGGAGGATCAGTTCCTAGATCATTGGGGTAAGGCTTTATGTGACAGAATTAACTATAATTCTGATGCTGACTGCAGTTTTGTTCATACAATTCTAAACTGATCTTTGATTAATGTATAAACAAAAGCAGGTAGAAGTGCAATCTGAAGCCTTACCTATGGCATTCATTTTCTTTTCCCAGAGATGATTTGCTCTAAGAGATCTCAGTAGAATTTCTAACCATCCCCATAACAATAAAGTACTCCATCTGACTGTCAAATTTACTTCTGCAGAAACGTGTATACATACAGCAGATTTGTTATTATTCTGCATTAACAAACCTACTCCTTTTTCTGGTAGCAGGACTATTTGTTATTGCTTAAAGAAAGCAATTTCTTTTTGAAATGCTCTTGCAGCTCGTTGTTGTTAAGTATTGTCCAGTCAATTATGACCCATAGCGACCCTGTGTAGGGTTTCTGAGGCCATAAATCTTTGTGGGAGCAGAAAGTCTTATCTTTCTCATGAAGCAGTTGATGGGCTCAAACCACTGACTTTGGGGTTTGCAGTTCAGTATTTATCCTATGGAGCCACCATGCTCCCCTTCTTCCAGCTAAAGATAGGATTTATCTACATGCAGAAAATTCATACTAACATTAAGATAAAACTAAGTCTTTCAGCAACATAGTACCAGAACACAGAATAGAAAATCCATTAAATAAGAGTTGAATTGTGAATTCTAATCTGTACACAATATATGCTTTGTCCCATGAAACAGGAAAAGAAAAATTTTGTATAACAGAGCATTGGGAATCACCTGTCATGGCTCTATTCCCTGCATAACTAAGATAGTCTCTTTATCAACTGCAGACCTAGAGCGCCATTTCTTTGTTGAACTACTACTTTATTCTGAGGCAGCAAGATAACTGCTCTTCCAAGTCTTTTTTTTTTTTTTCTGTTACAACCGCTATTGTATGCTGTTATTTAAGTTAACCACTTAATTTTCAGTGGTAATGCAACACTCAGTAAAGAAGACACTACATTATTTTTCATTGAATATTTACCATGTTTATGGTCTGGACTAGATGTTGAGGTAAATGGTAATCAAGGAAAATATGTTCCATTTTGGTACTTGAATTCGGGTCAGAGAGATGGCAAACAATAAAAAAGTAAACAGAATTTTTGTTAAGTTGTCAGACTGATTACATTCAAGATTTTTCCTATTCTGCTGTAGACATAGAAATTCTGCGCAAGATACATTTTAAAATTTTAACAACATACTCTTGTTGTCAAGTGCCATTGAGTTGCTTCCTACTCACAGCAACCCCATATAGTATTTCTGAGGAGTGGGTGGTAGGTTTGAACCATGGTCCTTGTGTTTCAAACCAATCTTGTGGACCAGTGTTTATCCTGCAGTGTCACACCAGGATGCCTAACAACATATAGTCTAGACAAAAAGTTCCAGTTCCAGATAAGATGGAGTAAACACACTTTCCGTCTTTTCCATTATATGCAGCTATGAAACCTAGACATTCATAAAGCAGCAATTTAAGGAGTCTGAAAAGTAAATGGTAGCAGTAAGATTGGGGAAGAATACCAGAATTTTTCCTCTAGTATACGGAGTCCTGGTAGAGTCCTGGTGTGGTGCTGTGAGTTAATGTGTCAGACTGCAAAGCTGTTTGAACTGCAAGGTCGACGGTTCAAGTTCACCAGCTGCTCTTCAGAAACCCTATACAGGGTTGCTAAGGGTCAGAATTGACTAGATGGCACATAACAACAACAACATACTTTGGAGTTAATGCACTAGACTGTAAAGTCGGTTTGAACTACAAGGTTGGCAGTTCAGTCTCACCAACTATTACTTGGAAATTTTATATAGGGTTGCTATAGATTAGAACTGATTCAACGGCACTCTATCTGTCTGTCTGTCTATCTATATCTATCTATCTATCTATCTATCTATCTATCTATCTATCTATCTGTCCGTCCGTCCGTCCATCCATCCATCCATCCATCCATCCATCCATCCATCCATCCATCCATCCATCCATCCATCCATCCATTTATCTATCTATCTATCTATCTATCTATCTATCTATCTATCTATCTATCTATCTATCTATCTACCTACCTACCTACCTAGCTATCCTTTCCTCCTTTCTCCAGGTGATCCCAAGTACTACTGTAGCAGTAGTCTACAGACAGCTACATCTCTGAGGTAGGGAAATCATTCTCTCTGATCTGAGATGCTGTGGGCCCAACAGACTGGGGCAAACCTCCATTGCTAAGAGCCAATTCAGAATCATAGCAGCTGCACAGGACAGAATAGTATTGCCCATAGGGTTTTCAAGGCTGTAAATCTCTACAGAAGCAGACAGCCTCAGCTCTCTCCAATAGAGGGCTGGTGGGTTGAACTGATGACCTTTCAGTTAGCAGCTGAGTGCTTAATTATGACACCATCATGGTTAAAAACCTGTTGCTGTTGAGTTGTACATGACAATGTTGTGTAAATGAAGCCCCAGCTTTCTGGCTCAAGGACTAGATGCATTAGATAGTAATCAAAAGAAGTCAAGATAGATTGAGGACAAGGTAGTTTTTTCTCAATTTTCTTAGCAACAAAATTTGTGTTATACTAGAGAGGTCATTATCTTCTTGGTAGTGGATCCAATGGATTGGATTTAATTTGATTTAAAGAACATTGATGTAATATCTCTTGTATGTTTGAATTTGTGATTGCAATTTCATGGTTGTTAAGTGAATAATTACTAATGCCTACCCTAACAAACACATAACAGGTGCTGGTTAATGATCAATGTTTCCATGATGATTTTCCACAGAATCAATCAATTTGAAATAACTCCCCCTCTTAAGAGAAGACTAGATGGGAATTGAAACACTAGAAATCCCTATCTTAAATTACTTCAAGAAATATCAGAAATGATTATGCCTGGTGACAGTGCTTGTCTTCATTTCTTGTATAGGTGTATTCTGAATAGTTTTTCTCTGAGATTACAGAAACACTAAATGAATGAAGGTCAAATGGAGCATTTTTACTCAACTCCAGGCATACCTGTAGTACTGGTATACCATTGTAGGACAAGTACTATACTGCTAACCACAAGGTTGGCAGTTCAAACCCACTAGCTGCCCCTCAGAAGCCCTATACAGTGTTGCTATAAGTTGGCACTTAATAACAACAACATAAACAATGGACATACCTTGAAGATTCTAACTTTGATTCTAGTCTGCCTCAATAAAGTGAATATCACGATAAACAGAGTTACAATTTTTTGGCTTCCTAGCACATATAAAAATTATGTTTACACTATACCGAAGTCTATTGATTGCACAGTAGTGTTATTAGGAGTCTGAAATATTGTGAGAATTGCCAAAATGTAAGACAGAGGTATGAAAGGAGCACATGCTATTAGAAAACCCTAGGATTGACACAAAGTTTCAGTTAGTAAACAACACAGTATTTGAGAAGTGTAACATAGCATTGAGGAGTCTTCCGTACTGATGGGCTGTAGTCATTGATCTCCATAAG
>NW_006408846.1:2988518-3016372 GCF_000296735.1 Chrysochloris asiatica
CTGCAAAATGGGCTCAAACATAGGAATGATTGTGAGGATGGTGAAGAAGCAGGCCACGGTTAGTTCTGTTGTACGTAGGGTTGTTGTGAGTCAGAACTAACTCAGTGGCACATAAAAACAACAGCAAAATATCTCAACATTATTTAACATAAGACATCGTCATAATTTCTCCTTTTAAAAATTATCACATACTTTTTTTGTACAAGCCTTATCCTTCTTAGAAATAAAAATCCAAAAATCTGTCTTTTCTCCTAAGGAAGGCAAGTTAGCAGTTGCAGTGGGGTCGATTCTGATTCCTGGAGGCCCTATGTGAGTCAGAGTAGAACTGTGCTCCAGAATGTATCTATTATTTTGGAAATAGATCACCAGGGCTTTATTTTGAAATGAATTTTGGTGAATTTGAATTTTAAATCTGTCAGCAGCCAAATGATTGTACCACCCAGGGACTGAACCCAGGGAAAAAGTGCTTTTATCATTAAGGATCTTCATACCTATTGGAGACAGGACTTTTACCTCTTCCCACTGCACAGTTCTACCACATCTCCCAGTTACAAGCATGTTCTCCCAGTTATAAGCATGTTGTTGCAGCGATTTGTCAGTTCATCTCGCCAAGCATCTCCATCACCCTCACTGGCCCTTTACTTCACCAAGCATGATGCCTGCCTCCCATGATCGAGCCCTCCTGTTGTCAATGGTGTATTGTGATCAACAGGAATTTCACTGGTTATTTTTTGCGAATAGATCTCCAGGCCTTTCATCCTAGTCTGTCTTAGTCTGGAACTTTGCTGAAGTCTGTCCACCCTGAGTGATTCTACTGGCAGTTTCCTGTACTGTAGCAACACACAAGCCACCACAGCATGACAAACCGACAGACAGGTGGTAGAAGACATTCTTAGCCTTTTTCAGTTCTAAATTCTCACCTGTTTATTTCTATCCTTAAGAAGATTTCCATCTGCAATTAAACAGCACCACTCTGATTATGTTGATTTGAGTTACTTCTATCTGGCCATTTACTGGAAGAAGAACAAATATTCCATTGGAATCTGTTGTGGTGTAAATGAACTGGATTGTAATCACAGTTTATTTTCTGATGAAAATAGACAAGAGAACTGTAGAAGTTGTGCTTGGAAGTTTCTACTATATTATTCATTCCTTTACTGACACTTAACATTTAAAAGGGGACAGAAACATCATTAAAAAAAACAAAACAAAACTGAAAGGAAGATCAGCTTAAGTATGCCAATGTACAATAATGTTTTCTAGAGTAAATATTTCTGCTTTAAGGTTGCATATAATTACATTGAAGTCCTGGTGCGGTGCTGTGGGTTAATACACTGCACTGCAAAATTGGTTTGAACCACAAGGTCAGCAGTTCAAGCTCACTGTCACTCCTTGGAAACCCTACACAGAGTCATTATAGGTCAGAACCAACTTAACGGCACTTACCAACATAATTATTACACTGGACATCTACTTATATATCTCTTACATGGTCATTTACTTCTGACCTTGTGGCCAGGTGAACTTGAACTTAAGTTTAAACTGAGTATATTGATGTCCTTCCCAGGTGAAGATGAACTAGTCCTGAGTAGACAGGGCCTTGTTGTTGTTGTTAAGTGCTAACAAGTCAGTTCAGACTCATAGCTACCTCTGTATAGAGTTTCTGAGGAATGAGTGGTGGATTTGACCTTGAAGTTCAAACTGACCTTGCAATATACAAAGTGTAATAATTTTTATCTCTACTCATGTGATCTTGTTCCTTGATCTTGGGTTGAACAATCTCATACATTGTCATCTACTTCTGGCCTTGTGGCCAGGTAAACTTGAACTTTAATATAAACTTAATACATCTGCAAAAAATACATTAATAAGGGATATCATTGCTGATGTCCGATGGATCTTGGCTGAAAGCAAAGCATGATCAGAATGATATTTACCTGTGCTTTATTGACTATGCGAAGGCTTTCGATTATGTGGATCATGACAAACTACGAACAACATTGCAAAGTATGAGTATTCCAGAACACTTAATTGTGCTCATGAGGAATATGTACCTGGACCAAGAGGCAGTTGTTCAAACAGAACATGGGAACACTGAATGGTTTAAAATTAAGAAAGGTGTGTGACAAGGTTGTATTTTTTCACCATACTTATTCAACCTGTATGCTGAGCAAATAATCTGAGAAGCTGGGTTATATGAAGAAAAACATGGCATCAGGATTGGAGGAAGACTCATTAACAACTTGCGATATGCAGATGATACAACCTTGCTTGCTGAAAGTGAAGAGGACTTAAAACATTTACTGATGAAGATCAGAGTACAGGCTTCGGTATGAATTACATCTCGATCGAAAGACAACAAAAATCCTCACCACTGGACCAATAAACAACATTCTTATCAGTGGAGGAAAGATTGAAGTTGTCAAGGACTTCTTTCTTCTTGAATTAACTATCAACACTCACGGAAGCAGAAGTCAAGAAATAAGACGATGTATTGCATTAGGCAAATCTGCTGCACAAGACCTTTTTAAAGTATTGAAGAGCAAAGATGTCGGCTTGAGAACTAAGGTGCGTCTGATCCAAGCCATGGTATTTTCAAGAACCTCACATGCATACAAAAGCTGGACAGTGAATAAGGAAGACTGTAGAAGAATTGATGCTTTTGAGTTATGGTGTTGGTGGAGAATATTGAAAGTGCCACGGGCTGCCAAAAGAACCAACAGATCTGTTTTGGAAGACGTGCAGCCAGAGTGCTTCTTAGAGGCCAAGATGGCCAAACTTTGTCTCTCATACTTAGGAATATTGTCAGGAGGGACCAGTCTCTGGAGAAGGATATCATGTTTGGTAAAGTGGAGGGTCGGAGAAAATGAGGAAGACCCCCAATGAAATGGATTGGCCAAGTGGCAGCATCGATAGACTCAAGTGTGGGAACAGTAGTGAGGATCGCCCAGGATCCGGCAGTGTTTCGTTCTGCTGTGCATAATGTTGCTATGAGTTGGTACTGACTAGATGGCACCTAACAATAACAACAACACAGCATGATATATGCCCAGGTCTCTTTTAAAGGTTTCTAACAGAGACATTACATTTGGGACTTCCTTTACTACTTTTACCTGCTGTTGAAATATTTCCACAAAGCATCTAACCCAAGAGTGTATTCTGCACAGGAGATGGCCGTAAAGCTGTTCAGGAACTTGTCTTGTTACACACCCCTGTCTCCGAAGCAGATTACACAAGAATAAAATTGATTTTTAAGCCCAGTAACCAAGAAAAATTTAATTTTAACCTCAAGAAACCTAATTCTTTGCTATTTAACATTAAAACTTTTTAAGATGTTTATGAGTCAACCTATTAAACCTTCAGCTGCAAACAAACTGGAATCATGATCACGTAAAATAAAAATCTTTAACTAACTGCCTGATATTCCCTGCTTATGTTATATATTTCTTATATCATAATTCTGAACACATTCACTATTTAGACTCAGATACATGTATACATCTTTTGATTTTCAGTGGCATAAGTTTAGCATTCTATTCAAATTTCCTTTGACCTTCAACAACTTATTATATTTCCTCAATTATAGTTTTTATTATCTTTCACATTTCAGCATAAACAGACATACCATTTTAAGACAAAACTGTTTTCTTTTTCCTCTTAAAAAAAAATGAACTTTCTCATCTTATCTTTGTATTTAATTTTCCTCTCGCTGTCAACAATTACTTGACCTTCTATAACTTTCTATATCTATCTAAATTCTTTTCCCATTCTTATCTTGGTTCGATGCATTTTCTTTGTTTCTTTTCAAAAATCATTTTCCTTTTCATGGTGGAACTATTTTATTTTCAAAATCACCTTTTCTTTAGCTTAAACACCTTCTGTAATATCTAATTTAAGTTACGTGGAAAAGTTTTGCTTTTGAGGTTGTTATAAACACAAAAACCTCTGTCAGATTAAATTCATGTAATCAATTCTCTACAACATTCAAAGTTTCTTAGAGTTATTATAGAAATGTCAGAGTGTAAGCCAGGAGCAAGAAGCACTTTTTCTTTGGAGAGAAAAAGAACTGAGTTTTTTAGAGTGTTCTTTGAAAAACATCAGTCCTTCAACTTGAAACAAAAACTTAAACACAGCAAGCTTTCAGAACAAAGTGAAACAGAAAACTTATATTCAGCTTAAAGTCCAAGCTTATAAAATACCATATAATATAAATACATGAGGACCCCAGTTTCTTAAAATATATACTTTAATTTCTTGATAAGATTAACTCAGTTTAAAAGAATTTGTTGCAGTTGTTATGGGGCCTCAATCAGTTCCAACTCATAGTGATCCTGTGTAGAGTTTCCATGGCTGTAAATCTTTGTGGGAGTAGAAACCCTCCTTTTTTTTCCTTCTGAGTCCACTGCAGATGCCACCAAAGACACATTGAGGTGAAGAGAAGGCATAACTTTGTTGTTGGATTTGTAACGGCTAAAGATAGGGTAACACTTGGTAAAAAATACCAAGTACTCCAAAGAGGAGTTCCAAAGAGGATAGAAATTTTTATCCAGGCGGGCTGGAGTTTACATGTTGTTGTTGTTATTGTTAAGTGCCAGCAAGTTGGTTCCGACTCATAGCAACTCTGGATAGGGTTTCCAAGGGGTGGTCGGTTTGAACTGCTAACCTTGTGGTTCAAACCGACCTTGTGGTCCAGTGCTTTATCCTACAGTGTCACACCAGTACATATGATAAATTAATAATAAATCATAAATTAACCTATTTTCTGCAACAAGCATTCCGCATAAGTAAACTGCATGTTGTTGTTAAGTGCCGTCAAGTTGGTTCCAACCCATAGCGACCTGTATAGGGTTTCCAAGGAGCAGCTGGTGAGCTTGAACCACTAACCTTGCAGTTCAAACGGCTTTACAGTCTGGCGCATTAACCCACAGAGCCACACCAGGACTCCAGGAAACTGCACGCACAAACATTTTTTAGGGATTGTTCTTGCTAGTCCCTTCTTGGAACATCCTTATCATTTATTTAATCATAAACTATAAGTTTGCCATACATCAGTTATCACCCATCACTGGTATCAGCAATACTTTCCTGACTGTTATTTCTCAAAAAGGTACATTACTTCTCTTAGCTCGCTGGGAGAAACCTTAAGAACAAAAATTTAGGGGGGAAATATTACGCAATTTCTATAGAAGACTGAGTATCGGTAGCACTTATTTCCTTGCTAGAATGTCTAGTTCATGAGTGCAGGGACAATGTCTACTTGTTCATTGGTATATTCCCACACTTATTTCATTGCCTTACTTAACAATGTTTTCTCAATAAATGCTGAAATTCTACATACAGGTAAAAATACATAAATTCTAGACAAATTATGTAAGTATTTTAGTGCAAAAACTGGCTAGCAGGGAACTTTTCATTTCACCTAAATGTACCCTGTTTATTCTTTAAGAGTCTAAACTCATTTGAGCACTTATTACTAATGTTGGTGTTGTTAAGTGCCTTAGAGTCGGTTCCGACTCGTAGCAACCCTGTATAAGGCTTCTGAGCTGGGTTTGAACCTCTGACCTTGTGGTTTGCATTCCAGTGCTTATCCTATAGCACCACCATGGGTTCTGATAACTTGTTTAAATTGAAGATTCTATTGCTCTCATGCTATAGTCTTCTATCGCTAAGTTGCTAACTAATGTCTGGCCTGAAGTGGTTCTCATTTTCTTCTTTAATTTTCGATTTCTTACTCTAATCAAGGTAGAGTTTGACATGATAGTAGAGCTACTAAGCCAAATACGGCATACCCAGTTGAACGTGAATTTCAGATGGAATTAAAATTTAAATGTTGTTTTTATTACGTACTGTTAAGTCAGTTCCGACTCTTAGTGTCCCTATACACAACAGAAGGAAACACTGCCTGGTCCTGTGCCATCCTCACAATTGTTGTTATGTTTCAGCCCATTGCTGGTACCACTGTGCCATTCCATCTCCTTAGCAGGGTGGAGGTCTTCCTCTTTTTTGTTGACCCTCCACTTTACCAAGCATGATGTCCTTCTCCAGGGACTGGTCCCTTTCAATAATATGTCCACAGTATGAAGCATGAAATCTGGTCATCCTGGATTCTAAGGAGCATTCTGGCAGTACTTCTTACAGCACAGATTTGTTTGTTCTTCTGGCAGTCTGTGGTACTTTTTTTCTTTTCTTTTTAATGTGATTGGGTGGAGGTTTACAGAGCAAATGAGTTTTCTATTCACCAATTCATAAATATTTTGTTTCATCTCATTGTCCCCAGTTCCCACAGTATATCATCTCTTATCCCACTTCCACTGTTTCTTGTTTCCATTCTTCCTTCTTATTAACACCTTCTGAACTTTGATGTTAGGTCAATACTGCCCTTTTGGTCTCTAATGGTTGATTATTTTAACGTGTATCTTTCACTAGTGTTATTGTACCCTTCTAGATCTGTCTGTTGTTTGGCTGAAAATAGAGCCATGGGGCTGAAGTTTATGTCCAGGTCTGAAGGGTGGCTAAGGAGATATTTTCTTAAAAACTGCCCAGATTGAACTCTCTAAGTATTGCTTTTCTCTACAGAAACTAGTCTCTTTAGAGAAATGGCTCATTCTAGGTCCAGGGCAATAAATAGACAAGATAATCCTAGACATTTATCTGAAAGTAAGAATCATCTCAGAAAACAAGAAGCACCGGAGATTACTGAGATCATGTTAGGAGGACTAAGAGCCAACTTTAATCACATATATGTGAAAAGTCATGACTTTATAATGACAATAAAAGGAAAACAAATAATAAAAGGCTTAGACTTTTTTGAAGATGGTTGGAAAGCAATTCATTATTCTGAAAACGAGTCAGTAAAAGATGAAGCGTCAACTATGAATCCTGTCGTGTCCATCTAAATTATCTCTTAGGGTAACCAAATAGCTGAGAAGGGGAATATCCCTGCCCAGTGAAATAGTAGAAGTATTCAGCTGTAAATGATTCTTCATTTGAAAGATTGAAGAATTAGAGCGCCACATTCTGAAATTCCAGCTTCGAATTCACCTGTCACTCCTTGGTCACTATGAATCGGAACAGGGTTGCTTTGAGTCGAAACCAACCAACCACCACCACCACCACCACCACCAACAACAACAACTAAATAACAGATGGAGAAAAGGATCATCCACATCTGCTAATGTCACAGATAGAGCAACAACCAGACGTGATATGCCCCTTGATGAAGAACACACACCCATGAAACTAAATGGAAGCTGAAAGAGTCCAGATCAGGACCTAACAACCAATTGGGGGAAATTTAGGGAATGGAGGAAGATATAAAATCATACCACTGGGATTGCTGTTGTTGTTAAGTGCCAATGAGTGGATTCTGACTCATAGCAACTCTGTATAGGGTTTCCGAGGAGTGGCTGATGAACCTGAACCAATCGACCTTGCAGCTCAAACCAACCTTGAGATCTAGTGCATGATTCCACAGCACCACACCAGGACTCCTGGGATGAAACTAATAAATCTAGACCCTGGGGAACTTTACAGGGTAAAGAGGAGAAAATACTTGGAGGGGGAACCTCTAGCTTAAAAGATGTTCAAGAGGCATTTGACTTAGCAACCAAATACAACAAGTATACATTTTTGGATCCTGATTTAAGCACATCCATTGGGTTTGAACTGTCAACCTTGTAGTTAGCTGTCCAGTGCATTTCCTACAGCGTTATATCAAGACTCATGATTGTTGTAGCTGGGTGCATTTCGTATGTGGTATATGTGTTACATGTCTCATGATAAAAACATCATTTTTATTAATCAATCTCAGTATATTCCCCAGCTCAATCCTATGATTTTCTAAAAAATAAATTCTCCAGATTCAGATTTACAAATTCTGAGGAACACTAGTCTTTGAAAACTAGCTGGGGCTGTTTCAACTGGAAATCTTAGCAGCAAATTCCCTCTAAAATGGTAACTGGATAACAAAAGCTTACTTTCCGCTGCATTTTTCTCCTTTCTCGTGATATTCTTCTATTCCATTAACCAGATTATGATTCTTCAACTACCATGCAAATCTCATTATTCCAGACATTTGCAGGTCAGACTAGAGGAGCTTTGAATGGTAGGGGAAGTGTCCTATTTTCTTCTTCCTTTCCTCCTCTGCTATCTCTTCCTCCTCCTCTTCTTTCTTAACAAAATGTAGAACAACTGCACTGTCAATAACTGCCGAGTTCTAGGAGAACATTCTCTGCCTCCCCAATCCTGCCCCAACTTCATCTTCAAAAGATGGGGCAGGGTCAAGAGCTAATTGCTCCAACTTTACAGCGGTGCAGGCGTCCTTTTTGGATTCGCCTCAAGATCACAGGTGAGTATTGTTTTCTAAGAACAGGTGTTCAAAGAGGTTAAAAGGTCTCAGTGGAGCAGCAAGATGGCAGACTAGGTAGATGCAATACATGGACCCTCTAAAACAAAGATAGGAAGACCAAATGAAATAGACACATGAAAATCCTGGAACCCTAAACTTTACAAAGGAAAGGTTAGAGAAGTAGACTGAGTGCTTGGGAGGAGAAACAGCAGGGACTGTGAGAGAAGGAGACTGACTAGTGAACACTGGCCAGACATGGTGAGACGATTTTGTGAGGAGGTTTGGCAACAGAAGATGGCTTGGCAGAATAGATTGACACAGACAATAGGAACGGTAAGATTCCTTCTTTTTTCCCACTCTCCCCTGGTGACCTAAGGTGTAGCCAGTTCCCATCCTCATCTACCTCAGCACAGACCCTGCTCTTTGGGAGTTCAGAGCCACTGGGAATTCACCACACCAGTATGAGATGAGGGTCAGCTGTGCCGCTTTGGTGCCTGGATTCAGGTAGGCTTGGTTCAGACTTTCAGAACCCACAGAGCCACCAGACAAGCATTTAACTAGTCACCCTGTTTTCAGTTGCCCTGTGGTCCTAACAGACACTGAAACCGTCAAGGGTCTCTGTGAACTACTTCTGGATTGAGTGCCCTGAACATAAATAACATGAAGGCTGATAGGAAGTCCATCTAGGGCCAGGGACTCCACTGTCACATCCCTTTACACCCACCTCGTTCAAGAGCCCCTCAGAGTTTTCTCCTCTCTTAGCCCAACAGTTGCAATGTTTTGTTTTTTTTCTTTTGTTGTTTTGGTTTATTCTTCCTCCTCTTTCCATTTCCTTGAATTTTATCTTTTCTATTTCTGCTTTTGTTTTTCCTTCTTTTCTGTCTCTCATTTCCCCTCTTCACTCCCATCCCCTTTGATCTTTCCCTTTACTACTCTCCACTCTCTCTTTTCATCTTCCCTCTCTCTGGTTTTTCTAAGTTTTTTTTAAAGTTTTTATTGTGAATAGAGTGATCATTTACATGGTAGAACATTGGTTTTTGTACTCATCCTATTGTATTTGGTTTCATTGCAATGATTACAATCCCCTCAATGCATCATCATAAACAGTATTTGCTTCTATTCCCTCTGTTTTTGTTTTGTTTTGATGTACACAAAAACACTCAGGAATATATAATCATCTAAGCAGTCAAAGGGCACATTCTGCAAACCTGCCTTCTGGCCTCCAACACACAGCCTTTCTCTTTCCATGTGTCTCAGCTGCTCTATCTCTGTCCATGCTACTTTAAATACTCTTCTTTAACAGCATAACTAAATGCATGAATTCTTCAACAGTCTTCCATGTATATGTATATGAAGCTATTAGAAATACCATGACTTGGCTCAGGCACACCATACTCCTCAAACTGATATCTTTGCATTTGAACACTTTAAAGAGGTCTTGTACAAGAGACTTGCCTAATGCAATATGTTGTTTGATTTCTTGGCTGGTCTTCCATGAACATTGATTGCGGATCCCAAAAAAATGAAGTCTTGTCTATAAATTATTTGGTGTTTTAAATGTACATTCTTGAAGTAATAGTGACCTCTGGTGGCCATAACTTGCTGCCAAATAATTTGTTCTCAGATTCTCTTGGATTTCAATAATTATGAAACCGAGTGGTAATGTGGCACTGTGGGTTAATGCACTGGACTGCAAGGTCGGTTTGAATCGCAAGTTCAGCAGTTTCAACAGCCGCTCCTCGGAAACCCTATACAGGATCGTTATGAGTTGGAACCAACTCCGTGGCACTTTACAACTATTTATGAAACATTGTGAAATATTTGTATGTTAACATTAAATACCAATATCAAACCAAATAAAGTAAAATCTCCTCTCATTCTACATTCTAGTATGTAAGTTTCCAAGAAAAGTCGTACCCTTAACCTGTTTTCTTTCCTATTGGGAAACTAGCCTCATTAATTTGGTGTGGTGGTGGTTATATTCCGTGGAGTCGGTTCCGACCCATAGCAACTCTGGACAGGATTTCCGAGGTTGTAAATCTTTACGGGAGCAGAAATCTTCATCTGTCTCCTGCGGAGCAGCTGGTAGTTTCAAACTGCTGACCTTGAGGTTCGCAGCCCAATTTGTAACCACTACTCTCCCAGAGCTCCTTAATTTGGTGTTGTTGTTGTTAAGTGCCGTCGAGTCGGTTCCGACCCATAGCGACCCTGTACAGGGTTTCCGAGGGTGTAAATCTTTACGGGAGTAGAAAGCCTCATCTTTCTCCCGCGGAGCAGCTGGTAGTTTCGAACCGCTGACCTTAGAGTTCGCAGCCCGATTCGTAACCACTACGCTACCAGAGCTCCTTTAATTTGGTGTAGGCATATGTAATACTAGGATTTTGTGAAAGCCTGGCTTGAGTTTATTTATTATTATGTACAACTGGAGAAAATTACTAGAAACAAAATCTGCCCCCAACCCAGTAAACTTCTCTACAAATGTGGAAGAGAAAGAAAAGTTTTATTATTGGATAAACCATAAACCAGAATGTTATCCATCACAGGCAATCTGCTAAAGAGACTTCAAACACAGAAAAGTGTCTGACCTTTATACAGCCGAATGGACTCCACCCATCATATTCAAGTTTTCAAGATAAAATGCCTGATTTTCTAGTCTCCTGGCCTGAGTTACACGTGTGAATTTGAGGACTATGAGTCATACACTGAGCTGCTAACTGCAAGATCTGCTAGGTTCAAACATCGCAGCCACTTCATGGGACAAAGATGCGGTTTGATTTTTTGATTACATTAATCTTCTTCCAGGACTCCTGGTGAGGAACTGTAGGATCAGCACTGGACTGCAAACTACAAAATCAGCAGTTCAAACCCACCAGCCGCTCTTTGGAAACTCTATGAGTCAGAAAACACTAAATGGCACTTAGCAACGACAACAAGGAAATAGGAATGTCACAATTGAAGTGTCGTCCCTGGACCACTGCTACTTTCCTTCCACAGAACTGGGAAAGTAGTGTAGTGATTACGAGTTGGGCTGCTAACCTCAAGGTCAACAGTTCAAAACTACCGGCAATTCCATGGGCAAAAGATGAGACACTTTCAGTTCCGAGTAAAAATTCACAGCCTGGGAAACTCTATTCAGTGTTGCTGAGTCAGAACAGACTCCACGGCATACCATCACCATACATTTACTCCACACAAAAGAGGTTAGAAAGAGTAGAGTAGTAGGCAGATAAAAGATAGGTAGAGTTTATTAGCATGAACGTCCTTACAGAGAGATAACAGGCGTTTCCCTCTTGATTAAGGAAAAGCCCCAGACACAATTTGGCTTTACCTTTATGTATCCTTCTATTGGGGGTGTGAGCTATACTGCTGGTTCAAGTGTCTAAGAAGTTAACTTGGGGAATTTGTCTAAATGTACTTACTCTGAATCTTGTTTCCCAGTCTCATGACTGACTGACTAACTTTACCCCCTATTGTTGTTACTAATAGCCACCAAGTTGGCTCTGATTCATAGTGACCTAGTATAGGGATTTAAGGAGCAAAATTTTACTTGCATGTGACATTAATGATATTGTTCTGTGATTTTTGTATTCCATTGGGTCACTTCTCTTTGGAATGGGCACAAATATGGATCTCTTCTAATCAATAGGCCAGGCAGCTGTCTTCCAAATTCCTTGGCATTGATAAATGAGTGCCTCTAGTGCTGCATCAGTGTGTTGTAAAATTGTATTCCATGAATTCCGGGAGCCTTTGCTCTTTGTCAATGCCTTCAATGCACCTTGGACTTCATCCTTGGTACCACTGACTCTTGATCATATGCTACCTCTTGATATAGTTGAACATCAACCATTTCTTTTTGGTACAGTGACTCTGTGTATTCCTTCCATCTTCTTTTGATGCTGTCTGCATCATTCAATATTTTGCCCATTGTTGTTGTTGTTGTAAAGTGTCATCGAGTCAGTTCTGACCCATAGCCACCCTGTATAGGTTTTCTGAGGAGCATCTGGTGAGCTTGAACTGCCGATCATGCAGTTCAAACTGCTTTGCAGTCTGGCGCATTAACCCACAGCGCCGCACCAGGACTCCATTTTGCCCATGTTGTTGTTGTTGTTGTTGTTATGTGTCATGGAGTGGATTCCGACTCATAGCCACCCTGTACAGGGTTTCCGAGGCTGTGAATCTTTATAGGAGCCTCATCTTTCTCCCACGGAACTGCTGAGCCTGAGGTTAGGAGAACGATCATTTTTCCCATAGAACCGTTCACCTTTCAATATTGCAAGTCGCAGCTTGATTTTCCCCCTCAGTTCTTTCAGCTTAGAAATGCTGAAAACCTTTTGGTTTTCTTACTACAGGTCTTTACACTTTTCATTATAATAGTTGAATTTGTCTTATGGTACGCTTTGAAATGTTCTGTTCTGCTCTGTTACCCCCTCATTTCTTCCATTTGCTTGAGAATATCTATGCTGGCGAGCAAGTTTCAGAGTCTCTTATGACATCCATTTTTCTCGTCTTCTTAATGATGTTTGGCTTTCTTCCTGTATGATGTTCTTGATGTCTTCCCACAAGACATCTGGTTTTTGGTCACCGGTGTCTAATATATCAAATCTTTACTTGAGATGGTCTCTAAATTTAGGTGGCATATATTCAAGGTCATATTTTGGCTGTCATGGACTTGTTTTAGTTTTCTTCAATTTCATCCTGAACTTACGTATGAGCAATTGATGATCTGTTCCAAAATCTGCCACAGTCTTGTTTTGGCTGATGATATTGAATTTTTCCATTGTCTCTTCCCACAGATGTAATCAATTTGATTCCTTTGTATTCCATCTGGTAAGATCCAGGTGTTTAGTCATCTTCTATGTTGTTTAAATACAGTATTTGCAACGAATAAGTCATTGGTCTTATAAGATTCTATCATGTAATCTCCAGTATCAAGTCTATCATCAAGGTCATATTTTCCAACTACTGATCTTTCCTCTTTGTTTCCAACCTTCATATTCCAATCACCAGTAATAATCAATACGTCTTGATTGCATGTTTTATCCATTAAGACTGAAGAAGTTGGTAGAATTCTTCAATTTCATCATCTCTGGCTTTAATGATTGGTGCATCAATTTGAATAGTAGTCCTATTAACTGATCTTCCTTGTATGTTTATAGATATTATCTTGCCACAGACAGCATTGTACTTCAAGATAGATCTTGAGATGTTCTTTTTGATGATGAATGTCATGCAATTCCTCTTCAATTTTTTTGTTCCCGGCATAATAAACCATATAATTGTTAGATTCAAAATGGCCAATACCAGTCCATTTCAGTTCACTAATGCTAGAATATCAATGTTTACATGTTCTATCTCAGTTTTGACATCTTCCAATTTTCCTAGATTCCTAGTTCATTCATTCTATGTTTTGATTATTAATGGATGTTTGCAGCTATTTATCCTCATTCTTAATTGTGCCACATCAGCAAATGAAGATCCCAAAAGATTTACTCCATTCATATCATCATAGGCAACTCTACTTTGAGAAGGCAGTTCTTTCCCAGTCGTATTCCAAGTGCCTTCCAACTTGTAGGGCTCATCTTCTAGCACTGCATTTGACAATATTCTGGTGCTGTTCCTAATGTTTTCATCTTCTGGCACTGCATCTCATAATGTTCTGCTGTTATTATAAGGTTTTCAGTGGCTAAACATTCAGAGGTAGTCTCCCACTCCTTCTTCCTAGCTTGTCTTAGTCTGGAAGCTGCACTGAACACGTGAACCATAGTTTATCCTGATCATTTACAATACTGGTGGCATAGCTTCCAGCATCACAGCAAGCCACTACAGTATGACAAATGGACAGATGAGTGTTGGACCTGTTTATTAGTCAATGAGCAAATGAAATATGCTTAGCCACATTACCCATCAAGGAAATGTAAATTAAAACTCTAATTGGGTGTGGCGCTGTGGGTTATTGTGCCAGACTGCGAAGCCGTTTGAACTGCAAGGTCAGCAGTTCAAGCTCACCAGATGCTCCTAGGAAACCCTATACAGAGTTGCTATGGGTTGGAACCGACTCCATGGCACTTAACAACAACAACATTGTACTCTTATGGAATTCCATAGATGGTTAAACAGTCAGCATGCTCAGCTGATACATAACACATTTGCATTTTGAGTCAACCCATCAACTTGTGGATATTCAGGTCACACTTCCCATCCTGAAGGAGTAGTTCCTTTGATGAGGACTGAAAAGAGTCAGGAAACCAAAAAAGGGTATTGAACCCACAGAGCATGCACTGGGTACCAGGGAGGCTGGTGAATGAGAGTGAAGTTGAGGGTCCTACTATAGTCAAACACCAGGGCAGCACATGATTTAGGGTTGCCCCTGACTGTGGGAGGTGGTGACACACCCAATAGTCTTTCAGTCCTCCCGCTTTTACTACAGTCTGGGGCATGTGGTGGCTCTTGCATTTTGATAACAAAGATTTGAATTTGTTTTCCCCAAGCAATCTCATCTTGATTTCAGACTTTCCTGTAGTTAACACAGTAAGTTCCAGCATCTAAAGGGAGCATATCCTAAATGAAAATTGAGAAATCTTGGTTATTCCATCAGGTGGTGTCAGCCATGGGACTTTTTACTGGTCTGTGGGTATCTGAAATCTCAAATGATACTCTCAGCAACACCCCCAGTCTCCAGGTCTCATTTTACCCATTTAATTGGCCCTACAGAAATAAGGAGCTCTGGTAGCGTAGTGGTTATGAGTCGGACTGCTAACCTCAAGGTCAGCAGTTCGAAACTGTCAGCTGTTCCATGGGAGAAAGATGAGGCTTTCTGCTCCTGTAAAGATATACAGCCTCAGAAACCCTGTAAAGGGTCGCTATGAGCTGGAACCGACTCCATGGCACATAACAACAACAGAAATAAGAGTGGATACCACACAAGGGAGGGCTAGACTGTCTCTAACCTGGAGGGTGAGGGAATCCTCAAGGGGGTGTCCTCTCCTCTCCTAAGTGGGCTTTCTTAACAAGGAAAAAACATGAAAACAGCTTTTTACCCAACAAACAAGTCATCTAATCTCTTAATGGATTTATACTTAAGCCCAATCATTAGGGTGCAAGTAAAGAAGCTGAGGTGCTTCTGGCATGGGAGGTGAAGGGGCAGGCTTCACCCTGGTATGGTGCATCCAAGTTGCGATCCCAGCCAGATTAAATGGACAATGGGTAGTTAAGAGGACCTCAAAGGATCCTGTTTACCAAGGGGTAAGCTTATTTTGGGGGTGCTGGTCTCTCTACATCTTGAGTAGCAGATAGCCTCCCAGTAAGTACTTGTGGAAAGGGGGTCCAAGGGGAAAGACATTTGGAAAAAAGCAAATTTGTCAATAGTTTTCAAAGCAGAGTTAAGGGCTCACAGACAGTCATGTTTATGAACTTCAGTCAGAATTGTAGTAGGAAAAGAGACTTTCTTTAGGATTGGTCTCCATATACTAATCCATAGCGGCTCAATGTGAACCTGTTTCAAGGGGCTACCCTGACCCTGAGCAGAGTAATAGGGAACATTTTGTCCACTGGAGATGGGTCTCCTGGCACAGTTTAGCAATAATTTTCTTTAAGGTATGATTCATCTTTTTAGTTTTTTCAGAAGACTGGACCTTCCAGGCCAAGCTGTGGAATGACATCAAGAAGACAATGCAAGAAGAAAGCAAAGAAACATTAAACATAAAGGAAACAAAGAAAAGACCAAAACAAATGTCAGAAGAGACTCTGAAACCTATTCTTGAGCATAGAGAAAATAAAATGAGTGAAAGAAATGAGGAAGCTAAAGAGCGGAATAGAAAATTTCTAATGGCAGCTCAAAGAAGACAAAATCAAGTATTATAATGAAACATGCAAAGACTGGAGTTAGAAAATCACAGTCAACATTTCTCAAGCTGAAAGAACTTAAGAAAAATATTCAAGTCTCAATTTGAAATAGTGACAGATTCTATAGGCAAAAATTAAAAGATACAGGAAGGCTCATAAGAAGATAGAAGGAATAAGATTTTAGTGATTCAATAACGAGTAATTGTTATCATGACTAATTGCGACTCTAACTATTGTAAAGGTGGAAGTTTTGTAACAAAAACAGGGGAGTGGTTAATCTTAAAGTCCAGAAACAAAGGATCCTAGGACCATCAAGGGAGAAGCACACAAGCAGAATGCGGACCTTATCCAGAGAAGCAGCAGTGCCAGAGATGGAAGCAGAGATGGGGGCATGGAGAGGGGGAGCAACTGAGGGCTCTAGATTCATGAAAAGTGAGGGAATAAGAGATGGTGGCCAGGAGGCTGACTTGCAGAATGTGTCCTTTGGTGGTGTCAATTATTGTATATGCCTGAGTGGTTTTTTGTTTTTTTTTTAAAGCTAAAGTGAATAGAGAGAAACACTGTTAACTGTTGGTACATGGAGGGGATTATAATCATTGTAATGAAACAAGGTGTATGACTTGTTGAATGTAAAACTGATGCTCTGCCCTGTAAACTTTTACTCAATCCACATTAAAAAGCTTAAAAAACAAACAAACGAAACAAAACCAAAAACCAAAAAACAAACAAACAAAAAAAAACCCCAAGAAGATGGAAGGAATACACAGAGTCACTGTGCCAAAGGGAAATGGTTGATGTTCAGCCATTTCAATATGATCAATAGCCAATGGTACTGAAGGAAGACGTCAGAGGTGCACTGAAGGCATTGGCAAAGACCAAGGTTGTAGGAATTGATGGAATACAAATTGAAATCTTTTAACAAACTGATGCAGCACTGGAGGCACTCACTCATATATGTCAAGAAATTTGGAAGACAGCTACTTGGCCAACTGATTGGAAGAGATCTATATTTGTGCCCATTCCAAAGAGAGGTGATGGAATGCAGAAATCATTGGACAGTACACTAATATCACATGCAAGTAAAATTTTGCTGAAGATAATTAAAAAGTGGTTTCAACAGTACATTGAAAGGTAATTGCCAGAAACTCAAGCCAGATTCAGAAAAGGACATAGAATGAGCGATATCATTGCTGATGTTAAGCGAATCTTGGCTGAAAGCAGAGAATACCAAAAAGATGTTTCCTTGTGCTTTATTGACTGCAAAATCTTTTGACCATATGGGTAATGACAAGCTATGGATAACATTGTGAAGAATAATTTTTCTAGAACACTTAATTATGCTTATGAGGAACCTGCATATAGACTAAGAGGCAGTCATTTGAATAGAACAAGGGAAAATTGAATGGTTTATAATCAGGCAAGGTGTGTACCAAGGTTGTATTCTTTCCTAAAACATACTCAGTCTATATGCTGAACAAATAATCTGAGAAGCTGGATTATATGAAGAAGTACGTGGCATCAGGAATGAAGGAAGACTCATTAACAACCTGTGATATGCAGATGATACCACTTTGATTGCTGAAAGCAAAGAGGGCTTAAAATACTTTTTGATGAAGATCAAAGAACACAGCCTTCAGTATGGATTGTACCTCAGTGTAAAAAAAACAAAAAGCCTCACAACTTGACCAATAAATTACATCATGGTAAATGGAGAAGAGATTGAATCTATCAAAGACTTCATTTTGCTTGGATCCACCGTCATCACTAATGGAAGCAGCAGTCAAGAAATCAAATGATGTATTGCATTAGGCAAATCTGCTGCACAGATTCGAACACCTCTTTTAGGTGTTCAAGAGCAAAGAGGACTAAGGTTCGCCTTACCTAAATCATGGCATTTTCAATAGCTTCATATACATGTGAAAGTTGGACAGTGAATAAGTAAGCCCATAGAAGAATTGGTGCATTTGAGTTTTGGTGTTAGAGAAAGTACCAGAGACTGCCAGAAAAACAAACGAATTTGTGTTCCAAACATTCAGAAATAGTTCACCCCTCTTTCTTCCTAGACTGACTTAGTCTGGTAACTCTGCTGAAGCCTGTTCACCATGGTATTTAAAATACCATTAGCATAACTTCCAGCATCATTTAAGTATGCAAACCACATAGTATGACTAACTGACACATCAGTGGTGGTCACAACAGGTAGGATAGGGAAATGCCAGGCCATTCTACTTGGTGATTTTATAAGCCAGAATGCTTCTTAGAATCCAGAATGACTAGACTTCATCTCCCATACTTCAGACATATTATGAGGAGGGACTAGTCCATGGAAAAGGACATTATGCTTGGTAAAGTGGAGGGTCAGGAAAAAAGAGGAAGACCCCCCAATGAGTTGTATTGGCATAGTGGCAGCAGCAATGAACTTAAACATTACAACAATTGTAATGCTGCAGGACTGGGTAGTGTTTTGTTGTGTTGTGCATATGGTCCCTAAGAGTTGAAACTGACTCCATAGTACCTAAACCACAACCTGCTGTGAACCAGTGCTTTCCTTTTTCTTCTAGCAGAGGGAGCACCACATGGCGATGTGTGCCCTAGGATGGGTTATCCCAAGGTGATCTTTTCTGCCTATTTCTGGAGGTTGCAAGTTGCTACACTGCATGGAGGCAAGGGGACCATCTTTTTGCTATGCTGTTAACTTGTCTGAGAAGTAGGTAACTGACTGCCTAGCGGGACCTAAGCTCTGAATTTGGACTCTCAGAATGACTCACTGATGTTGGTGTACATACAGTTGAAAAGGTTTTAGCAGGTTCAGGCAATTACAACACAAAGGCTGTCATTCATTTATGGTGGTCTCTGTTCCAGAGGTTCTTTTTCTCTCCCTTCAAAGCATTAATCAGTCCAAACCCTGGACTCCACAGATGTCAAAATCTAGCCATGTCCCCAAATCCTAAAAGCTGCTGCCTGAAGGTTGGGCCGACTACTGTCTTAATCGTTTCTTACCTACCCTAGAGGGTGCTTTACTGTCTGTGAGATTTGGAACCCAACGTGTCTTGGTGATTTGTGCTTTCTTCTTGGATACTTAACACCCAGAGTTAGCAAGATGGTTCAGGATTAGAACAGAGGTACAATCTGGGTCCTCCTGCATCTGGCTAGCAATGAGGGTGTTGTCTACATACTGCAAAATGGCCCTCTCATTTATAATCAGGGCTCCTCAATCCTTGACCAGGATTTCTCCAAATAAGTTTTAAAATCCTTTATTCAAACTTTCCAGGTTAAATGTTGCTTGGCTTTAGTCTTGGGGTTAGTTCCCTCAAATGCAAACAAGAGCAGAAACTCCCTTATGCAGGAATAATAATAATAAGAAAAAAGGTGTCCTTCAGGTGGAGGACTGAAAATCAGGCAAAATATCTGGGTATGGTTTCCAGGAGGGTGTATGGGTTAGCCACAACTAGATGTATAGCTTCCACAATTTGGCTAGTCTTTCAAAGGTTCTGCACAGGTCTGTATTCTTTAGTGCCTGGTTTTAACACGGACAGGATTGGAGTAGTGTAGTGAGGCACTGTAGGATAAGAACTGGATCACAAGGTCAGTTTGAATCACAAGGTCAGTGGTTCATACTCACCAGCTTCTGTTGAAACCAACTGGACGGCACTTAATGACAATAGTGATTGACATGGGGTGAGTAGTCCAATGTCTAGGTACCAATAAACCAATGGAGATATGCCCTTCAAAGCTTCCCTTCTGATAGGGTACTGCTTCTGGTTTACCACAGGGGCCCCAGATTTCAGGGTGATTCATACAGGTTTCATTGCTTTTGCTCAGTGACACTCAGGATTTACTTGGTGCAAGATGTGTTCTCAATGATCACCACTAGGTGGCTCCCCAACATCAGGCAGCAATGCTGCCTGTAAAGCACAGGCATGTTCCAGGGAAATTTGAATTATGATTTTTAATGGTCCAAAGGTCACTTGGAGTCCTGGTGAGGTGCTGTGGGCTAATGTGTCAGACTGCAAAGTCGTTTGAACTGCAAGGTTGGTGGTTCAAGCTCACCAGCGTCTCCTTGGAAACCCTATACAGGGTCGCTATGGGTCAGAATTGACTCAATGGCACTTAACAACAACAAAGGTCATGGCCCAGGAGAGAGACTGGGCATTCTGGCATGTACAGAAATTCATGGTATGGCAGGTCCTTTTCCCATTTTGCAGTTGACAGATTGGAGGAATAATCCAGTAGAGGCTTGTCCCATCACTCCTATAATGGGTATCTTCCAAGGGCTCAGGGGACTCTGCTGTGTTCAAAGCTGAATATGCAGCTACTTTATCCAAGATAAAATCAAAGGGAAAACCTCCCACCTTTAAGGTTACCTGAGGCTTTCGGTGGTTGTTGTTGTTAGGTGCTGTTGAGTGGGTACCAGCTCACAATGACTTTATGCACAACAGAGTGAAACACTACCCAGTCCTGGACCAACCTCACAATCATTGCTACGTTTGAGCCCATCATGTTTCAATATTCAATATTCTGGTGTTAAAAGTGTTCCACTGCTACTCATAAGGTTTTCAGTGACTAAATATTCAGAATTTATCCATCTCTCCTTCTTCCTAGTCTTAGTCTAGAAGCTCAGCTGAAACCTGTCCACTGTGGGTGACCCTGCTGGTATTTAAGATACCAGTGACATAACTTCCAGAATCACAGCAACACAGAAGTCATCACAGTATGACAAACTGACAGATGAGTTGTGGAGAGACTTGCAGTGGGAGATGGCATATGTAGTAGATGCCTCTGGGTCCCATCAGTCTGATTCTTCTCCCCTATTCACTTCTTCTTGGCATGACTGCAGGTCTCTGGGTAGGGAACAGAGGACTAGCTCCTCATTCTTTTTGGGGTAGTGTTTTAAACTGAGGTGAGCCTCCCCAGATTGGGCCTTGCTCTGGGCAGTCTGTCTTGCTGTGCCTCTTCTGCCACACTTCACACACTGGTCAGGACTCAGTTGGAGGTATGGTGGCCCTCGTTGTTGTTTGGTGCTCTCAAGTTGGTACTGACTCACAGTGACTCCCAACAGAATGAAACACCGCCCGGTCCTGTGCCAACCTCACCATCGTTGCTACTCCTGAGTCCATTGCTACTGTTACTCTGCCAATCCATCATGTTGGGGGATCTTCTTCATTTTTACTGATTCTCCACTTTATCAAGTATGATATCCTTCTCACGGGTAGGTCCCTCCTAAAACTATGTCTGAAGTATGAAAGATGAAGTCTGGTCATTCTGGCTTCTAATGATCATAGTGGCAGTCCACTATGGTAGCATAGTGGTTACAAGTCAGGCTGCTAACCTCAGGGTCAGTAGTTTGAAACTACCAGCTGTTCCATGGTAGAAAGATGAGGCGTTCTGCTCCTGTAAATATTTACAGCCTTAGAAATTGTATGCAGAGTTGCTCTGAGTTGGAACTGACTTCACAGCACCACCACCACCACCACCATGGTACTTTCAATATCCTCCTCCAACACCATAACTCAAATACATCATTTTTTCTACTGTCTTCCTTATTCTCTGTCCAGCTATTCACATGCATATGAAGTTATTGAAAATACCATGGCTTGGGTCAGGCATACCTTAGTCCTCAAATTGACATCTTTACTCTTAAACACTTTAAAGAGGTCTTGTGCAGCAGATTTGCCTAATGCAATACGTCATTTGATTTCTTGACTGCTGCTTTAATGAGTTCTGATTATGATCTGAGCAAAATTAAGCCTTTGACAACTTCAATCTTTTCTCCATTTATCTTAATGTTATTTATTGGTTGAATGGTGAGGACTTTGTTTTCTTTACATTGAGATACATCAATACTGAAGGCTGTGGTCTTTGATTTTCATCAGTTAAGTATTTCAAGTCCTCTCCATTTCAGCAAGCAAGGTTGTATCATCTGCATATTGCAGGTTGTTAATGAGTCTTCCTCCAATTCTGATGCTCTGTTCTACATATAATCCAGTTTCTAGAAATATTTGATCAGCATACAGATTGAATAAGTATGGTGAGAAAATATGTCATGGCACACACCTTTCCTAATTTAAAACCATTCAGTGTTCCCTTGTTCTGTTTGAACAAATGCTTCTTGGTCTATGTACAGGTTCCTCATGTGCACAGTTAAGTGTTCCAGAATACTCATTCTCCAAAATGTTGTTCATAGCTTGTCATGAACAAGAGGTGGTAATCTACAGAGAACACATTATGGAGTGAATGACACAATCATGTTGAGTAAAAAAAGACCAAACACAAAATATTGCATATTTCATGCATGATTCTCTCTCTATATATAAATAAAGTTCAAAGCCAGGTAAAATTAACCTATGATATAGAATGCCCGGGTAATGGTTTTCCTTAAGAGAGAGGGAATGCCTGATCTGTTAAGTTCATGAAAATTAATCAATCTGAAAATTTATGGCAACATAAACTTTTTTCAAAGTTTTGATGATTAAATAAACATTTTATTTATACAATAATATATACCTCATTTGTTTGTTGAGAAGATCACATAATATAAGTTCTTAGAACACTACTTATATCAAAATTAGTGCAGCGTGGTTTCTATTATCATTAATTTTTATAACTTTTAAAAATTTAATAAATTTAAAGAATGATTTTAAGCATATAGATTGGTTTCTTGAACAAATATTTTATGTTTGTTACGAAAGCAGCATTTCAAGATGTATGTGCTTCTTGTCATCTTAATTGCTTACCTCAATGAAAAGGCTATATATTGGTGATGGTTTATAGTCCAGACAATCTAAGTGTCTGTTCCCTCAGCTTCAAGGCAGAGATAAAATTAGTATGTTTCTTATTGGAATGTTGTAAAGATTAAATAAAGAAATTCATCTAAGGGCTCAATGTATTTAACAATTATTGTTGTTACCTATATTAATGACATGTTTTAATGGAAGTTTTTAACTTTCAAAGTCTTCACAAATTGTTTCTCATTAAATGCTTGAATGGTGTCTGTGACGTAGTGATTACATACAGTTAATATATATGAGAATTGTTGTTGTTATTATGTACTGTCACGCTGGTTTTGTAGGATTGGTGAGGTTGTAAATCTTTACAGAAGCTGAAAGCCACATCTTTTCTCCTGAGGAGTAGCTGGTGGGCTCCAACCACCGACTTTGTGGTTTGCAGATCAGTGCTTATCCTACAGAGTCACTACACTCCAAAAATGATAATTAAGTTATATTTGTTTTTAAATGCTCAACTGGATCATGGAAGACCTTTAACAAGAAGCAGAGTGTCTGGATTTCTTTGCCAGCACTTTTGTATCACTTAGTTGGACATACTCAGAAGTCAGATTTAAACATAAAGACTTGGCTTTGCCATAATTCTTTGTTATTCTCTGTTGTTCTGTCATGATAACACTACTGATTAGTTTTTAAGGAAAAAATTCCTTTATAGCAGAAAAATTTCCCACATTTAAACAAAAATTCCAAAGATTTAAGAACTGGTCTATGTGTGAGAGTAATATTCCCAAGTCCCCTTAACCACAGAAGGCTCCAGTCTTCCTTTGTCCACAAATCGTTTCAAATTGTCCAGCAGGTGAACTTTCTCCTTCTTTTTGTTCTTTGATTCTTATTTCTCATGAAGCCCATTTTTTTTTTTTAGCAATGCTCTGACTTTTCCTTTAATAATGGATATAAACAATTATTATTTTACCTTCCAAAAGATGTTTTACTTAAAAAAAAAATTAGTTTTGTAATAATGTGATTTTAGTCATTTGGCCACTGCAAATGTATAACAGTCTACCTGGAAGTCTTCATTTATGACCTCATTACAACTTCAACCTTGCTTTTCCAATTGTTTATTCTCATTGGTGTGAAATTTTAGTTACTGCATGTAAAGTTGTTGTTGTCATTAAGTGCCACTGAGTCATTTCTGACTTATAGCAACTCTGTATAGGGCTTCTGAAGAGCAACCTTGTGGTTCTCAGTACAGTGCTGATCCAACAGCACCACACTAGAAGTCCTGTATGTCAAGTAATAATGCCTAAATAGCTTTATTTCTCTTTGCATCTGTTTATTAACTTTAACTAGTAAATTAACAGTGGCAAGCAATAGGCCCTTCCTAAAATGCATTTTGAATGATTAGGAGAACAAGGGTTCTTGTATAATTATTTTGTTCTTATTCAAAGAGGAATAAGATTTGGTAACAACTTAAGCTTTCAGAAAGGTTCAACTAATAGTATCTGGAATGTTTCTCTGTTTAGAGTAAATTTATTAATCAATAAAGTTGACACATTTAGTCTAATAAGCATTTGCTTAAATTTGGTTCCTATCATTACTTGACTAAATTTGCTACATAAATCCTCCATAGCTTTGGCTTGGCTAGCTAGTCAAATAAAGTATAGCTTTTAATTTGTACTTTATGACCATTTGACTTCATTTATCCATAACCATCAGGCAGCAATTTGAAATTTCAGGCATTACCCAGGCAGGACTCGCTGACATTTGAAGGAAGAGTTTGGAAATCCCACTCACAACTTCCCCCTGACATCCTGCCTGTCAAAGGCAGCTGCCTCCCACTAGAGCTTTGGAGTATTTAAAGCATATTTTTAATCTATTCTCTCTATTTTAATTGCATTAGGCAAATCTGCTGCACAAGACCTTGTTAAAGTGTTCAGGAGCAAAGATATCAGTTTGAGGATTAAGGTGCTGCGGACGCAAGTTCTGATATTTTCAATAACCTCTATGCATGTGAAAGTTGTACAGCGAATAAGGAAGACTGTAGAAGAATTGATGCGTTTAAGTTATGATGTTGAAAGATAATATTAAGAGTACCATGGACCGCCAAAAGAACAAACCAGTCTGTGTTGAAAGAATTATAGCCAGAATGCTTATTAGAAGCCATGATGGCCAGACTTTGTTTCTCATACTTCAGACATATTATCTGGAGAGACCAGTCCTTGGAGAAGGACATCATGCTTGGTCAAGTGGAGGGTCAGCAAAAAAGAGGAAGGCCCCCAACAAGATGGATTGGCACAGTGGTAGCAATAATAGGCCCAAGTGTAGCAATGATTATGAGGTTGGGCCAGGACCGGGCAGTGTTTCATTCTGTTGTGCATAAGGTTGCTATGAGTTGGTACCAACTCGACAGCACCTAACAACAATTACAATATCAGTGCCACAGGAATCTTAATGACTGTAATTTTTGTGTAAAAGTGAAAGGGAAAAAAAGAGAGTAGAGCTAATGAAGTTATTAAAAGTCTTCATCAGTAACAATGGTATTTATAGGTCATTTGGGAGATATCAATGCTTGCATCAGTTTTCAGAACAGTACTAAAATAAATTCTCAAAGGAGGTCTATACCTAAGCACAAGTCTGAAGTTGCTAAAGTTTGTTTGAGTAGTATACATCCCTTTGTCACTGTACCCTTTCTGATCACTAGCATGTTTTGCGCAACCTGGATGTTGTTGTTATTGTTAAGTGCCATTGAGTTGATTCCTACTTATAGTGATCCTGTACAGGGTTTTTGAGGGGTAGCAAGTGGGTTTGAACCACTGACCTTGTGGTTCACAGTCCAGTGCTTATCCTATAGCACCACACCAGGATTTCCATCCTGGATGGGAACTTCAATTTTATTCTCTGACTTTCTAATGCCCTCCCTTTTGGGGTGACATCCATGTGCCAGTGCGCTTGAAATCAGCACCTAATGGCTATGTTCCTCCTCTTCCTTCCAGGCCTGTCTGTGTTCACTGGCTCAGTTGAGGTATTCTTGATTTCTACAAACACTGATTTACACATATCCCATTTAGCATAGGACCTTAATAGGCTAATTCAGTAAATTGTAGGAATGGCAGTCATATTTATTGTTGTTGTTAAGTGCTGTCAAGTCGGTTCTGGCTCATAGCATGCCTGGATAGGGTTTCCAAGGAGCACCTGGTGAGTTTGAACTGCTGACCTTGTGTTTCGAACTGACCTTGAGGTCGAGCGCTTATCAGTTGGTAGAAAACAAAGGTTTCTCCAGTGAAACATTCCTTTACTTATACATAGTGTTTACCTTCTTACCATGTACTTTGAACTGGGTATCATCTGACACTTAGTGACTGCTTTTCTGTAAGCACTGTGGGTTAATATGCTAGATTGCAAAGTCAGTTTGAATCATAAGATTAGCAGTTTAAGCTCACCAACTGCTCCTTGGAAACCCGATACAGGATCACTATATGTTGGAACTGACTCGATGGCACTAACAACAATAACAAAATACATGCTTCTGGCATCCTGGTGTGGCTGGACTGCAAAGTCAGTTTGTACCACAAGGTCGGCAGTTCAAGCTCATCAGCTGCTCCTCAGAAACCCTATGCGGAGTAGCTATGGGTTGGAACCGACTTGATAGCACTTAACAATAACAACATATATGTTTCTGCTTCTAAAGAGATTTCATATGAATAAAAGTCACAAAGATAAACGCAAATCAATGGAGCATCAGCACAGCAAGTGCTGTCTGTTTTTTTTGTTGTTGTTACTGAGGCCTTTAGTTATTTTTTCTTCTCAAACCACTGCAATTCTGGGTGCTAGAAAAATATTTATTAAATTAGAAGAATTGTTACAGAGAGATGTGATGAAGTATAGGTCTTTTGAAGGAGAAAACAACAGAATGCATATTTAAAAGATATAACAAATAGGTATTTCCACTCATGAAAGCACATACTGAAAATGCAAAAAGAAAGCATCTCTGTAACACCTTGAAACTCTGTGGCAAAGTGTAAACCTAATGGACAAGGATGTCAAGAGAAAGAAAGAGAAGTTAAATGTAAAACATGATAAAACACAAATGCAGTTTTAAAAGAGTGCTATCTTTTCCCATAAACTGAGCTGAAAGAAGCAATAGATAAATAAAAGTCATGAGACTGAAATCTTTTCTTAGCTTTATCACAAGCCAGATGTGCAGGTGGCAGATAAATAACCAAGAATTTGAGTAGATATTTTGTTTTAGGAAAGTGTTACTAGTCTTAATCTTTCAGAGAAGAGATGGAAGATTAGAGATTTTAAATGATTCAGTTAATACCACAGAATTAGTTGGACTTGCCAAGATTCAACTCAAGTAATCTTATTTTCCCCCTTTATTCTATACTGTCTCTAATAAAATGTTCGATAGGTGACTTCATCTTTCTGAGAGTTTGAGTTTTCACATGGAAAAAGAGGTTTGTGATATGCTATTCTAGATTCCTTCAGTTCTAAGATTCTATCATTCTATTAATCATTCCCAATGTATGTCATGGATCCTTGATGTTGCTCTTTCATTGTCCCTGTCTGAATATGAGGGATTGCTTCTAGTCCCACCTTTAGGATTGATCTCATGTGGTTCCATTCTCTAGGTTGCTTCATTCTTACCCTAAATTTAAAAGCAACCAGCTTAATTTGTACCTCTTCCATGAAGCCTTCAATAGTTGGAAAATATGGCCTTGGAGATGCTGGAGATTTCATGATAGAATTATAACTTATTCATTGCAAATACCTTTTTTAAACAACCTAAAAGAAAACTATATACATGGATCTCACCAGATGTAATACACAGAAATCAAATTGACTACACCTGTGGAAAGGAACTGTGGAAAAGGACCATATAATCAGCCAAAACAAGGCCAGGGGCAGACTGTGGAACACAGCAAATTCAGGCTGAAACTGAA
>NW_006408846.1:3018752-3020301 GCF_000296735.1 Chrysochloris asiatica
CTATGAGTCAGAACTGACTCGACAGCACTTAACAACAACAACATGATAGAGTACCCTGGTCAGATTACTCTCCAACCTTAAATCAATGAAAGACAAGACAAAATAAATGAAACAACAGTTTTTACATGTTAGAGGATAGTCAACACAGCACTAGTGATCACAGAGAGAAGGGAAACAGATGAAATAAGTAAGTGCCCAGATGTAATTACCCACCTTCTTGCCTAGACAGTTTTCAAATGGCAGCACAGGAAGAGGGAACCCAAGGAGAGCCCAGTAGTCTCCTTATGCTGATGAGCCAAAGTTGAGCATTCGAAGAGTTCAAGGCGCATCAAATCCATAGGGTCCAACAATGCTCAACAGAGACAATGCTGAATATTTACAGAGGTTTCCCTCAAACCTTCAGTTGACTACTGATTGTTGTTGTTGAGTACCATCGAGTCTGTTCCAACTCATAGCGACCCTGTACGGGTTTCTGAGGCTGTAAATCTTTACAGGAGCAGAACGCCTCATCTTTCTCCCACAGAGTGGCTGGTAGTTTTGAACTGCTGACCTTGAGGTTCGCAGCCCGATTCGTAACCAGAGTTCCTTGAAACAACAACAACATGATAGAGTACCAGAGCTCCTTGACTACTGATTAGCATGTGTGAAAACAGGGTAAAAGTCACCTGAAAGGAACCTGCAGACCAAGTTTTGGAGGTGACATAGGAATAATTCATGTGCCCAACAGTCAAATTGAGAAACCTTATAGTATGTGGGACATTGGGTAGCATACTCAGAAGTGCATTGCCTTGACAAAATCCATTGTCATTGAGTTAATTTTTATTCACGATGACCCTACATTGTTGTTAAGTTGAGTCAGTTAATAGTAAAACGTCCCCACATGGAAGTAAACTACTACATCTTTATCTTATAGAAAGAGTGGTGGGTTCAACCTACTGACCTTTTGGATAGCACCTGAGGCTCCCAGTGCCTCAATGTTAAGGACAAATAAGTCCTAGGCTAAGGACTTCTCTGGTTTCATGTAACAAAGCTTTTAAAGAAATCCTCACAAAAATTAGGTTGTTTGCAAGTAACTTAACTGCATGTCACACAAAAATTAAGTATAATTTAAAGGATTTTTAAAACCTATTTTATAAAAATGAAAAAAAAAGTCTGACATCCAAAAAATTTACTTCATATGCAAAGAAGCAGAAATATATAACCCAGAATGAGGTGAAAACTTAATCAGTAGACTCAGACCCAGAAATGATACATATGGTAAGATTAGCAGACAAAAACGCTGAAACAGCTCTTTATATATTTTACGGAAGATGAGGCTTTCTGCTCCTGTAAAGATTTACAGCCTCGGAAACCCTGTTCACGGTCGCTATGGGTCAATGGCACTTAACAACAACAACAACAAGAAGACAAGTAAAACATTAATATGTAAAGGAGAAATGAGGAAGACATAAAAATATCCAAATTAAATTTCAAGGGATAAAAAATATAGTACAACCCCCTTCCAAGACTAAGACTCAATGGAAATGCACACTCTGATTGGTGACCACAC
>NW_006408846.1:3039512-3042838 GCF_000296735.1 Chrysochloris asiatica
TTTTCACTCTTCTTCCTGAGAAGTTTCAAGATACCACTGTTGGTCATTTTGACGTAACTTAGATTTTAATTTTTGGCCTATTTCCTCTTTTGTCTGCTTGTCCCGTTTCACAATCCCTGTTCAGTCCTTTTTTCTAATTGAAACAGTTCAGGGCCAGCTGTGGCCGTTTGGTTTTAATTGGAAACTGTCTCTCTTTCCCTTTCTACAGCCCTGTTCTGCCCTTTCCTGTATTAAAAAACAAAACAAGCAAAAAACCTTCAGGGCTTGCTTTTGGGCTGAGTATCTGTCCGCATGTGTGGCAGAAGAATCTACCAGTGGTGAGGGTGAGGGGGTGTCCACTCACTCAAGCTCCCCCCTTTAGTCACCAGAATGCAGGTGGGCAACAGTAGGCATGCCAATGACCAGATTCCCCCACCCCCCAAGAACGAAATTCAGAGCAAAGCAAAACTGATAAAGTGTATTGTCCACCTTTGCTCCACGGTTCCTGTGCTATATTTTCCATGGTGTGTCTGTTCCCCCGCTTGGTCGTGATATTTGGTCTCGCCCAAGATGCAGCTCCAGGCCTCCAAGCCCACCCCGGCAGATTCAAAAGTACGTGATTTTTTACTTCAGCTTCAAGTTCCACAATCTATAAGCCTTCAAACCTTCAAAATATTCCTATTTCTGTGGTTCCAAGTTTTGGAGCTCTGCCCTGGATCAGCTTTGCCTGGTATTCTGTGGTATTGCTGATGGCGAACTTCACGGCACCTTCACCCTAGCTGCCATCAAGCCCCGCCTCTCCGAGTGGATTTATCTATCCTTTATCTTTTAACTATAGCTACAGACTGATTGCTCTGGTAGCTCCGGTAGCATAGTGGTTACAAATTGGGCTGCTATCCTCAGGGTCAGTAGTTAGAAACTACCACTGTTCCACGGGAGAAAGATGAGGCTTTCTGCTCCCATAAAGATTTACAGCCTCAGAAACCCTGTACAGGGTCACTATAAATTGGAACCGACTCCATGGCACATCACAACAACAGACTGATTGCAGTGATGCTGCTTCCTAGAGAGAGCACAGGTCTGTCACCTTGAACTACCTTCTGTAAACCATGCCTTTGCCATTATGTGATAACTGATAAAAGGGAGAGGCTTGTTCTTTAGTGGGCTTAGTTAAATCCTCAGGGAACCTAATGTAGGAGCCAAAGTCACCATTTATTGCATACTGTTGAAAATATCCTTTTCATCAGATGAGGAAATTGTTCTATGCATTTCATTCTTGTTGAATTATGACATAAACTATTATATGACCCCAGGATGTGATGGTTTAGATTTTTTAAAATCCTTTAGCAATTAAAAACAGCTCAACTCGAATTTAGTAGCAAACTAGCATTTTCTTTTCAAATGGTGTGTGCCTCGAAGCAACTACAACTTTCTAGTATAAAATCCCACTCATTACCACTAGGTGGCAATAACAGGTTTTTACAGACTCTCCAGTCAGTATTGCTATGTGTTGCTGTTAATATATCCTTTCACGTCATTTCTGAGTCACAGCCACCCCATAGGGCAGAGTTGCTGTTGTTAAGTGCTGTGGCGGTAGTTCTGAGTCATAGCGACTCTGTATAGAGTCTCTGGGAGTCCTGGTGTGGCGTTGTACTGCAAAGATTTAATCTGCAAGGTCGGCGGTTCAAGCTCACCAGTGGATCCTCAGAAACCTATACAGGGTCACTATGGGTCAGAACTGACTCGACGGCAATTAACAACAATAACAATGGGTCTCTGAGGAGGGGCATTGGACTTGAACTGCTGACCCTGCAGTTAGCAGCCCAGTGTTTATCCTGCTGAGCCATACCAGAACTCCATAGAACAGAGTACAGGTGCCCTGTAGGTTTTCCAAGGAAGCAGATTGTTGCATCTTTCTCCCCTGGAGTGACTGTGGGTTACAGCTCCCAGTTTTGGTTAGCACATAGGGGCTTAACCATTGTGCCACTAGGACTCCTCATGTGTTGCAGACCCAAAACCATTTCAGCATGGGGGCTCTAAGACCTCAAACACTTCGCTCTGAATTTTGAATCTGTCCTTGCTCGAAGCCTTGTTGTTGCCAGGTGCCATCTAGTAGGTTCCAATGTGTAGCAACCCTATGCATAACAGGTATTATTTTTGGTGCCTCGATATCCTTTATTGTTGTAAATTAACCATTTGAGTGGGCTTAGACAATTGTAAATATTCCCATCTAGCAGACACAATTCAAACAAGATGAAGAACGAATTTGAAAATTCCTTTCCTCAATGGTTTAAGTAAGCAATGAGTCCTCCTTTCAGACATCATATCCATTTCTGTAATATACATATCATAGACAGGGTGAGGCAAAAACATACATTACTTTCATTCATAAATTCCCATGATCAGTAATACTTTCCCAGCAGGAAACCCTCGAAGATTACACTACTATGTCTTCACCATTTAATTATGTTGTTGTTGTTGTTGTAGTGAAGTGCTGTCGAATCAGTTCTGACTCATAGCGACCCTGTATAGGGTTTCTGAGGAGCGGCTGGTGAGCTTGAACTGCTGACTTTGTAGTTCAAATGGCTTTGCAATCTGACATTAACCCACAGTGCCACACCAGGTCTCCTTACCTTGAAGTCCAGTGCATTAACTTGCAGAGCCACACCAGGACTCCATTTAATTATATTGCCCTTTAATTTTTCATTGATAGGTTTAGGTATGGCAATACATTAAGCACCAGTGTCCATCAAGCCTAATAAAATTTCTTAACTTCATTTAATACAAATAACCTTCTGTCTTCTGCTGGAGGTTGTGCCAAGAGACCCTGGCTTATCTGTCTCACTCAGAATCATGACCTTCTCCTTTATCATGAACCAATTAAATCCACACTGGTGTGTAGACTCACATCAGATTTTAAATCAAGATTAGTACGAATTGAGTAAATCACTCATGATTCTTTTAACAGTTTGAAAAAATGGTGGGGCAGCAAAACCATCTAATCTCATATGTTGTTGTTGGTGCCATTAAGTTGGTTCCGATTCGTAGTGACCCTATATAATGTTTCCAAGGAGCAGGTGGTTGGAAACATTTTTTTCTTCAGTGGTCTCATCTTGAGAAATGCTGTGCTCTTTCCTTTTAGTTTTCTAACTCCAAGTTTTTGCACATTTCAGTATAATATTTTACTTTGTCTTCTGTAGTTGCCCTTTGAAATATTCTGTTTAGCTCTTTTACTTTCTCATTTCTTCCATTCATATTAGCTTTTCTACACTCAAGAGCAGGTTTCAGAGTGTCTTCTGACATCTATACTGATCTTCTCGTTCTTTCCTTTTTTTTTTTTTTTTTTT
>NW_006408846.1:3043992-3045633 GCF_000296735.1 Chrysochloris asiatica
GGTCAACAACGCTTGGGCCCACAGGGGCTTGGCCTCCTGACCGGGTCTGCACTGTCTGCATCTGAATCCTCCTTATTTATTGATTGTTTAAGGGACGCTGCCTGTCTTAGGTCTCTTTTTACTCTTGGTGAACTATTTTGATGCACATAAGTGTCTAATTTTTAGGAGGTTCCAGTAACCTATTTTGTCTTCGGCTGTTTGTGAGCTGTCAGTTATGTTTGATAGTGTGTTTATGCCATATATCAGAGCCCCATGGTGCAATAGGATGAGCACTGGACTGCAAGGTCGATTTGGACTACAAGGTCAGTGGTTCAAACTAATCAGCAGATCCTTGGAAACCCTAAACAGGGTCACTATGAGGAGGAAGTGACTCAGTGGAACTTAACAAGTTTGTCCATGTTTTTTCACCAATGATCTTTATAGTTCTAGGTTTTTAATCTACGTTGAGTTCCTTTTCATACATGGTGTACAAATTGATTTCCATTTTTTGCCAGCACCATTTGTTGAAGAGACTATCTTTTCCCCATTTAATGTGGTTTGGCCTTTTGTCAAAGATTAATTGACTGTTGTTGTTGTTGTTGTTGTTATGTGCTGTGGAGTCAGTTATGACTCATAGCGACCCTGTACAGGGTTTCCGAGGCTGTAAATCTTTACGGGAGCAGAAAGCCTCATTTTTCTCCCGCGGAACAGCTGGTAGTTTAGAACTGCTGTCCCTGAGGTTCGCAGCCCGATTCGTAACCACTATGCTACCAGAGCTCCATTGATTGACTGTAGGTGGTTGGATTTGCTTCTGAATTCTCAATTCTGTTCCACGGAACTATGGGCCTTTCTTTGTATGAGTTACAGGCTGTTTTGACCACTATGACTGCGTAGTAGGTTTTGAGATAAGGAAGTGAGAGGCCTACTACTTTCTTCTTATTTTTTTCTTATTAATGCTTTGCTTACTTGAGGTCTCTTTCCTGTCCATATAAAGTTGTTGTTGTTAAGTGCCATGGAGTCACTTCTGACCCATAGTGACCCTGTATAGGGTTTCTGGGGAACGGCTGGTGAGCTTGAACTGCAGACCTTGCAATACAAATGACTTTGCAGTCCAGCGCATTGAACCACAGTACCATTAGTGTTTAGTTTTTTCATCTCTTATAAGAATGATGTTGGAATCTGAATTGGGATTGCATTATATCTAAAGATTACCTCGGTAAGTGTTGACAATTTCACAATGCTGAGTATTCCTATCCATGAATAAGATGTAGTCTTACTTTTCTTTTAAATGTTTTATTGTGAATTATGTGATAGTTTACAGGGGAGAACATTAGCTTTACATCCATCCTATCGTATTTTGTTTCATTGCCATGGTTACAATCCCCTCCATGCATCATCACCAACCAAAGGGTATACGCTGTAAGCCTTCCCCCGGTCGTCAGCACACAGTCCCTCTCCCTTTCTGGGTCTAAAGTCCCCAGCCACTCCATCTCTCCATGTCTTTGTCTCTGCCTCCATTTCTGGCATCACTGTTTCTCTGGGTAGGGTCCTGCACTCTGCTCTTCTCCCTTGATGGTCCCAGGGACCACCACACCAGGACTACAAAGTCAATCACTCTCCTCCTTTTGCTACAAAATGTCTACCTTTACATTTCAAACCCTC
>NW_006408846.1:3049308-3049836 GCF_000296735.1 Chrysochloris asiatica
CCGGTCTCTCCACATCCTCAACAGCATTTATTGTCCTTTACTTTTTTGATCTTTGTTGTTATTGCTGGTGTGAGGTGATATCTCACTGTTATTTTTATTTGCATCTCTCAAATGAACATTTCTTCATATGGTTGTTGGCTGCCTGGATTTCCTCCTTCATGAAGTGTCTGTTCATGTCATGTACCCATTTTTAAATTGGATTATTTGTCTTTTTCTTGTAGAGGTGTTGTAGTTTCATATATATTTTAGAAATGAGTCCCTAGTCTAACATGTCATTGCAAAAGATTTATTCCCATTCCATGGGTTCCCTTTTTACTCTTTTGGTGAAGTCTTTTGATGCACGTAAGTTTTTAATTTTTAGTATGTCCCACTCATTTATTTTGTCTACTTTTGTTTTTGTAGTTTTCAAAATATTTTCTAGTCTGTGTATTCCCTGAATTAGAGCTCTCACATTAGTCCCTATTTTTTCATTGATGGCCTTCATAATTCTGGGATTCACATTTAGGTCTTTAATCCATGCTAAGTTGG
>NW_006408846.1:3057975-3059011 GCF_000296735.1 Chrysochloris asiatica
AGGTTGGCCAAGGACTGGTCAGTGTTTCATTCTGTTGTGCATAGGGTCGCTGTGAGTTGGCAATGACTCAATGAAACCTAACCGCACCAACAACAAGCCCTTCTTAATTTCATCCTTAAATAAATGTTGCCCTTTAAAAAAAAAAAAAAAAAAAACTTTTAAGTTTTTATTGTGAATTAAATGATTATTTTACATGGAAGAACATTGGTGTTACACTCATCATTTCATTGCAATGATTACAATCTCCTCTGTGCATCATCATTCAACAGTATTTGCTTCTATATCCTTTGTTTTATTTTTGGATGTACACAAAAACACTCAGGAGTGTGTAATTATTTAAATAACCAAAGGGCACATTCTGTAAGCCTGACTCCTGGCTGCAAACACACAGCCTTTCTCTTTCCAAGAGTCTTGAGTCTTCAGCTGTTCAATTTCTCCATGTCCTCATCTCTGCCCAGATCACTGGTATTGCTGTTTCTCTGCATAGGGCCCCACATACCACTCATACTCTTCTCTCTTGATGGTTCTAGGGTTGCCCTTTTGATTTTGAATGGTTAACTATTCCATGAAGTGCTTACCTCACTAATGTTGTTCCCATTTTATGTATATCAATTGCTCAACTGAAAATTGAATTGGGTTCCAGATTTGTGGCTTGACCAATGGTTATGGTCTCTATTCCTCCAGTATTTTCTGATCAATAAGCCTTGTTACTGCTAGTGTTTTTGTGTTTTGTTTTGAGCACCCAGGCATATATAATAATTTACACCACCAAAAGGCACTGTTTGCAAGTCTGTCTCCTGGCTGCCAGCTCTTAGTCCCTCTCTTCCCATGAATCTAGACTCCTCAGCTGCTCCCTCTCTCCATATCCCCATCTCTGCCTCCATCTCTGGTGTCACTGCTTCTCTGGATAAGTTCTTGCATTCTACTTGTGCTCTTCTCCCTTGATGGTCCTAGGGTCCTTTGTTTCTGGATGGTAAAATTAACTACCCCCCTGTTTTTGTTACAAAACTTCTACCTTTACAATTGTGACAATTGC
>NW_006408846.1:3061156-3062156 GCF_000296735.1 Chrysochloris asiatica
AACAACAACAACAACAACAAGAAATATTACATTTAAGCAATTTATAACAAATACACTTATCACACACTATTCTATGATTTCAATTGATGATAAATATTACTAAGAATTCTGTATGGTCTGGTACATACATGAGAAAGCTCATAAATTACTACTCTGGTTGACACTGACCCTAGTGATGCCACTGGTTCTAGATTGCTGTTTGTTTTGCAGAATTTCCTTCTTATATTTTAATCACTTCTGCGTATTTTAGTTCAGCTTGATTAAACTAAGCTAGAAGATAGTAATAATGAAATGAAAATGCCAGAAGGAAATAGGTGTGGTTCAAGTATAGGAAAACATTTGCTTTTTAATTTTTTTTCTTTCACCCTTCTTAATCCATGTTTAAATCTCAATCATTTCCTTTGAAGTTTGATAACATGCTCTTTCCATTTCCCTTATTAATTTACCTTCTCAAGTATATCAGACATTTAATATTAAGCATTATCTGAGGAAAATTTTCATTGAGCAGGAAATCCTTGGATACAGTAGTTCCCCCCAACTTCAGTTTGTTTTTTTTGCAGTTTCAGTTACTGGTAGTCAACCACAGTGCAAAAAGAGTACCCTAAGGCTGTGGCGATGTCTATATCATTCATCTCACTTTATGTTACAAAACTTCTATTACAGCAGATCGTTAGAATTGTTTTATTATCATTGTTGTTATGTCTTATATTATGTATAGGAAAAAATGGTATACATGAAATTTAATGATATCTGAGGGGCAAGGGGGGACTACTGTATAATCCACTACTCATCTGTCAATTTTGAATACTGTGGTGGCTTGAGTGTAGCTGTGATGCTGAAAGCTATGCCACCAGTATTTTACATATGAGCGGGGACAGTTTTCAGTGAAGTTTCCATACTAAGACAGACTAGGAAGAAGGAGAAGCACACTACTTCTGAATGTTGAACCATTGCAAAGACTTTGTAAAAACCTTATGAATAGGAGGTGGGGCATGATAGA
>NW_006408846.1:3062350-3062894 GCF_000296735.1 Chrysochloris asiatica
AAAAGCCTGCAATAGAAGTCTCTTCAAAAGCAGACCTGGCTAGTTCTGGGTTGGATCTCACTCAGAAAAACAGTTAAATGGACTTGTGTGTGGGGAAAAAACCCACAACACCTACAAAAGCTTGTGTTATAACACAGAGGCACAGAGGGAACAACTTGAACTTTCTCAGGCAGCTTTGAAGGTTGAAGTCTAGTAGGTAGCACTAAAATCTTACTCATATTTTCCTGTTAGTTACCCCCACCCCCAGGGTTTTTATGACTCTTGACTTTAATTTTTAGTCTTGTTTTTTCAGTCCTCCTTCTATAGCGTTGGAGCTCTTTCTCTTCTTGCTCCACCCAACAAGAGAAAGCAACTGTGACCATACAGCCAAATTACAATTGCACCCTCTAAACCCCACCCACCAGTTGGGCAAGAGCAAAAACCAGCTGCTGTATATCAGAGCAGCATCTACAACCAACACCTGCTAAAAATATTCTAAAATGAGCTGTAAGAGCAGTGAACAGAGAAGTCCATCTCCTGATTACACTTACCAAGAGGCAATTGG
>NW_006408846.1:3064624-3067316 GCF_000296735.1 Chrysochloris asiatica
ATTAAAAGAATGGATAAAACATACCAAGTTAATTGCAATGAAAAAAGAGCAGGAGTTGCAATATTCATCTCTGACAAAATAATCTTGAAGGCAAAACCCAGCATAAGAGACAAAGAAAGGAATTATCTCATGATTAAATGATCAATTGAAGAGGACATAACAATAACAAATGCCTATACTCCCAACGAAAGAGTCCCAAAATATATAAAGCAAACCCTAATAGAATTGAATAAAGAAAATAGATGACTCTACAATAATAGTGGGAGATTTTAATACACCACTTTTGAAAAAGGACAGAACAACCAGAAAGAAACTTGACAGACACAGAGGAACTATACAACACAATCAACCAACTTTACCTCATAGATTTGTACAGAGCATTCAATCCAACAACAGCACAATACATATGGTTTTCCAGTGCAAATGGAACATTCTCCAGAATAGACCATGTCTTAGCCCACAAAGCAAGTCTCAATAAATTTACAAACATCAAAATACCACAACACATCTTTTCAGATCACAATACTATAAAATGAGAAATCAACAATAGGAAGATCAAGGAAATAAAGTCAAATACATGGAAACTGAATAACACCCTGCTTAAAAGCTACTGGGTAGTAGAAAATTTAAAAATGAAGTAAAAAAATTCCTAGAAACAATATGAAACCTCATTTTCAATATTCTCAGATTGATGGTTTGGGTCAGGTGTACTTTAGTTTTCAAACTGACATCTTTGTTCTTGAGAGATCTTTGCTCTTTAAAGAGGTCTTATGCAGCAGATTTGCCTAATGCATACATTGTTTGATTTCTTGACTGCTGTTTTCATGAATGCTGATGATTGATCTAAGCAAAAGGAAGTCTTTGACAATTTCAATTGTTTCTCCATTTATCTTGATGTTATTTATTGGTCCAGTGATGAGGATTTTTGTTTTCTTTACATTGAGGTGCGAGAAGACTGTGGTCTTTGATCTTCATTGATTAGTAAAGTTGTCTTCCCTTTCAGCAAGTAAGGTTGTATAATCTACATATCTCAGGTTGTTCATGAGTCTTCCTCTAATGCTCATGACACATTCTTCTTCACATAATTCAACTTCTCTAATTATTTGCTCAGTGTATAGATTGAATAAATATGGTAAAAGAATACAACCCTAGCACACACCTATCCTAATTTAAAACCATTCAGTGTCCCTTTGTTCTGTTCAAATAACTGCCTCTTGTGTATGTACAGGTTCCTCATGAGCATTATTAAGTGTTCCAGAATACTCATTCTCTGCAATGTTGTTCATTACTTGTCAAGATCCACATAATTGAAAGCCTTTGCACAGTCAATAAAGCATAGATAAATATCTTTCTGTTATTCTCTGCTTTCAGCCAATGATATCTCTCATTCTATATCCTCACTTATATCTGGCTTGAACTTCTGGCAGTTCCCTGTCAATATACTGTTGCAGCTGTTTTTGAATTGTCTTCAGCAAAATATTACTTGCCTGTGATACTAATGATACTGTTCAATTATTTCCATGTTCCATTGGGTCACTTCTCTTTGGAACTGGCACAAATATGTATCTCTTCCAATCATTTGGCCAGGAAGCTGTCTTCTTAATTTATTGGCATATGTGAGTAAGTGCCTCAAAGACTTTAGTATGGATTTAGTATGGATTGCCTCTGAATGTTGTGAAAACAAAAATCCTCACATCTGGACCAATAAGTAACATCATGATTTATGATCGATTTTATTTGCTTGGATCACAATCAACACTCATGGAGTCAGCAGTGAAGAAATCAAATAATATATTGCAATACACAAATCTGATTCAAATGACCTCTTTAATGTGTTCAAGACAAAGATATCAGTTTGAGGACTAAGGTGTGTCTGACCCAACCATGCTATTTAGCCTCATGTGCATGCAAAAGTTGGACAATAGATAAGATAGACTATAGAAAAATTGATTCACTTAAATTGTCGTGTTGAAGAAGAATATTAAAAGTACCATGGCAAAAAGAATAAATATGTTGGAAGTGTTGTTGTTAAGTGCCATCGAGTCTCTTCCTCCTCATACTGACCCTTTATAGGGTTTCCAAGGAGTGTCTGGTGGGTTTGAGTTGCCAATTGTGGTTAGCAGTCAAGTGCCTACACAATGATGCCATACTAGGACTCTGTGTTGGATGTAGTATAGCCACAATGCTCCTTAGATGCTGGGATAGTAAAGTTTTTGTCTCTCATTCTTTGGACATGTTATTAGGTGGGACTTGTCCCTGGAGAACAACATGCTTGGTAAATTGTAGGGTCTGCAAAAAAGAGGAGCATCCTCAATGAGATTGATTGGCCCGGTGATAGCAGCAATAGGCTCATATATAACAACAATTATGAGTAGGGTGCAGGACCAGGCAGTATTTCATTCTATTGTTTGTAGGGTTACTATGAATTGGAACTGACTTTATGGCACCTAACAACAACAACAGCTGTATATTATTTTTAAAACATTTTAAGTAGTAGCTAGTATATCATGTAAGTATAGTGTTCAATTAACTGTCATTTTCCTCTAAAAAATTTTAATCATTATGTAGCTTATCCCAATGCTACTTTTATTAACCCATATAATGTAAAGATTTGTTATTGTTGTGTGACATTTAGTTCACTCTGATTTATTCATAGTGACCATGTATGACAGAGTAGAACTGCTCCACAGGG
>NW_006408846.1:3067689-3073205 GCF_000296735.1 Chrysochloris asiatica
TGCTCCTTGGGAACCCTATACAGCATTGATATGAGTCAGAATTGCCTGACAGCACTTAACAACAACAGCAATGTTTTCCTTAAGAAATGATTACTCATATGAGAGGAAAGCAGGATTATCATACTCCAAGTTTTATTTTTCTAACACAAGTACACTTTGGGAATAGGAAATAAGGGTAAATTATGTTTTTCCTCTATACAAGATCACCTAAGGTATCCTTTGCATTAATCCTATATATTGTAATCAGTATTAGATGGCATCACAGCTACAGTTAGGATTTCCAGAGCTTTTGTATTTGATAGACAGGCCATTCCCTTTGCATATGTATTCATTAATGGTGTACAGGAAGAACATAGCACAGAAAATCATGATAACTACTGAAACAGTAGCCAGAAGTATGATGGACATTATCTTTTCCTGTGTTCCCATTATCACACATGGATAGGGTCCAGGACACATGTGGGTACTGCACAAAATGGATTCTTTAAGCAGTGGTAGGTGATAGTGAACAAGAATGACCAAGAAGACTACTTGTACAGATAACTGTACCAGAAAGTAGACAAGATACATTGCTAACAGGTACTTTTCCTTGGTGAAGTCAAAAATTATTTCTTCTGTTTTCTTTATTTCATCTGTTTTAATGTCAGGGTTACTGGAATTTTCTTTCAAAGATCTCTTCTTAAAAATCTTATTTTCTCTATGCACAGTCTGAGAGACAAAAAACTCCATCATAAAAAAGATGGAGGAAAAGATAAAGCCAATCACATACCAAACGCCTAGAATAGGTCTAGTGAAGTGACTCTCATAGCATTCTGCTAGACAGACTTTGGAGATATTCTTATGGCACTGAAAGTCCTCAGCCAGATCAATCCAGCTGATTTGCACCACATACACAACTGAAACATACAATGCTGTTAAACTGAACCACAGTGCTCGCCCTACATAGAAGTTTGTGGGATCTTTGCTCATCTTCAGTATAGCGGGCACCATACCCCACATTGAAGTACTCTGAGACATCTTGGAACCTAGGAAGACAAAAACAAAGTAGTATCATGAAGAATGACTGAATTTTAGCTGTTCTTAATGTAAACAGAAAAAGATGAATCAAATGAGATTTATGAAGACAGTATTTTGTCAAATAAAAACAAAACAAAAGATGACAAAGACAGCTCTCTTGGTAGAGAAGTATAAAATCTTCTGATAAAGGCAAACTACCATAAGAGAGATCATGGCAGATGGAATAAGAGAAAAAGAGGAAGAATGCATATGAATACTGCACAAAATGGTGATATCTCTTTATATCAATTTCCTCTAGTTTTTTTTTTTTAATAAACTTTCACTAGGTATTCTCTTTATTTCTATGAAAATTATTATAAGAAATTTTAATCTTTTATAGATTCAATGAATATCAATGAATAATTAGCTATGAAAAGAAAAGACTTTAAGATACATGATCCCAGTTCAAATTCTTGGGCAGTTACTCTTGCTCAAAAATAGCATTACTACTCTTTCTCCATCACCTGTCTTTTAGTTTGTCACACTGTGGTGGCTTGTGTGTTGCTGTGATGCTGGAAACTATACCACTGGGATTTTATATACCAGTAGGGTCACCCATTGTGGACAGATTTCATCAGAATTTTCAGACTAAGACAGACTAAGAAGAAAAGTGTAATGATATACTTCTGAAAGGTAGTCAATGAAAACTGTATGGATCACAACAGAACACTTGTCTCATTCACTTGCTTTGAATACATCATCCAGAGGGATCAATTGTTACAGGAAAACATGTTTGGTGAAGTGGAAGGCCAGTGAAAGCAAGGAAGACCCTCAGTGAGATGGATTGGCACAGTAGTTGTGATGATAGATTTAAACATGTCAGTGACTGTGAGGATGACTAGAACTGAGCAGCCTGCTGTTCTACTGTGCATAAGGTCACCATGAGTTGGAGTTGATTTGATGGTAGCCATCTCTATACTCTTTCTAAATATAATCTTTCTCTTTGCATCTATCAATGATTTACATCTTGCTATCATGTTTTCTCTAATATCAAGTAGAAGGAACTAGACACTTAGATTTAGGTGAAGAGAAGCAAATAATTACCTATGATGAGGGAGTGGGTTATGAGTTATGTTGCTAATTGCAAAGTCAGCAGTTTGAATCTGCTTTCTGCTTCTGTAAAGAAACATTTTATAGGGTTGCTATGAGTTGGAACTGACTCGACGGCACATAATCATCAACCACTACCATCTATTACTTTTTTTTAAAGCTAAATGCCATGATGGAGAAAGGATATGGTTTAAAAGTATCTCAAAGTACTAAAGCTCAAATAACGAAAGATGAAATTTATATGCTATAAAAAATGCCATATTTATTTGTTGTTGCTGTTGTTAAGTGCCATTGAGTTGGTTCCAACCCATAGAGATCCCATATAGGGTTTCTGAGGAGGGACTGGAGAGCTTGAACTGCTGATCTTCCAGTTCAAGTGACTTTGCAGTCCAGTGTATTAACCCACAGCACCACACCAGATTTATCAGTTAATGTTTCACCTTCTAGTCCTCAGTACTAGACATTTCTAAATTTGCTTTCTTCTCTTTCTTTAGCTTTATTTTTGTTATACTTTCTGTAGCTATTTGTCTTCTCATAACAACTAGAATATCTCTCATGGGAAGAACCAAATATATGAAATAAAAACCAAAACCAAAACCCCAAACCAATAAATAATCATCAAAGGAAATTTTCTTTCTCTATCTTCCATTTCTTGAAATTTATTGAACTAGCCAACCCTTCAAAATCAACAAGGAAAATTTTCTTTCTCTCCCTTCAATTGCTTTGAATTTCTGGAATTAACCAACATTCAAATGTCTTTAAAACCCATGTATTTTTTAAAAAGTCAGCTTTAGAGAAGTAGTCAGAGACAACTGACGAAAGTTACTTTTCTTATTTATCTCATCATGCCTTATTCTGCTAGGATGTTTTCCTGAAGAAAGAAACACAAAGTAGAAAGTTTTGACCTTGAAAAGAATGTAATAGCATATCCATAACAGGCACTGTCTGTGAGCATACTAAATGTCTTGGGTAATAGAACTCAAGAGAGTTTGAGAGAAAGACACTCATTTTGTAATATTCGTTATCATTCTCTCCTTTACCAATCTCTTTTTGCCAATTTTCCCTTATCAGTCTCTCTTCCCTATCCCATTTATTTATCAATCTCTTCCCACCATTTATTTATAAAGCCTTTTGTGTATCTTTCTATCCTGTTTGCTGTCATCACAAACTTTCAGTGCCATTTACTTTAAAAAAAATAAAAAATAAATAATAATCTATGTACTAACCTATGCCGGCCTATTCACTCCAGTCAACAGTACAGTTCCAACTGTCATGGAACTTCTGTAGGTATCTGGATAGAAGTGCTTAAACTTAAGCTTCCACCACTTGATTCTGAGAAGTCTGAAATAGGTTAATTGGATTGGTTAATGTCATTTCAGGCTCTTCCTGAAGTAGATCACTAATTTAAAAAATTATTTCTGCCTAATCAATCAGAATGGATGGATCAACATGTAATGATTCCCTAATATTAGAAGCATGGAGTCCTGGTGTGACGCTGTGGGATAATGTGCTAGACTGAAAAGTCGGTTTGAACTGCAAGGTTGGTGGTTCAAACTCACCAGCCACTCCTTGGAAAACCTCTACAGGGTTGCTATCAGTTGGAACTGATTTGACAGCACTTAACAACAGCAACAATATTAGAACTGTTTAAATTTATTTTTTGCATTATAGCCTTCTATAATTTCATTTGAAATGCTCATTGACACACATATTTGGAAAATTAAGCATAGAACACTTATGTATAGAAAAATGAGTAAAATATCTCTTGCTTTTAATTACAGATCTGATTATTAAAAGTGTTCTTAATCTTAATTTTGGACCTCTTTGGTGTCTGTGATTCAGTTTTCCCTCCTGTAAACTAGAAAGGCATTTTCAGAACACTTTATCATTAAAATACTCTGTAAGTCAATATTTTACCAAGTTCTATACCAGATTTGTGAAAGTTTTGTTGAGTCAGCATTGCAATTTGACTTCTTCCTCTTATCCTATTCCCAGCTTCCCTTCAAAAGGTATTAATTCCTAGTAAATATCTTACACCCCAACTGTGTTTCAGCATCTATTTCTAGAAAACTCAAGTAGCAACATGTTTCTTAGAAACCTGGAGCAAAGTCATACCCACAGAGAGCAGTTTTTTCCCCACAGGGTCATAATTACTCGAAACCCAAGCACTCTCTAGAATGTAGTATGCTTAATCCATGTCCATCCCTGGGTGGTGCAAATGATTAACTGCTTAGCTGCTAACTAAAAGACTGAGTTCACCTAGAGGTCCTTCAGAATCCTGTTGTGGTGCTATAGGATAAGCACTGGACTCCTAACTACAAGGCCATAAGTTCAAATCCACCAGCACACCTTTGAAACCCTATACAGATTCACTGTGAGTCAGAACCAACTCAACAGTACTTAACAACAAAAGAGTTACCTCAGAAGAAAAACCTGGAGATCTAGTTCCACATATCAGTTATTGAAAGCCCTGTGGAACACAGTATCGTAGTCATATTGCCTAGCTCTATAAATTTCAAAAACTTAACATAGTCAAGCAATTGTCATCCAGATCAAAAAAAGAACATTAGTATCATGCTAAAAGTCCCATTTATGACACTTGTCCAGTTGCCTCCCCCATCAGCCCTCAGCATAATCCATACTGGATGTTGTTTTTGTTAGGTGCTTTTGAGTCAGTTCTGACTCATAGTGATCCTAGCTTTCTTCCAAATGTCTTCACATAGACAAGTGCATGCCTCCAGGGCTGCATCAGTTTGATGAAAATTTCAATTGTATTTCATCAATTCCTGAAGTCTTATTTTTTTCCCATTTCCTTCAGTGCTGCTTGTACTTCTTTCAATACCATTGGTTCTTGATCTTATGGTACCTCTTGAATTGATTGAACATGGACCAAATCTTTTTGATAAAATGACTCTCTGTATTCCTTCCATCTTTTTCTATTTACAGTATCATTCAATATTTTGCCTGTAGAATCTGTCAATATTTCAAGTCAAGGCTTGAATTTTTGTTCAGTTCTTTCATATTGACAAATGCTGAAGTGTGTTCTTCCCTTTTGGTTTTCTAAGTCCAGATCTTTGCACATTTTACTATCATACATGACTTTCTCTTTTCCAGCTACCCTTTGAAATTTTCCATTCGGTTCTTTTACTTCCTTATTTCTTCCAATTGCTTTTGTTTCTCTACACTCAAGAGCAAGTTTCAGAGTCTTCCCTGACATACACTTTGGTCTTTTCCTTTGTCCTGTGTTTTTAATAACCTTTTGCTTTCTTTGTGTGTGATGTTCTTGATGCTATCACCCAACTCTTCTGTTTAAGTCATGAATGTCTAATGTACCAACTATGTTCTTAAGATGATCTCTAAATTCAAATGGCCTATACTCAAGGCCAGGGGCAGACTGTGGAACAGGTTAT
>NW_006408846.1:3074845-3076534 GCF_000296735.1 Chrysochloris asiatica
CTAAGGTGTGCCTGACCCAAGCCTTGGTATTTTCAATAACCTCATATATAGTGGTATTGAAAGATTTGTCTTCCAGATCACTAGTTCTGCCTTCCATCTCTTCAATTCTACTCCTTTGCTCTTTCAGTGTATTTTCTATTTCTAATATTCTATTATTAATCATTTGGACCTCTTTTTCTATGTTTTGAATTGTATCTATCTTATTTGATTATTCCTGTAGTGTTTTCCTGACTTCTTCTTTATTTTTCTCAACTCCATTGTAAAGTGTTTTGAAACATTTTATAATAATTTTTCTGAATTCTTTCTCAGGCATTTCCAAGGTGTGCCCTCCTTCCAGAATAGAGTCCAGGTCTACCTCTCTGGACATGTGCTGATATGGTCATCTGCTTTTGCTTCTTGTGCATGTTTAATGTTTATCTGTGACCTTAATGCTTAATTGAGTATGTGTTTTGGTATTTTATGCTTTCTGATTGCTTCCAGATAGATGTGATCAGGATGTGGACTTCCCTTTTCACTCTTCTTATTGCTTAACTCAGAGTAACGTTCATAGGTGTTGTCTACCTCTCTGGTGTATGGCATTTGGTATTGGTTCTTGCCTTGATTTTGGTGTTATAGAGTGTGATTGTAGCTTGACTGTATGGCAGTACTTGCTGTCTCTTCTTGGGTAATATAGGGAGAGAAAGAGTCCCCCAAAGGTAGAAGAGGGAGCATAAAACAGCAAAGCAGCAAAATAAAAAACCAACAAAACCCCAAGAAAAAAAAAAATCCCAAAACAACAACAACAGCAACAAAACTAGATTGGATACTGTAGTCTACAACAGAGAAGGAGGGAGAGAAAAAAAAAAAAAATCTGTAGCCTAATATGAGTATGACTTTAATGTCCTCTTTCAGCTTCTTGCTTTCAAAGCTGTCTGATAGATTTCAAAATGCCAGTGTTGGTTGTTATGCTGTACCTCAGGATTTAATTTAATATTTAGCCTGTTTTGTTTTCAAACTCTCTTTCCCTCTCCAAACACCTTGTTCTGGCTTTTTTCCATATTAAAAAACAAAACAAAAAACAGTTCAGGGCGGGCTCTTAGGCTGAGAGTATCTGTGCACATGTGTGGCAGAAGAGCCCACCAGTGGTGTGCGTGGGGGGTGTCCTCTCGCTCAAGCACCCACTCTAGTCACCAGAATGGAGGTATGCAAACAGTGGGGGGCCAATGAACAGATATATATATAAAAAAAAAGAAAATAAGAACAAAGCAAAACCGACAAAAGTTTATTTGTCCATCTTTGCTCCGAGGTTCCCATGGTGTTTTTCCGTGGTGTGTCTGCTCCCCCACTTGGTCTTGCCATTTGGTCTCACCCAAGTTTTTGGCTCCAGGCCACTGATCTGGGCAGATTCAAAAGTATGTAATTTCTTACTTCTACTTCAAGTTACACTAGCTATAAGCCTTCAAATTTTTAAAATATTCCTACCTATGTGGTTCCAAGTTTTGGAACTCCGCCCTGACTCTGCTTTGCCTGTTATTCTGTGGTATTGCTGATGGTGAACCTCGCTGCACCTCTACCCTAGCCACCATCAAGCCCCGTCTCCATCTGCAATGAATTCTTTTTTTTTTTTTTATGTTTTATTGTGAATTATGTGATAGTTTACATGGGAGAACATTAGTTTTACATTCATCCAATCGTATATCATTTCATTGC
>NW_006408846.1:3077414-3077945 GCF_000296735.1 Chrysochloris asiatica
CAACCCCCGTCATCAGCACACAGCCCCTCTCCCTCTCTGCGTCTAAAGTCCCCAGCTGCTCCATCTCTCCACGTCATCGTCTCTGCCTCCATCTCAGGCATCACTGCTTCTCTGGGTAATACATTATTTCTTGACTGCTGCTACCATGAGTCCTAGTGTTGTGCTGTTGGCTTATGTGCTGGATTGCAGTTGGTTTGAACCACAAGGCCAGTGGTTCAAACTCAATAGCTGCTTCTCAGAAACTCTATACAGCATCACTATGGGTCAGAGCTGACTTGGCAGCACTTAACAACAACAACAACTACCATGAGAGTTGATTGTGGATCCAAGCAAAATGAAGTCTTTGATGACTTCAATTCTTTCTCCATTTACAGTGATGTTTTGTATTTGTCCAGTTGTGAGGATTTTTTTCTTTACATTGAGGTACAATTCATACTGTACTCTTTGTTCTTCATCAGTATGTATTTTAAGTCACTTTTGCCTCCAGCAAGCAAATTTGCATCATGTGCATATCACAGGTTGTTAATGAGT
>NW_006408846.1:3080670-3081893 GCF_000296735.1 Chrysochloris asiatica
TAAATTTGTGTCCCATCAGCAAATGAAGGTCCCCAAAACATATCTCCATCTACATCATTAAGGTCAACTCTTTTTGAAGAGGCAACTCTTCCCCCATCATATTTTGAGTTAATTCCAACTTGAGGGGCTCATCTTCTGGCACTGTTTCTGACAGGGTTTCACTGATACTCATGAAGTTATCAGTGGGTAATCATTCAGAAGTTTGCTTTTTCTCTTTTTAGTTGGTCTTTGTCTAGAAGTTCCACTGAAACCTGTCCACTGTGGGTGACCCTGTTGATATTTAAAATAACATTGACATAGCTTCTGTCATCACAACATGACAAACTAGCAGACAAAAGGTGGTATACTGGATACCAAACAGTAATTTGTCTACTTTTGAAATTTATGGAAATAGAAAGATACTGTATTTTTTGGTATTTTTTTTTGTTGTTGTATATGTTGATCCATCCATAATATTTTTTGAGTATTTTGCTCTCATTTTCATTGTTGCATAACATCCCATTATGTGAAAATACCACACTTCATTTACTTTATTGCTTGTGCTTTCAAGTTTTTAGCTATTGTGAATAGTGTCTAATGAAGATTTATTTATATCTTTGATGTATTAGCTGTACTTTCACAAACAATGTATGAGGGATCTGTTTGTGCCACATTCTCAGCAACATTTTCCAATGTCATATACTTTTCATTTTAGCTATTTTGTTGTTGCTGTTAAGTGCCATCAAGTTGGTTCCGACTCATAGTGACCCTATATACAATTTTGGAATAACAGCTGGTGAGCTTGAACTGCAGACTTGTAGTTCAAACAGACCTTGAAGTCCAGCACATTAACATACAGAACCACGCTGAGACTCTGCTATTTTGGTGGATGTAAAATCTTACTGAATGATGTGATTAATTTGCATTTTCCTGATGATTAATGAAGTTCAACAAATTTTAAGTGCTTATTGGCCATTTGAAAATTGTCTTTTGTGAAATACCTATTCAAGTTTTTGTCTATTTTCTGTTATTTGTTTTTCCCTATTAAATTATAGAAATCCTTCATATATTCTAGGATGAATCCTTTCTAGATATGTGAATTTCAAACATTGTTTACCATGTTTAATGCCTTTCTCAGAAGGGATTCCTTTCCCCCCCCTTCTAATTGTGTTTACTGATGAACAGAGATTACTAATCTTAATACTGTTAAAGTTTTTATTTCTTTTTCTCAAGTTAGTGTTTTT
>NW_006408846.1:3084049-3085024 GCF_000296735.1 Chrysochloris asiatica
CATGGGCTGCCAAAAGAACCAACAGATCTTGCTGGAAAAAGTGCAGCCAGAGAGCTCCTTGGAGACCAGGATGGCCAAACTTCATCTCTCATACTTTGGACATATTGTCAGGAGGGACTAGTTGCTGGAGAAGGATATGATGTTTGGTAAGGTGAAGGGTCAGAGAAAAAGAGGAAGACTTCCAGCAAGATGGATTGGCAAAGTGGCAGTATCAATGGGCTCAAGAATAGCAACAATAGTGAGGTTGGCCCAAGATCGGATAGTGTTTCGTTCTGCTGTGCATAAGGTCACTATTAGTTGGTACCGACTCAATGGCCTCTAACAACAATAACAAAATTTCAGTTTAAACCACATGTTAATTTATATACTTATTTTGTTTTATATATATTTTTTAGGAGAAGATGATATACATATCTCAACAATTTTATATTTTGTGACAGAAATTCTGCCACATAATATAGGTGGTGGAGGCAAAGAAATAGCAGGGACCCATTTATTTGGAATCATGTCAGTGTGTCACACTGTGGTTGCTTATGATGCTGTGATGCTGAGTGATTTTCTACCAGTATCTAAATACTAGCAGGATCATTCATGGTGGACAGGTTTCAGATGAGCTTCCAGACTAAGACAGACTAGGGAGAACGATGGTGGTCTACTTCTGAATGTTTAGCTACTGAAACCTTACGGATAGCAGCAGAATATTGTCAGATATAAGACCAGAAGAGGAAAACATGATGAATAGCAGCAGAACATTATTAAAATACACAGCTGGAAGATGAGTGAGTCCCTCAGGTTGGAAGGCACTCAATATATGACTAGGGAAGAGCTGCCTCCTACAAGTACAGTTGACCAAATGGATACAAATGGAGTAAATCTTTTGGGACCTTCATTTGCTTATGTGGGACAACTCAAAATGAGGAGAAACAGCTGCAAAAATCCATTCATAATCAGACCATGGATCTAGGAAATTTTAAA
>NW_006408846.1:3087079-3088542 GCF_000296735.1 Chrysochloris asiatica
AGCAGAAAGCCTCATCTTTCTCCCACAGAACAGCTGGTAGTTTCGAACTACTGACCCTGAGGTTAGCAGCCTGATTCATAACCACTACGCTATCAGAGCTTCTTTCTTGGTCATATATTATCCCTTAAAATGATTAAACATTGACCATTTCTTTTAGGTACAATGACTCTGTATATTCTTTCTATCGTCTTTTGATGCTTTCTGAATCATTCAATATTTTGCCAATAGAATCTATTAATACCGCAAATTGAAGCTTGAATTTTTTCTTCAGTTCTCAGCTTGATAAATTCCCAGCGTGTTCTTTCCTTTTAGTGTTCTAACTCCAGGTCTTTGCACATTTTGTTATAATATTTGATTTTGTCTTCTACATTACCTTTGAAATTTTCTATTCAGCCCTTTTACCTCCTCATTTCTTCCATTTGCTTTAGCATTTTGCTCTGGAGAGCAAGTTTGAGAGTCTCTTCTGACATCCATTTTGTACTTTTCCTTCTTTCTTGTCTTCTTAATGACCTTTCACTTTCTTCCTGTATGATGTTCTTGATGTCATCCCACAATTCTTCTGACTTGTTAGTGTCTAATGCATAAAATCTGTTCTGGTGATTTTGAAATTCAGGTGGGATATGTTAAAACTCTTATTTTGGCACCTGTAGACGTGTTTTAATTTTCTGTATTCTTAGCCTGAACTTTCATAATGAGCAATTGATGGTCTGTTCCACTGTCTGCCCCTAACCTTGTTTTGGCTGATGACATGGAGCGTTTCCACTATCTCTTTCCATAGATATAGTCAATTTGCCTTCTGGTATTTAATCTATTGAGATCCATGTGTATATTTTGTTGTTTTAAAAAGGTATTTGCAATGAAGAAATCATTGGCCTTGCAAAATTCTATCATGCAATAGCCAGCATCATTTCTACCACCAAGGCCATATTTTCCAGCTGCTGATCCTTCCTCTTTCCAATCTTTGCATTCCAATCACCAGTGGTTATCAATACGTCTTAACTACATTTTTTATCAATTGCAGACTGAATACATTGGTGTAATTCTTCATTTTCATCATCACTGTCTTTAGTGATTGGTGTGTAAATTTCAACAATTGTGTTATTAATTGGTTTTCCTTAAAGGCATATGGATACTGTCCTATCACAGACAGCATTGTTCTTCAATATAGATTCTGAAATGTTCTTTTTGATGATAAATGCAATGCCAATCTTCTTCAATTTGTCATGCCTGTCATAGTAAACCATGTGATTGTCATATTCAAAATGGCCAATACCAGTCCATTTCAGGTAAATAATGCCTAGCGTATTGATGTTTATGCATTCCAATTCATTTTTGACCATTCTTAGTTTTTAGATTCTTATTTCATACATTCCATGTTCTAATTATTAATGGGTGTTTACAGTTGTTTCTCTTCATTTTGAGTTTTTCTCCTTCCACTGATGAAGGCCCCAAAGGCTTTGCTC
>NW_006408847.1:0-464 GCF_000296735.1 Chrysochloris asiatica
CTGCCACTTTGCTGAATCTTCAAATGATGTCTTTTACTGAGTCTTTGGGTTTTTCTATGTGTAGGATCATATTGTCTGCAAATAGAGAGGGTTTTATTTCATCTTTGCCAATTTGGATGCCTTTAATTTTCCATTCATGCCGTAGAGCTCTGGCTAAGAATTCCAAAACAATATTGAATAGGAGTGGTGACAAAGGGCATCCTTGTCTGGTTCCTGTTCACAGAAAGAAGGTTTTCAGTTTCTCTCCATTAAGAGTGATGTAGGCTCTTGGTTTTGTAATATGATCTTGATTATGTTGAGGAATTTCTCTTCAATTCCTACTTCGTTGAGTGTTTTTATCATGAATGGATGTTGGATTTTGTCAAATGCCTTTTCTGCATCAATCGATATTGTCATGTGGTTGTTTTCCTTTTTCTTATTTATGTGGTGGATTACATTGATTGCTTTTCTAATGTTGAACCATC
>NW_006408847.1:1831-2388 GCF_000296735.1 Chrysochloris asiatica
TTAAATTTTAATTTATCGGAGATTAGGATTGCCCTTCCTGCTTGTTTATTGTTACAGTTAGCTTGGTCTATTTTTTTCCATCCTTTAACTTTTTGTCTTTGTGTGTAAGGTGTGTCTCTTGCAGGCAGCATATTGAAGGGTCTTGTGTTCTTATGCATTCTGTCACTCTCTGTCTCTTCATAGGTGCATTTAATCCATTGGCATTCAATGTAAATATTGATAGGTATTAATTAACTGCTGCCATTAAGTTCACTTTTTGGTAGTGCTGTGTGTTCCTTTGTTCTGCATGCCTTCTTGTGCTGAGTTTGTGTTTTTTGTGCTATGTCTTATCAGTTTCTTCTTAGTTTTCATGTTCTACTTGGAAGTTCATTTCATGGTAAGTTATAGAGTATTAACTTTCTTTGGAGTTACCTTTTAGACTATTAACTTTTCCTTTCATTTAAGACAATCTATTGTATCCTGTAATCTACCTGACCTCCTCACCACCTGGATCTCTGTTCCTACATTTTTTTCCTTCTTTGACACTGTTATTATTTTGATCTTCGGTTGACCTCCCA
>NW_006408847.1:2886-7557 GCF_000296735.1 Chrysochloris asiatica
CCACCTCCAGGAAAAATGTGTGATGAAAAGACCCAAAAGCAGAAGCAGTAAAAAAACAGAGACAAAAACTACCACTTTGAAGCTACACATGTAGTGTGTATGCACCGTAGAAGCCTCTAGTAGTGGATGGGGGTGTCCACTCACTTAGGTCCCTCCTTTAATCACCACCATAGAAGTGTGCAGCTAGCTATTTAGAAGTTAATGGGAGAAAGATTGTTTACTATTTTTGTCTCTGAAGGTCAGTTAGGTATCTGTGTGTGCACAGCGTAATTATTGAAATAGTTGTGTCTTTTTATGTTGGGGTTTTACAGATTGTTCATCTGGTTTGTCTGTCAGACCAAACCTGCTTTTTTTCTTGTTGGATAAGTGGGAGTAAAGGGTCCACACAAGTTAACTTTAGGGCTGGGATCTATAGGCAGAAGTCAAAAACAGCAGCCAAAGAATTTGCCCTTGGACTGATGGGGTTCTTTATCTCTGTGCTGTGGGAAAGCAGTAGTCTCAATGCTGGACTTGTTTTGGGGCTGTGCACCTACCCGCCTGAAGGCATCCGGGCTGGCAAAGAAGGCACAACAGGAAAGAGGAGGGAAAAAATGTGTAGAATCCCCCCACACCTCCTTTTGCAAATGTCACTGTGCTCCATTTAGTGCTGGTTCCCTGTGCAGGTCTGGCTGTAGCCCCACCCTCTGACCTCCACCAGGGCAGGATGGTCACAGAGGATGTCTCAATTTCTTGACCAATTACTAAATCACAATATTTTCCTTTATACTGTGGTTTTCCTCCCTGGCTGTTACGGGAAACTGATGCCCTGACACTTATGTTAGATCCAGAGCTCTGGTGCTGTTCTGTGAGAGCAGTGTCTCTGGGTTTTCACCCCCTCCCCCATGGAGCCTGTCCTGCCTGACTCTGCTCTGTCACTGCAAACCATAATTCCCTCATCTCCATTTTACAGGATTAGACACTGTATCATGGGAGCTAAGTAGCTGCTAAATCCAAGCAGCCTGGTTCCAAAGCCCAGGTGTTTTCCCATTATACCACACTGCCTCTCCGTAGAATGTATGTACCTTCTACATAAATAATAATTCTCCCTACCTGGGGCTTTGTGTAAAGACTGGATAACATAAAGATGTTTCATCCATTTCAGATTGAAGAAGTTGGTAGAATTCTTTTATTTCATCCTCACTGGCTTTAGTGGTTGGTGTGTAAATTTGAATAATAGTGATGTTAACTGGTCTTATCTGTAGGTGCATGGATATTATCCTATCACAGACAGCATTGTACTTCATGACTGATCTGGATATTTTCTTTTTGACAATGAATGCAACACCATTCCTCTTCAATTTGTCATTCCCAGCATAGTAAGCCATGTGGTTGTCTGATTCAAAATGGCCAATACCAGTCCGTTTCAGCTCACTAATGCCTAAGATATCGATGTTTATGCATTCCATTTCATTTTTGAAAATTTCTAATTTTCCTAGATTCATACTTCATACATTCCATGTTCTGATTACTAATGGATGCTTAAAGCTGTTTCTCTTCATTTTGAGTTATGCTCCATCAGCAAATGAAGGTCCCCCAGGCTTTACTCCCAAAGGCTTTACTCCATACGCATCATCATGGTCAACTCTACTTTGAGGAGGCAGCTCTTCTCCAGTCACATTTTGAGTGCCTTCCAACCTGCGATATGTAGATGATACAACCTAGCTTGTTGAAGGTGAGGAAGATTTGAATTATTTATTGATGAAGATCAAATAGCACAGCCTTCAGTATGGATTGCATCTGAATGTAAAGAAAACAAGAATCCTCACCACTGGACCTGTAAACAACATTATTATCAATGGAGAAAAGATTGAAGTTGTCAAGGACTTCATTCTTCTTGGATCAACTATCAACACTCATGGAAGCAGCAGTCAAGAAATCAAATGAAGTATTGCATTAAAGCAAATCAGATGCACAAGCCCTTTTTAAAGTGTTGAAGAGCAAAGATGTCAGCTTGAAGGCTAAGGTGTGCTTGACCCAAGCCATGGTATTTTCAATAACCTCATATGCATGTGAAATCTGGACAGTGAATAAAGAAGACTGGAGAAGAATTGATGCTTTTGAGTTATGGTGTTGGAGGAGAATATTGAAAGTGCCATGGGCTACCAAAAGAACCAATACATCTGTGTTGGAAGAAGTACAGCCAGAGTGCCACTTGGAGGCTAGGATGGCCACACTTCATCTCTCATACTTTGGACATATTGTCAGGAGGAACCAGTCACTGGAGAAGGATATCATTTTTGGTAGGGTGGAGGGTCAGAGAAAAAGAAGAAGACCCCCAGTGAGATGGATTGGCCAAGTGACAGCATCAATGGGCTCAAGCGTGGCAATGATAGTGAGCTTGGCCCAGGATTGGGCAGTGTTTCATTATGCTGTACATAAGGTTGCTATGAGTTGCTGCTGACTATATGGCACATAACAGCAATATGGTCTCTATGAGTCAGAACCAACTTGTCTTGCAATAGTTAGTTTTGTCTTTTCATTTAAAAACAACAATCAACAATGGATGGCCTCTGGATGAAATAAGGAGACCTAGTGGCCAAGCCCTATAGTGGCAAGGAGGGAGGTCTGGTATCTGATTTTTAAAGTTGATGAATAAGCAGAGATTTGTGGTAATTATTGGTTAAGTGACATTAGGAATGATGGTTACTGATTATGAGCACCATGAGTAGAAATGCTGGTATGAAAATTTAAATCCCATAAAATAATGAGATTGTATTTTTTAGAGTACTTTCTGTACATGATATCTATTTGTTCGTAATCATTAGTTGCCTAAAAAAAAGTTAAAAGAACCATGATATAGACAGGATATCAAAAGGTCATTTTTTTTATTGCCTAGTCTTTTGGATAAGCCCCTGCCGTGGGTTTGTTCCATTGCGGAAAGGGTTTTGACCTCTGTGTATTACCAAGAGGCTAGAAGTTCATGGTGTTCAGTTCCCCAGCACAGATAAAGGTAAAGCTTTCCTGAGACCTTACTCACTCTCCATAGTCCTTACTGAATATGCTGTAAGTTTAAGCCTAAAAAAGTCTTAATAAAAAACAAGTACATGACCTCTTGTGACTAAAAGAAGAAGAAGAAAAAAAACCTAGCTCTAAACTTTTAAAAAGAAAGTGCATCTTTATAATAACAATAAAATCCTCCAATCAAGCATTTAAGAGGCAGACTGCATCCCCATCTTTGCCTGGGGCCCATAACTATCCTTAGCTAATCTTTCTCTGACAGATAAAGAGCTGCTATATCCTTTCTTATAGCTCAAATTTAAACTTTATTCAGAGAAGTAGGGAGGAGTCCTGGATGGAAATAAAGAATGAGTGTTTGAGTCTGGGCAAGTTAAAGAAGAATATGTGATCACTTAATTATAGAATAGATGCTTGTGTAAAAAACAGACCTAAAATGCACAGCCTTGTGGTTTGTTCAGGACTAGTTTAGACAGAGCTCTGAGCCTGCTGGGTCATAGTCAGGTCACCTGTATAGAATTCCATGCCCATTTCAGCTTTATTGGAGCTGAACCTCCTTAGAAGGTTATTTTGATGGGTAGAACCCTAACCAGCTGGCCCTCTTCTTAATAAGGAGAGATCAAGAAAAGGTTTTCACATGCTGTGACAAGCACAAAGATGACAAACAAGAAGGAAATGTCCATGAGAACTGTGAGCCCCCACCAATGGTCCCCAAGGAAGACTACAAAGTCTTATATCTTAGAAAAAAAGAAAGGTATTTATTATCTGTACAAGAAAGTTTCAGTTTATCTGTGTATTAGAGGCTGCTGTTGTTACTTGCCATCAAGTTGTAACTCATGGTGACCCTAAGTACAACAGAATGAAATTCTGCCAAGTCCTGTGTCATCCCCATGACCAGTTGTAAATCAAATCATTTGTGATCCTTAGGATTTTGTTTTAAATTTCATTTTATTGCTGTTGAGAATATAGACAGTGAGACTTCTGGCAAGATGGCAGACTAGGCAGACATGGAATCTCCACAACAAATATATGAAAGACAAAATAAAACAGACAATGATGAAAACGGTGGCACCCTGAACTTCAGAAGAAAGGTTAGAGAAGTGGATGGAGTATTTGTTGGGAGGAGAGGCAGAGCAGAGATGGTGAGAGAGGAAGACTGTCTGGTGAATGGCTGGCCAGAGGCAGCTCAGCCATGTTGTGAGCAGCTTTGGCAGTGGAGAGAGTCCTGGAAGAGCAGAGTCATGTAGGGGACAAAGAAGGTAGCTATTTTATTTTTCCCGGTGTTCCTTTGGTGATCAGAAGTGTGGCCAGCTCCCATCCTCATCTGCTTCTAGATCAGACCCTGCTTTCTGGGAGTTTTAAGCCATGTGGTTGGGAGCCACAACAGTGTGAGGTAGGGGACAGCTGCACTGCTTTGGTGGTCACTTTGGTGCCTGGATTCGGGTGAGATCTGTTCTATACCTACAAAACCCACTTAGCCACCAGACCAGCATTTAACTAGTCACACTGTCCCCATCTTCCCTGTGGTCCTAACAGACACTGAAACCTCCCCCATCAAGGGGCCCCATGAACTACTTTCTAAAGATAGATAACACTGAGGCCAATAGAAACTCCATCTAGGGCCATAAACTCTGCTGTCACATCCCTTCTACAACCTCTTCATTAGATCCTTTAATT
>NW_006408847.1:8023-10063 GCF_000296735.1 Chrysochloris asiatica
CTTTGAAGAGAAATTTCTCAATACTAGTATGCTAGAAGAACAATCAGAAAAAAGAATAAAGCCTAAGAGTTATGAGGGACAAAACACTTCCCAAGAAGAGTAACTTACAGGTAATGGGAATTCCAGAAGAGACAAGTATGGAGAAAATGGTCAAAGAGTTGTTGGCAGAAAACTTCCCTAACATCATGAAAGATTAAAAAATAAGTATGCAAGAAGCTGAACTAGCCCAAATAGAATAGATCTCAAAACAAAAATCATCAAGACATATCATAATCAAGCTTTCCAAAGTCAAAGACAAGGAAAGAATATGGAGAGGAGCTTGGGAAAAATGAAAAAACTACCTACAATGGAAAACCAATAAGACTACACTCTGATTTCTCAGCAGAAACCATGCAGGCAAGAAGGCAATGGAATGGCATATATAAAAGTCTGAAAGAAAAAAATTGCCAACCAACATATCAAGCAAAGCTGTCCTCCAAATATGACAGTGAAGTCAGGACATTTCCTGATAAACAGAAATTAAAGAAATTTGTAATGACCAGATGAACTTTACAAAAAATGCTAAAAGATGTTCCTTGGCCCGAGAACCAACAACAGTAAACAACAATCTGAGATTATCATACATGGCAACACCACCCAGAACTCAATCCAGATATGGAAGGATTTAATGTAAAACAAACCTACAAGACTGAAAATAAAATAGGGATCCAGAGATATCAATGTATAATGAAGTCAACTGCAGAGCAATAAGAAGGAATCGTGTAGATAGAGAACTTCCAAATGGCAAGGAAGTCAAATAGATTTTAAGGTAAAACAGATTGTTTTAAACAGGGAAAAAAATTAATAAATTACAGGGTAGCCTCAAAGAAAAATAATATACTTAAACATCAAAATTAAAAAAAGAGGAAAATCAAAGATTTAGTAAACATTAACACAAAAGAAATGAAAATGAAAAGAAAATCTACAAACAAAATGAACTTAGCATAGGAAATTATGTGGAACAAAGAATCCAGCAGCATCACAGAAAAATGACAATAACCAATTTATACCTATTGATAATTACACTGAACATAAATGGATTAAATATACAAGTCAAGATACAAAGAGTAAAATGGATAAGAAAAGAGCATCCTTCAATATACTGTTTACAAGAGACATATCAAAAAAATGGAGACAGCCTAAATGCCCATCAACACAAGAATGGTTCAACAAATTTGGTACATACACACAATGGACTACAAAATATTGAAGAATAATGATGAATCTGTGAAACACCTCACAACATGGTTGAATCTGGAGGACGTTATGATGAGTGAAATGAGTCAATCAAAAAAGAACAAACATTGTATGAGACCAATGTTATAAAATGTTTGAAAAAGGTTCTCTTGATAAAAGAAACAAGCTATGATAGCTAAGAAAGAAAGGAAATTTATTTATGGGCTAGAGGGTAGACACATGTTAACATAGGTGACAGGGCAAGCATTATAGAATAAGAAGGAGGTCAGCATAGGAAAAGATGAAGTTAGTGGGAGGCACAGAAACGCAATAGTTAAAGTGAGTAGAGGTAAATGCTGTTAACTGCTGGTACATGGAAGGAATTGTAACCATGATAGGATAATATCCATGTGCTTACAGGGAAGACCAGTTAATACCATTATTATTCAAAATTACACACCAACCACTAAAACCAGTGAGGATAAAATAGAAGACTTTAACCAACTTCTACAATCTGAAACTGATCAAACATACAATCAAGATGTATTGATAATTACTGGTGATTGGAATGCAAAGGTTGGGAGCAAAGAAGGATTAGTAGTTGGAAAATATGGCCTTGGTGATAGAAATGATGCTGGAGATTGCACGATAGAATTCTGCAAAATCAATGATTTGTTCATTTCAAATACCTTCTTTAGACAGCATAAGAGACAATTATGTACATGGACCTCACCAGAAGGAATACATAGAAATTAAATTGAGTACATTTGCAGAAAGAGATGATGGAAGAACTTCATATCATCAGTGAAAACAAGGCCAGGGAAC
>NW_006408847.1:12348-13404 GCF_000296735.1 Chrysochloris asiatica
CTACCTAATCTTTCCAATTGCTATTGTCATTGTACCTCATATAGATAGTTCTTAAAAGAGCATAATGCTCAAGGTATACCTATTCTTATTTTACTAGTTAAACTAAACTGTTATTCTACTTAAGAAGACTTCATGGGCTATTTTTGTTTAATGCTTAAAGATAATTGCAGAAAAATAGTTTCAGGGATTCATGTAGATTCCATGGCTCAAGAAATTTTGATAAGAATTTGAAATTCTGTTTGCATTTCTCCACTTTTACCAGGATTCTTTTATTGAATTATTGATCAAAATATTTAGTAATGGTAACCAGGTACCATCCAGTTCTGGTCTCTTGCCAATGAGGCAGTTGTTTGTGAACGTAATTAGCCAAACATTCTCTCCTTTTCCCTAATTCTCCATCTTCCTTTGTTGCTTCAGGCAAATAGAAACCAACTGTTGAGACTTGAATGACCACTTGCAAGCTTTTAAGACCCAGACAATATATAATGAGGTAGGAGGTAGAACAGAAGCACTAAACCTGTGGTTAGGCTGGTTAACTGGGATGTCCTATGAAACCATGACTCTAAGTCTCCAAACCAAGAAACTAAATCCCATGAGCGATTTGGTTGCGCCTCAGCAGATATTCTTCTTCTTTTTTTAATTGATGTAAATATATCTATCACACAACTTTTGTCAATTCAACTTTTTGCAGGTGTACAATTTATTGACAGCAATTACAATAATTAAGCTGTGCAATCTCTACACCTTAATCAAGTTGATTTTTTTCATCACCATTAACCTCTCTGTTTCCTCTCCCTACTCCCTCTAATAGCTACTAATAAATTGTGGCCTTTATACATTTGTCATTTCTTATCATTGTATTATAAGTGAGATCATTATTATATTTGTCTTTTTGTGATTGTCTTACTTTAGACAGTATAATATCCTAAAGCACCATCTGTATTGTAGCATGTATCAAGATTTCATTTCACTTATTGGCCACATCCACCACTTGTCAGTCAGTGTATCGTATAATGGCTTGCATATTTCTATGATTCTGGAAGCTATGCCATGGGT
>NW_006408847.1:14318-15327 GCF_000296735.1 Chrysochloris asiatica
ACCAGATGGAATACACAGAAATCAAATTGACAACATCTGTGGAAAGAAAAGGTGGAAAGATCCATATCATCAGACAAAACAAGGTCACAAGCAGACTGTGGAACACACCATCAGTTGCTCATTAAGTTCAGACTGAGGCTGAAGAAACTGAAAACAAGTCCAAAAGAGCAAAAATACGACCTTGAATATATCCCACCTGAATTTAGAGATCATCTGAAGAAGAGATTTGATTTATTAGACACTGAAGAGCAAAGACCAGAAGAGTTATGGGATGACATCAAGAACATCATATAAGAAGAAAGCACAAGGTCATTAAGAAGACAAATACCAAAAGAAAGAAGGAAAATACCAAAATGGATGTCAGAAGAGACTCTGAAACTTGCTCTCCAGCACAGAAATGTGAAAGCAAATGGAAAAAGTGAGAAGGTTCAAGAGCTAAAGAGAAAATTTGAAAGGTCAGCTCTTGAAGACAAAATCAAGTATTATAACAATATGTGCAAAGACCTGGAGTTAGAAAACCAAAAGGGAAGGAATGCTCAGGTTTTATCAAGCTGAAGAAACTGAAGAAAAAATTCAAGCCTCGACTTAAAATATTGAAGGATTCTATGGGCAAAATATTTAATGATGCAGAAAGCATCAAAAGAAGGTGGAAGGAATATAAAAAGTCACTGTACCAAAAAGAAGTGGTCGATGTTCAACCATTTCAAGAAGCAGCATATGATCAAGAGCCAATGATCCTGAAAGAAGAAGTCCAAGGTGCATTGAAGTCATTGGCAAAGAACAAGTCATTGGGAATAGAAGGAATACAAATTGAAGTCTTTCAACAAACTGATGCAGCACTATAGGCCCTTACTCATCTATGCCAAGAGATTTGGAAGGTCAACTGACTGGAAGAGATCCGTATTTGTGTCCATTCCAAAGAGAATATTGAAATCATCAGACAATATCATTGATATCCCATGCAAGTCAAGTTTTACTAAAAACAATACACAAAAAATAATACAAAAAT
>NW_006408847.1:16830-18530 GCF_000296735.1 Chrysochloris asiatica
CCAAGTTTGAACCACCGACCTTGTGGTTCAAACCGACCTTGTTGTCCAGTGCTTTATTCCACAGTGCCACACCAGGATAAGGGTTCCGATTTCCCCAAATCCTTACCAAAATTTTTTATTTTCTGTGTGTGTTTTTAAAATCTTAGCTGTCCTTTTGTTGTTGCTGTTAGGTGTTGTCAAGTTAGTTCTGACTCCTAGTAACCTTATGTACAACGGAATGAAACACTTCCTGGTCCTGCACCATTCTTACATCATTTGAGACCATTGTTACAACCACTGTGCTAATCCATCTCTCTTCAAGGATCTTCCTCTTTTTAATTTACCTCTATTTTATCAATCATGATGCTCTTCTCTGGGGACTGGTCCCTCCTGATAAAGTGTCCAAAGTACATGAGATGAAGTCTCTTCATCCTCACTTCTACTAAACCTTCTGGCTTTATTCATCAAGACAGATGTGTTCACTGTTCTGACAATCCATGGTGCATTCAGTGTTCTCTCCAACACCATAATTTAAATGCATCAAATCTCTTTAGTATTACTTATTTGTTCTCCAACTTTCACATACATATGAAGCCACTGAAAACACCATGGGCTGGGTCAGGAATGTGTTAATCCTCAAACTGACATTTTTGCTTTTTGATGCTTTCGAGAGCTTTTTCTGTAGCAGATTTGCCCTCTGAAATACGTCATATGACTGCTGCTTCCATAAATGCTGACTTGTGGATCCAAATAAAATGAAATCCTTGACAGCTTCAATCTTTTCTCCATTAGTCATGATGTTGCTTATTTTTCCTGTTGTGAAGATTTTGATTTTCTTTACATTGATTTATAATCTATTCTTTGCATTGAATTATAATCTATAATGCATTCTTTGACCTTCATCAGTAAGTGCTTCAAGTCCTCTTCACTTTCAGCAAACAGGGTTGTGTCATCTGCATGTTGCAGGCTGTTAATAAGTCTTCTTCCATGCTGATGTAGTGTTCCTTTTCATATAGTCCAGCTTCTCAGTTTATTTGCTCAGAATACATGTTGAATAAGTATAGTGCAAGGATATAACCCTGACCTACACTTTTCCTGACTTAAAGCCATGCAGCATCCCCTTGATTTTTGTGAATAACTGCCTCTTGTTCTATACACAGATTCTGCATGAGAACAATCAAGTGTTTTGGGATTCCTATTCTTCTTAGTGTTATCTATAGGTTGTTATGGTCCACACAGTTGAATACCTTTGCATAGTCAATAAAACAAGGTATTCTCTGCTTTCAGCCAAGATCCATCTGACATCAGCAATGATATCCCTTGTTTCATGTCATTTTCCAAATCCAAATGTAATTACTGGCAGTGTCCTGATGATGTATAGGTCATCCGTCTTTGAACTATTTTCAGCAACATTTTCCTTGCATGTAATATTAATGATATTGTTCAATAATCACCTTTCTTTTGAATGGACATACATATGGATCTGTTCCAGTTTCTAGGTCAGATAGCTGTCTTGAGAATTTTTTGGCAAAGACAATTGGGCACTTCCAATGTTACATCTGATTGCAGAACACCTCAATTGTTATTCTTTCAGTTTCTAGGCCTGGTTTTTTGTTTTTTTTTTTTTTTTTTTGGCCAGCGCCTTCAGTTCAGCTTAGACTTCTTCCTTCAGTGTTATTTGTTTTTGATTATATACTACTTCCTGAAATTATTCAACATTG
>NW_006408847.1:19705-20217 GCF_000296735.1 Chrysochloris asiatica
ATTTATCCTTTGTGATTGACTTATTTCACTCAGCATAATATCCTCCAGTAAATCCATGTTGTGAGGTGTTTTGTACATTCATCATTATTCTTCGATGTTGCACAGTATTCCATTGTGTGTATGTATGAAAGTTGGTTTATCCACTCTTCCATTAATGGGCATGTAGACTGTATCCATCTTTTTGTTTTTGTGAATGGTGCTGTAATGAACATCGGTGTGCATGTATCTATTCGTATCCTGATATATGTGGATATACATCAAATACAGGGAATGCTGGGCCATATGTTATTTCGATTCCGAACTTTCTGAGGAAGCACCACACCATTTTCCAGGGTGGTTGAAACATTTTCCAGTCTCACCAGTAATATAGGAGGGTCCCAGATTTGCATTTCTCTAATGGCTAAAGATCATGAGCATGTTTGTTTGCTGAGTGAACGTCTTTTTTTGGTAAAGTATCTGCTATTGTCCTGTGCCCATTTAATTGGATTGTGGTTTTTATTGTAGAAGTGTTG
>NW_006408847.1:23818-25579 GCF_000296735.1 Chrysochloris asiatica
AGTACTAATAATCTATTTTGTCTTCTGCTGTTTGTGTGTTTTTAGTAATATTTGATAATGTATGTATGCCATGTATTAGTGGCCTTTAGTTTGTCCCTATATTTTAATTGATGATCTTTATAGTTCTAGGTTTTACATTTAGGTATTTAATGCACGTTTAGTTTGGTTTTTAATAGTTTGGTTTTTAATACGGTGTGAGATATGGGTCTTGTTTCATTCTTCCTATAACTGTATCTCCAGTTTTGCCAGCACCATTTGTTGAAGAGACTATCTCTTCCCCCATTTAACATATTTTGACTCTTCGTCAAAGATCAGGTGATTCTAGGTGAATGATTTACTTCTGGGTTCGTAATTCTGTTCCATTGATCTATGAATCTTTCACTGTACCTGTTACCAAGCTGTTTTGACCACTGTGGCTGTGTAGTAAAATTTGAGATCAGGGAGTGGGAGGCCTCCAATTTTGTTCCTCTTCTTAGGCAGTTCTTTGCTTATCTCAGGTCTCTTTCTTTTCCATATAAAGTTAGTGATCATTTTTTCCATCTCTTTAGAGAATACTGTTGGAATCTGGATTGAGATTGCATTATATCTATAGACTACTTGGGGATGTTGTTTTTAGTACCATCAAGTCAATTCTGACTCACAGTGACCCTGTACAAGAAGCAGTTTGTGGGCTTGAACTTCTGAACTTGTGTTTTGAAGTCCAATGCTGATCTTACAGCCCAGCAGTCTTCCCATCCATGATCATGGTACATTCTTCCATTTTGGTGAGTCTTTTGTGGTTTTTTATAGTAGTGCTTTGTAGTTTTCTTTGTGTAGGTCTGTTGTTTCTCTGGTTAGATTTATTCCAAGTATTTCATCTTTTGTGTGGCTATTGTGAAAGGGATTACTTTCCTAATTTCCTTTTCAGGACTGCCTTTATTAGTGTATATGAATCCAACTGACTTTTGTATAATGATTTTGTACCCTTCCACTTTGCTGAATCTTTCAATGAGTTCCAATGTATTTCTTATTGAGTCTTTGGGATTTTCTGTGTATAAGATCATAACATCTGCAAATAGAAAGAATTTTACGTTTTGTTTTTTTTTTTGCCTATTTGGACACCTTTGATTTCCCTTTCTTGCCTTGTAGCTCTGACTAAGACTTCCAACATGATATTTAATTTGTTGTTATGTGACGAGGAGTCGATTTCAACTCATAGTGACCCTGTACAGTGTTTCAGAGGCTGTAAATCTTTATGGGAGCAGAAAGCCTCATCTTTCTCCCGCGGAGCAGCTGGTAGTTTTGAACTGCTGACTTTGCAGTTCGCAGCCCGAGTCGTAACCACTACGCTACCAGAGCTCCTTGATAGGAGTGGCGATAAAGGGCATCCTTGTCTGGTTCCTGTTCACAAAGGGAAATCTTCCAGTTTCTCACCATTTAAGGTAATGTTAGTGTTTGGATTTATATATATGCTCTTAATTATGTTGAGGAATTTCCCTTCAATTCCTACTTTGTTGAGTGTTTTTATCAGGAAAGGAAGTTGGATTTTTTCAAATGCTTTTTCTGCATCAACTGACATGATCATGCGGTTCTTTTCTTTATATGGTGGATTACATTGATAGTTTTTCTAATACTGAACCATCCTTGCATTCCTGGACTAAATCCCACTTCATCATGCTGTATTATTTTTTTGATATGCTGTTGAATTCTGTTGGCTTGGATTTTGTTAATAATTTTTGCTTCTGTGTTCATGAAGGATATTTGTCTAATTTCTTTTTTTTT
>NW_006408847.1:25854-42575 GCF_000296735.1 Chrysochloris asiatica
TAGAAAGCCTCATCTTTCTCCCGCGGAGCAGCTGGTAGTTTCGAACCGCTGACCTTAAGGTTCGCAGCCCGATTCGTAACCACTACGCTACCAGAGCTCCGTCATTCTAAAAATGTATCCATTTCTTCTAGATTTTCAAATTTATTGGAGTACAATGCCTCATAATATTCTGCTATCATCCTTTTTATTTCCATTGGTTCTATTGTGATGTCACCCATGTTGTTTCTTATGCATGTTGTTTGCAACTTCATCTTTTCTTCTGTTAGATTTTCGAATGCTTTGTCAATTTAATTAATCTTTTCAAAGTACCAGCTTATTTTCTTGTTGATTCTTTCTAATATTTTTCTACTCTCTAATTCATTTACTACTGCTCTAATCTTTATTGTTTCTTTTCTTTTTGTGACTATAGGCTTACTTTGCTGGTCTTTTTCTAATTGTTGGAAATATTGTTTTAATGTGTTAATTTTGGTTCTTTCTTCTTTTTGGATGTGTGCATTTATTGCTATCAGTTGCTCTCTAAGCAATGTTTTTACTGTTTCTCAAAGGTTGTAATATGTTGTATTTTCATTATCATTTGAGTTAAGGAACTTTTAATTTCATTTTTATTTGTTCTATTACTCAGTAGCTTTTCAGCAGGGTGTTATTCAGTTTCCATGTAATTGATTTTGCTTCCTTGATATTCCTATTGTTGATTTATAATTTTATTTATAGTATTGCAATGTGGAGAGATGCTTTATAGTATTTCAATGCCTTTAAATTTACTGAAACTTGCTTTGTGACCTAGCATATGGATTATTCAAGATAAAACAATGTGTTTTATCTTGAAATGCACATGTTCCATGTGCACTGGAAAATAATGTTTATTGTGCTATTTTGGGGTTGCGTGCTCTGAATAAATTTGAGAGGTCAAATTGGTTGATTGTATTGTTTAGTTCTTCTGTGCCTTTATTGAGTTGCTTTCTAGGTGTTCACTTCTTTATTGAAAGTGGTATATTAAAATCTACTATTTGAGTAGAGTTCTCTATTTCTTTCTTCAATTCTATTAGAGTTTGACTTATGCATTTTGAGGCTCTTTCATTGGGAACATACATATTTATTATGGTTATGTCATTTTATTCAACTGAACCTCTAATCATGAGATAATGTCCTTTTTCTCTTATGCTGTTTTTTCCCTTAAAATCTATTTGATCAGAAATTAATATTGCCACTCTTACTTGTTGTTGATTGCCATTAGCTTGATATAATTGTTCCATCCTTTGATTTTTACTGTATTTTTGTCTTTGTGCGTAAGGTGTATCTCTTATAGGCAGCATATTGAAGAATCTTGTCTTCTTATCTATTCTGCTACTGTAGGTCTCTTGACAGACATTTGAAAGTTATGAATTGATTGCAGTTATTTTGCTGTGTGTGTGTGTGATGCTATTTTCTTTATTCTACATATTTTTCTGACCTGAGTTCATTTTGTTTGTGCATTTTCTTGTCAATTTCTTCACTGCTTTGTTTTAATGTTTACAAAATCTTCACAGTTTTCCCTTGTCACGATTTGATATGAAAGTGTATAAATTTTCTTTGAGGTTGTTCTATAATTTATTAATTTCTTCACTAGATTAGAACAATCTGTTTTATCTTGAAATCTACTTGACTTCCTAGCTCTTTGGAAGTTTTGTAACTATATGTTTCCCTCTTTTTGCCTTGTCATCTTCTTTATAAATTGATATCTTTGATAATTTATAACTCTATTTTCAGTCTTGTAGGTTTGTTTTATTTTGGATACTTCTATATCTGGATTGAATTCTGGGTGGTGTTACCATATGTGTCAATCTACTGTATATGTTGCTGTTTCTCAGTCCAAAGGACTATCTTTAATATTCTTTTGTAAAGTTGGTCTGGTTTTTACAAATTCCTTTTATTTCTATCTGGAAATGTTCTAATTTTACCATTGTATTTGAGGAACAATTTTTCTCAGTATATTGTTCTTGGTTGGCAATTTTTTCTTTCAGAGTTTTGTATATGTCTCACCATTGTCTTCTTGCTTGCATGGTTTCTACTGAGGAATCAGAACTTAATTGTATTTGTTTCCTTTGTAGGCAACTTTTTGTTTTCCCTAGCTGCTTTCAGGATTCTTTCCTTGTCTTTGGTTTTGGAAAGTCTTTGTGATTTTCTTTTGAAGTTCATCTGCCTGGGGTTCATTCAGATTCTAGACTGCTTATCTTCTTGACCTTCATGATGGGAACTTTTCTTCAAACAGCTCTTTGACTATCTATTGCATATTTTTCTTTGTCTCTTTCTGTTCTGGAATTCCAATCAACACACATCATTCCTCTTCACATTGTCCTGTACAAATCTTAGGCTTTCATCAGAGGTTTTCATTCTTTTTAAAATTTGCTTTAGCATAAAATACTAGTGTTGAGAGATTTACCTTCAATTTATCACTAATTTAGGCATCCTTTGCCATTTCTATGCATTGTCTATTTCTGAAATCTTAGTATTAATCTCCTGGATTTCAATTAGCAAGTTTTGTATTGGCTCCAATCTTTTATCTATTTTGATTGTTCCTATAGTGTTTTCCTGAATACTTTCTTGTTTTCCTCTACCTTTCAGTTAATTCTTTGGATGTACCTAAATACCATCTCTTGGATTATTTTCAGGTAGTTTCCAGGTCTTTTTTTCTCTCAAAAATGTTTTCTAGCTCTGCCTGTGGTTACTTATTTGAGCTATTCTGTTTGTTTGTTTGTTTTTTCATGTGAACAGAAAGAGTTTGCTGCATTTGAGACATTATGATGTTGTATTTGTGTTAAGTTGTTGATTGTATGTTGGTGTATTCTTAGATGCTCAAAACTGCTTCCTTGTGAATTTGATCAGGAGATGAACTTGTACACTGTTCTCTGTTTGCTGTTTGTGCAGTTCAGTTTAGGATGGATTTGACTGATGTTGGTTATTGTTACTGATCCAGTGTATAGCAGCTGGTATTGGATCTTGCCAAATGGGTGGGTTTGTAAAGGGTATAAGTGTATGACTGTCATTTCTATCTCCTGTCAGGTGAGACAAGAAGAGAAAGCACACACACAAGGGGAAGGAAAACAAACACAAACCAGCAAAGAAGAAAAAAAAGGATATAGTAAAGAAAAACTGAAAATAGCAGGCAAAAGCTATCAAAAGAATACAAAAACCAAAGAGGCAAAAAGGAAGAAGAAAATAAAATAATAAAAAAAATTAAAGAGAGAAAATAAAAGGAAAGACAAAGTCCTAAACACAATTAGGGAGAGGGCACAGTAAAGTGGAAAGAGAACAGAGAGTAGTCAAAAATAAAATCATAATAAAAAATAAATAAAGAGAGCCAAAAAGTAAGATGAAAGAAAGCAGCAGCATTGTTGCGAAAGAAAAACAGGAATAAATGAAGAGAAAATTAAATGGGCAATAGATAGATGAGAAATCAAGAGAGACAAAGATGAAGGAGAAAGAATAAAGAAACAAAAGCAATATAATTGGGAGGTGGGGGGAAAAGCAGGTGCCAGACCCTGAAAGGAGTTAATTCTGGGGTTTCCCATGAGTTGCAGACCTCATGTCTTTGTTGTTTTTGCTATTGTTAGGTACCATTGAGTTGGTACCTTATGCACAACACAACAAAACAGTGCCTGGTCCTGCACCACTTCACAATTGTTGCTATGTGTGAGTCCATTGCTGCTGCCACTGTATCAATCAATCTCTTTGGGAGTGTTTCTCTTTTTCTCTGACACTCCACTTTACCAAACATGATTTCCTTTTTTCAGCAACTGGTTCTTCTTGATAATATGTTCAAAGTATGAGAGACCAAGTCTGGTCATCCTGTATTCCAAGGAGCATTCTGACTGTACTTCTTCCAACACAGATTGGTTTCTTCTGGCAGTTCATGGTATTTTCAATATTCTTCTCCAACACCATAACTCGAAAGCATCAATTCTTCTGTAGTCTTCCTTATTCACTGTCCAACTTTCACATGCGTATGAGGTTACTGAAAATACCATGGCTTGTGTCATGTGCACCTTAGTCCTCAAACTGACATCTTTGTTCTTGAACACTTTAAAGAGGTCTTGTGCAGCAAATTTGCCTAATGCAATATGTTGTTTGATTTCTTGACTGCTGCTTCCATGAGTGTTGATGGTTGATCTGAGCAAAATGAAGTTTCGACAACTTCAATTTTTTCTCCATTTATATGGATGTTGTTTATTGGTCCAGTGGTGAAGATTTTCGTTTTTTGTTTTTTTTTTTACATTGAAGATCAACCCATACTCAAGGCTGTGGTCTTTGATCTTCATCAGTAAGTATTTTCCAACAAGCAGGGTGCATCATCTGCATATTGTAAGTTGTTAATGAGTCTTCCTCCAATCCTAATGTCATGTTTTTATTCATATAATTCGGATTGTTGAATTATGTTCTCGTCATACAGATTGAATAAGCATGGTGAAAGAATACAGCCCTGGTGCACACCTTTCCTAAATTTAAACCATTTAGTGTTGCCTTATTCTGTTTGAACAACTTCCTCTTGGTCTATGTATAGGTTCCCCATGAGCACAATTAAGTGTTCAAGAATATTCATTCTCCTCAATGTTATCCATAACTTGTCATGAGCCACACAATAGAAAGTCTTTGTGTAGTCATTAAAGCACAGGTAAACATCCTTCTGGTATTTTCTGCTTTCAGCCAAGTTCCATCTGACATCAGCAATGATATACCTAATTTTCATCCTCTTCTGAATCTGGCTTGAATCTCTGGAAGTTTTCTGTCAATATATGTTGTTGTTGTTGTTATGTGCTGTGGAGTCGGTTCTGACTCATAGCGACCCTGTACAGGGTTTCCGAGGCTGTAAATCTTTATGGGAGCAGAATGCCTCATCTTTCTCCTGTGGAACAGCTGGTAGTTTCGAACTGCTGACCCTGAGGTTTGCAGCCAGTTTCATAACCACTACGCTACCAGATCTCCTTCTGTCAATATATAGTTGCAGCCATTTTTGTATTATCCTTAGCAAAATTTAACTTGCATGCAATATGAATGATATAGTCTGATGGTTTCTGCATTCCATTGGGTCATTTCTCTTTGAAATGGACACAAATACGGATCTTTTCCAGTCTGTTGGCCAGGTATCTGTCTTCCAATTTATTGACATAGTATAGTGGATCCAGTTCTTCATAAGTTTGTTGAAATATTTCAGTTTGTATTCCAGCAATTACTGGTTGCTAGTTCTTTGCCAGTGCCTTCAATGCACCTTGAACTTCTTCCTCCAATATCATTGGCTCTTGATCATATGCTCCCTCTTCAAATGGTTGAATACCAAACATTTCTTTTTGATACAGTGACTCTGTATACTACTTCCATCTTCTTTTGATGCTCTGTATCAGTCAATATTTTGCCCATAAAATCTTTCAATATTTCAAGTCGAGGCTTGAGTTTTTACTTCAGTCCCTTCAGCTTGAGAAATGCTGAGCATGTTCTTCTCTTTTGGTTTTCTAACTCCAGGTCTTTGCATTTCATTATAGTATTTGACTTTATCTTCTTGAGCTGTTCTTTGAATTTTTCTATTCAACTCTTTTATCTCCTTACTTCTTCCATTTGCTTTTGCATCTCTATGCTGTATGGCAAGTTTCAGAGTCTCTTCTAACATCCATATGCAAGTGTGGATGTTCTTTCATCTATCCGCTCTCTTCTTATCGGCTGGACACTTCACTCTCCACTCTAGTCCATTGTGGCTGTGTCATTTACTCTGAGCCCAGGAGTCCCCAGGTCTTGCCACACTGCTGGCCGGCCAGGTCTCTACCTGGGTTCACAGGAGTCTATTGAACGTTGTAGGGCTTAGCTCACCACGTCATTGCTGTTTTTCCCTCTCTTCCCCTTATGGGTGATGTACGTGGTCACCAATCAGAGCGTGTATTCCCATTGAGTTTTGGAAGAGGATTTGCACTGAGGGGACCCGACCACTTGCTTTGATGTTTCCTGGGCAAGCAACTTGCTTGTTCTTGTAGTAACAGTCAGTCTGCCTATGTTGTTTTATATTTTTCCTGTAGGTCTTTCTTTCAAGAAGTATCTTCTGTTCCTCTAGCCACTCCAGGCTGGTCTGCTTGTCCTTTCAAGTGGGAATTTCCCATCTCTGGAGATCTGGATGTAGTTCAGGCTTTCATCTATAGTCTTATGTATTGCAGAGGCTCCATAGGAAGCCTCCTTCATTGAGCTCATTGTAGCCCCATTTTAGGTATTCCAATCAGTTATAGGCAGAAGATGGACTTACAAGCTTTCTATGGTGATGTTTCTGGCTAGTCCTTTCTCTCCCCCTCCAGTGTCTATTTTATAATATAATGCAAGGAAAACCAAGCTTCAAAAGACAGCCAAGCATCTTAACATTATTCCCCCCTTTTCCCCATTCCAACCATGTCTCAATCTCTGTATCCCAGAGCCCTGTTGTTCCAAGGTTGTGCATATATCACTATTTACCTCTGTCCCACTTAGCCCATTCAGACCTGCCTAATTGTTCTCCCATCTGCTTTGTTCTTCCATTCCCCTCTCCCTACTTGTATATTGCCCCCCCCAGCACCCAAACTATCCTGTGTCTAATCCCTGCCCTATGCTCCACCTTCCCCTCCCTCCCCTCACCCACCTCCAACATTCCAGCAATCAACAAAGAATCCCCCCAATCCACCTTTAGTATGGGTTCTTCTTCTTAGTCTTTTACAGTAGTGGTCCTATGCAGTATTTCTCTCTTTGTGACTGACTAATTTCACTCAAAATTGTGCCCTCAAGGTTCATCCATGTTATGTGGTGGCTTGCAGCTTCCTTGTGATTCTTCAAGGTAGCATAGTATTCCATTGTGTGTATATACCACAGTTTGTTTATCCATTCTTCAGTTGATGGACACTTTGGCTGTCTCCATCTTTTTGCTATTGTAGATAGTGCTGTTATGAACATTGGTGTGTATGTATCTTTTCGTGTTGTGGCTCATTTTTTCTTGTGGGCAAATACCAAGTAGAGAGATTGCTGGATCATAAGGTATTTGTATTTTCAACCTTCTGAGGAAACGCCATATTGCTTTCCAGAGAGGATGGACCATTTTGCAGTCCCACCAGCAATTCAGGAGTGTCCCAGTCTCGCCACATCCCCACCAGCATTTATTGTCCTCTACATTTTTTATCTTTGCTGTTATTGTTGGTGTGAGATGATATCTCATTGTTGTTTTGATTTGCATCTCTCTAATGACTAGTGATCGTGAACATTTCTTCATATGTTTGTTGGCTGCCTTGGTGAAGCACCAAATCTATTCTTGAGATAATCTTTAATTTTAGGTGGGAAATACTCAAGGTTATAACTATGATTCCTGTGGACTTGCTTTAATTTTTCTTAGCTTCAACTTGAACTTGTATATGAACAATTGGGGGTCTGCCCCTGGCCTTGTTCTGACTGATCATTGTTTACATTGTTGAAAATAGATATTTGCAATGAATAAATTGTTGTGCGTACCTGAAATAAAGGAATGATTTGTTGTAAACTGTTTAATCAAGACTTCCAAGCTGACTTCTATTAATGGATCTTCCAAATGACATCCTTTTTAACCTCACATTTGTTGTTGTTGTTAAGTGCCATCAAGTTGATTCCAACCAATAGCGACCCTGTATAGGGTTTCCAAGGAGTAGCTGGTGAGCTTGAACCACCAACCTTGCAGTTCAAATAACTTTGCAGTCTGATACATTAGCCCAGCCCTTGACTATTCCTTGTGCACTTAGAGGCAGAAAAAAGATATAGTATTTATGACAAGCAAACCTAGGCATTGGAATTCCCAGTGAGTTTCCAGGATGAGAATCTAGCACAATAATAATAATCCTAAATGCTATTTATATGTCATTTTTTCTGCCAAAGCATCTAAGCAACTCCCAAAAGGATCATGCAGGAAAAATTCTACTGTCAGCATGTGCCAAATGTCTTAATAAGTAAGGTTCACGGGTTTTAATTAAAAAGGACTCACTTGTTGGCCTTTTCCTAGGCAGAATAAAGTCTGTGCTGGAGATGTGTGTAGTAGCACAACTCTGGGCCAGAGTCATTTCCCAAGGACATTCTGCTAAGTCCATCATTTCAGGAAGTGAGTTGGATGCTGCAAACAGTTAATGCATTCAGTGTAAAGGTTAGAAGTTCAAGTTCACCCAGAGGTGCCTTGGAAGAAAGGATTGGAGATCTATTTCCAAAAACGCAGCCATTGAAAACCCTATGGATTGTAGTTCAACTCTGACACACATGATATCACCATGAGTTGAAACTGACTCAACAGCAACTGGCTTTACTGTTCACCTGAGAAAGGAAGACACCTATGCCCTCCTGGGATGTTTCCCCATCCCAGATTAAATTCCATCATCAAGAACAAACTTTTATCAGGGGCGAGTAGGATGGGGAGACGGAGAGCCAAAACTGTTGTTTGAAAAGCAGTGCAATTCTATTTATAGCAGTGGTAGTTTGTCATTGATTAATTGACAAATTGATGAATCATATACAACATGATTAATGTTATTGATATCACTATATGAACAATGTTAAGTTGGAAAATGCTATGATATATATTTACCAAAACAAAAAAAAAAGAGAGAGACTAAAAATTTTAACAGCTCTCTTCTGAAAAGGGTGAACTTTTGCTGAAACATTGTCATTGCAGTGGAGGTAGGATCGCAAAGGCTCTGAACATCACAAGAGAAAGCTATCTGAGGTATATTACTTTTCAAACAGTGCTTAATGCCGCATTAAGCAAAGACGATTTCTCTGGATCATGAATAAGAGTGGCTGTCAGTGTAACTGTCACCATTGAGTTAAATAAAAATTGGAACATCAGAAAAAGCATCTTAAAAACCCAGCAATCATTTTCACCTATTACTTTACAAATAGGTTTCTACTTACGGATTCCTATGGGAATGAAAATACCTTAAGAAAAAGGGGGGAAAGCTCTTCTTGCAAGCCATGTCATTCATTCCTAGACAGTGAGCATGGAAGAATGCTCAGGAGAGAGATTCACATTTCTTGCTTCTTCTGAGATTTGCAGTCTGATATCTGCTGGGGCCTAGGCCTCATCTGTCGTCAAGACAAAACAGGCACTTTTCAGGTGGCCCCCAATGGGATGCCTGATTACTGAACTAGAAGAGGATGCTTATGTGTACCTGCTAGTTGTGGTGGACAAGACCATTGGCATTTGCAGATTCCGCATGTTAAGCCGTTGACCTGCCGCCCTGCAAAGTTCCAGGAAGTCATTTTCTGCTTAGAGAAAACAGATTTGATTGGCAATCACAGCTAATGAATTCTTACTTGGAAGCAAACATTGACTTCACCTTTGAACCCTCAAGGAGCCTGGGGAAAGCTCAGGCTATGCAGAGATTTTTTTGAGGAATTTTCCCCTTAGCTCTGAGGATTTAGGCAAGATAGCATCCATGGGAGGCTGAAAGGTCAGCATCTGACAGACAGAGGACTTTGTGGGTGGTGAGGTTCAGCAACCTGCTCCCCACCCCCATCCCAAGCAAGCCAATGCCCTAAACCAGCTGCTAATCTGATTTAAAGGACTTTCTAGCACTCAGTGTGCATGTGCCCCTGTAGAGGCCCTTGATGATAGAATCAGAGGGGCTTGCAACCATCTCCCCTGCTTTTACAGAGGAGAAGATTGAGGATCAGGAAGCTAGCTACTCGTTTAGGGTCACAGGGCACGTTAACAACACAGCTCAAATGTTTCCTGGTCAGAAATTTCAAGGACCAGCTTGGGTGATGTGACAGATAAATTTAGTCTAACATTTTAAAGTGAAAATGATCAGGAGTGCTGAAAACCAGGAGCAGATGCAGCTTAGCAAGAAGCATGGCAAGAATGCCCCCCCCCCACACACACCTGCTGTGGAATGTGAGGGGAGGGGAAGGGAGGAACTAGCAGAGCATTCCTTGGCTCCCACATGAAACATCTACACAGGGGACCCATATCTGCCTGACCTCTGTGGACTTCTAATCATTAAAGAGGGCTGACGACCTCACAAGGAGTGAAAAGGAATGCCAGTTATAACTTGTAGAGTGATCAATGACAGCAGAGCTGCTGCTGTTCTAGTGCTACCTCAGCTAGTCATTGAGAAATCAGAGAAGGTAAATAAAGAACAGACATGGAAATGGAAATCTGTCTCAGCCACAGTGATGAGGGCAACATACAGAGAGACTTTACTTAGATCCTAACCTTTGCCACATTGTAGGATGATAATCTGTTATCCCTGAGGGTTTACATCGTGTCTGTAGACATTAGTGGTCGTGGGCAGTGGTGGAATTCTTGCTTTGTATGCAGGAGACGTGGATTCAATTCCCACCCAAAACACCTCATGCTCAGGCACTACTCATCTATCATTAGAAGGTCGTGTGTGGCTATGTATGATATTAAACAAGTTTCAGCAGAACTTCTAGACTAAGTCAGACTGAAAAAGAACGGACTGGTCATTTGTTTCCAAAAACTCAGTCAGTTAAAATACTCTATGGATCATAATGGTCCTATCCTGTGGTTAGTGGGCTCACCATGAGTCAAAAGTGACTTGGTGGCAACTCACAGCAAGACTGTGCATCAATAATGAATGCATTAATTGAGTAAACATTTCCACTGTGCCAATTTCCTGGTGTGATGCTATAGGATAAGCACTGGACTGCAAACGGCAAGTTCGGCAGTTCGAACCCACTATCTGCTTCTTGGAAACCATATACAGGGTCTCTATGCTTTGGAACTGACTCCATGGCATTTACTAATAAAAACATACTAGAGCTCTGTCCGCGGGAGAAAGAGGAGGCATTCTGCTCCCGTAAAGATTTACAGCCTCGGAAACCCTGTGCACGGTCGCTATGTGTCGGAACCAACTCCACGGCACACAACAACAACAACAAGAGCAATGAATAAGACGTGATTCCAACCTGGAGGATCTCAGTGTCCAATGGAGAAGACTAAAACAAACAAGTCCATGTCTTGTAAAAAGTAGAAGTAAGTTTGAAGGGCTATGGAATGACAAAGTCTAATTGCAAGAATTGAGGACGCTTCAAAAAGAAGGTGACATATGTGCTGAATATTTTACTGAAGGGATCTCTCAGGTTCCACACCAAGGGTTGGTAAACTTTAAAAATAAAGGATAGCTAGTAAACATTTTAGGCTTTGTGGGTTATAAGGTATTTGTTTCAACTACTCAGCTCTGCCCTTGTAGCCTTTGTAGTGCAAAAAAAAAAAAAAAAGTAGACAAAGAAAGACAATATGTAAGCCATTGGATGTGGCTGGGTTTCAACAAAACTTTATTTATAAAAACAGAAGTCAAGTTTGATTCACCTGTGGGCCAGGTAGCTTATTAACTCCTGTCCTAAGTCCTGATATATCAAAACCCATTTAAGGTGTGTAGGATAAGCACTGGGCCGCAGAGTCAGTTTGAACTGCAAGGTTGCTAGTTCAAACTCACCAATCACTTTTCAGAAATAGGATACGGGATCTCTATGAGTCAGAAGCGACTCTACAGCATTTAACAACAACATTTAATGCTCAGAACAACCCTCTATGGTAGGTACAGATGAGGGAGACTTGGACAACTTGCCCAAAATAATACAGCTAGTAAATAAGTGGTAGCAGGATTCGAACCCAGGTCATCTGCTTTCAGAGACTAAACTCCTAACCATTATTTTCATTTATCTTTAAGACAAATTTGCAAATCATATCATAACATTTCTGTTTTTCCCTTGTTCTTGTTTTCTTTGTCCTTAACATTTAAGTAGGGATTTGGGGTAGAGGGTGGAAGGGTCATTATAACAAATCCAGTGCTTTTTGCAAAATGCTTTTGGGGAAAAAAAAAAAGGTAACACAGACTCCTGTGTTTGGTCCATTTATAATTCCATCAAAGACAAGTTAGTTACAAAAGAGGAATGAGGAAAGTGTTGGAGGCAGACAGACTTCCTTCCCATTTCAGAGGTCTTTCCCATGAGGAAGAAGTTCACCTTTTCTGAGCCCCCCAAGATAGGAGGCCTAGCTAATCTAATTGGAGGGCACTGAAGGCAATCAAAATCAAACCACTGAGAGCCAGGCTGCCCACAGGAAGCATTTGCTTTGCTCTGCTCTTCCAGGACATAAATTGTGTGAGGGTAGGATCTGCCCTGTGGGGAGGGTTTCTCCCAGTGCAGCCTGTGATGTGTGACAATAGTGTGAAATCTATTCTAACAGTGCAAATAATTAATCTGCAATTAAGATGCTATTTTAGTCTTCATATGCCCTTTTCTTTTGTCTTATTTCAATTCATTTATAACTTGCTGTGGATGAAGGATGTCATGAATTGTGTCTATTGAATCCCCACTCAACAATGAAAGAAAACATATAAGAAGTGCCCAATCTCTCCCCCATTAAAATGGGACATAGAGAGCTGGTGCTATTTCATAAATCAGGGGAGAAAAAGAGGCTGTTATAACCTTAGGTGCAGGAGGATATGGGGGAAACCATTGCGACAAACAAGTCTTCAGGGATGACTAAGGTTTAGATGTTATTGAATGATGCAGAATGCATCAAGAAAAGATGGAAGAGTCATTGTACCAAAAGGAAACAGTTAATGTTCAACCAATCAGTTGGCCAGATAGTTGTCTTGCAAATTTCTTGGCAGAGATGAGTGAATGCCTCCTGTGCAGGCAGAGATGAATGAATGCCTCCTGTGCTGCCTCACTTTCTTGAAAGATTTCCATTTCTATTCCATCAATTCCTGGTGCCTTGTTCTTTGCCAATTCCTTCAATGCACCTTGGACTTCCTCTTTCAGTGTCATTGGCTCTTGATCATATACTACCTCTTGAAATGGTTGAACATTATCCATTTCCTTTTGATACAGTGACTCTGTGTATTCCTTCTATCTTCTCCTGATGTTTTCCTGCATCATTCAGTAATTTGCCCAGAGAATCTTTCAATAATGAAAGTCGAGGTTTGAAATTTGTCTTCAGTTCCCCCAGCTTGAGAAATGCTGAGCTTGTTCTTCATTTTTGGTTTTCTGATTCCAGATCTTTGCACATTTTATTGTGATATTTGGCTTTAACTTCTTGAGCTGATCTTTGAAATTTTCTGTTTAGCTCTTGGACCTCCTCATTTCTTCCATTTGCTTTAGCATCTCTATGCTGTAGAGCAAGTTTCACTGTCTCTTCTGACATCCATTTTAACCTTTTCCTTCTTTCTTGTCTTCTCAATGACTTTTTGCTTTCTTCATGTATGATGTTCTTGATGTCATCCCACAACTCTTCTGGTCTTCAGTCTTTAGTGTTTAATGTATCAAACCTGTTCTTTAGATGATCTTTCAATTCAGGTGCGATATATTCAAGGTCATATTTTGGCTCTTGTGGACTTGTTTTCATCTTCTTCAGCTTCAGTTTGAATTTGCATATGAGTAATTTGGTCTGTTCCACAGTCTGCCCCTGGCCTAGTTTTCAATGACGGTATGGAGCTTTTCTATCATCTCTTTCCACAGATGTAGTCAATTTGATTTCTAAGTATTCCATCTGGTGAGGTCCATGTGTCTAGTCATCTGTTATACTGTCTAAAGAAGGTAATTGAAATGAAGAAAGCATTGGTTTTGCAGAAGTCTATTATGCGTTCTCCAGCATCATTTCTATCACCAAGGCCATAGTTTCCAATTACTGATCCTTCCTCTTTGCTCCCAACCTTTGCATTTCAATCACCACTAATGAGAACTACATCTTGATTGCATGTTTGATCGATTTCAGATTGAAGAAGTTAGTAGAATTCTATTTTATCCTCACTGGCTTTAGTGGTTTGTGCATAAATTTGAATAATAGTGGTATTAACTGGGCTTCCCTGTAGCTGCATGGATATTATCCTATCACAGACAGCATTGTACCTCATGACTGATCTGTATATGTTTTTTTGACGATGAAAGCAACACCATTTCTCTTCAGTTTGTCCTTTCCTACATAGTAAACCATGTGGTTGTCAGATTCAAAATGGCTAATACCAGTCCATTTCAGCTCACTAATGCCTAAGATATTGATGTTTATGCATTCCATTTCATTTTTGGCAACTTCCAATTTTCCCAGATTCATATTTCGTACATTCTATGTTCTAATTATTAATGGATGTTTACAGCTGGTTCTCTTCATTCTGAGCTGTGCCCGATCAGCAGATGAAGGTCTTTCAGGCTTTTTTTTTCACGAGCTTTGCTCCATTCGCATTATCACAGTCAACTCTGCTTTGAGGAGGCAGCTCTTCCCCAGTCGCATTTTGAGTGCCTTCCAACCTAAGAGGCTCATTTTCTGGCCCTGTATCTGACAGTGTTTCTCTGTTATTCATAAGGTTTTCAGTGACTAAAGATTCAGAAGTAGTTCGTCACTCTTTCTTCCTAGTCTGTCTTTGTCTGGAAGCTCATCTGAAACCTGTCCACCATGGGTGATCCTGCTGGTTATTTAAAATACCGGTGGCATAGTTTTGATAATCACAGCAACTCACAAGTCACCACAGCATGACAAACTGACAGACAAGAAATACTAAGGTGAATAAAAAATGATCTGCGTTCTGATTGTATTAAAACACCCATCCATGTCTCTAACTGATGACAACATTGAACATGCAGGTGAAATGATTCTGTTAAATAGATGACTGACAGTGGATTATGTGGCAAATCCTTTGCAAATCAATCATTGCTCTGCCTATGAAATATTCCATGTCAGACTTGGGTTTCAAAATGTTTGTGTGAGATGGTACAAAAACAACCCAGAGAAGAACATAAACAGAAGCATTTGGACATCTGCAAACAAAATTTGGATGGATACTTAAAGGAAGGTAAAGTTTTCTTAAAAAAAAAAACACCAAGAAAAATATCATTACTGGTGACAAGACATGGATTCATCACTAAAAGCCTGAGTGTAAACAGCAGAGTATGGAATGGAAATATCCTCAATCACTGACCAAGAAAAAGTTTTAAAGTCAACTATCAGCTAGAAAATTGGTGCTTACAGTTTTCTGGGATCCTCAAGAGCCAATATTGGAGCTGTTAGTGTAGTGGTTACTAATTGGACTGTGCATTGCAAAGTCAGTAGTTCAAAATTACTAGCTGTTCCATGGGAGAAAGATGAGGCATTCTGATCCTGTAAATATTTACAGCCTCGGAAACCCTGTACAGGGTCGCTATAAGTTGGAACCAACTCCACAGCACACAGCCACCACCACCATCTGGAAAGAGGTTTAACAATCAACAGTGCTTGATGCTCACTGAAGTGCTGAAGCCTTAAATTCAGATTAAATGCAGAGGACTGCTTTCCAAGGGCCTTGTGATCTTGCATGACAATGCTCATTCTCAACCTCTGCCCACACAGTTGACACTCTGCAGAAACTTCACTTTGAGGTGTTAAAGCATCCTCCCTGTAGTTTTGATCTTGCTCCAGTGGACTTTCACCTGTTCCATCTCCTGAAAGCAGCCTTTCGAGGATGAAGATTCATCTCTTATGAAGAAGTGAAAACAGTGGTGCATTTGTGGCTCACAACTCAGCCTAAAACATTTTTTTTTTTTTTTAAATAAGGGAATATGAAAACTTGTTGACAGATGGACAAAGTGTATTGAAAAGCAAGGAGATTGTGCTGAACAATGATGTCTTTGTCTTTTCCAAAAGTTGATTAAAGTAAGTTCTACAGCCAGATTGTGGATCATTTTTTACTTAACCCTCACAGAAGGAAATGTGAAGATAATTGAGGCCAGTTCTACAGCAGTAAATTCCAGACATGGACTACCTCTAAGTTATCTGGGGAATTTTTTTTTAAAAAAAAGGTAAAACTGGATGTTCTGTTGCCATTTCTAGAGGTTCTGATTCAGTAGTCCTGGGTCAGGAGAGGATTCTAAACAAACTTCTAGGGGATTAAGCCACCAGGTGTGGTATACTGCACAAGTGACCGTCTAATGATCATTTCTACATTCCAGTGATGAGAACTCAAAGACAATGTTTTTCTTATTTCTTGGAGCCCCTGGACGATGCAATTAGTTAAAGCCCCTGGCTGATGCGATTAGTCAGAGGTTTGAATCCACCCAAATTTGCTTTGGATGGAAGGCTTAGTGATCTGCTGCTGGAAAAAAAAATCAACTTTGACATGCATGGGGTCACCATGAGTCAGAAATCAACTCAGTGGCAACTGGTTTCTAAGTTCCTAGCTCCTAACTCAGTACTAGCTATCTTGATAGCTCTGATTTGGCTGAACTGCTGTCTTTTTTCCTTTTCTTTTCTCTCCTCTCCAGCTTTATTAAAGTTGATGTACATAAACATAAAATTTGATAAATTTTGGTATACATATAGACTCATAAAACCATCATCAGAATCAACATAAGGAACATATTCATCACTCTCAAATGTTTCCTCTTTGTAATTCTCCCCTCCCACTTCCCATGTCCAAGTAGCCAGTGATCTGCTTTCTGCTGGACTGTTTTCTGACCAGGAAGTTTCAACTGATCTTGTCTTAGGTCAGGCATTCTCCTACTCCTGATTCTACCTACCAGCATTCAAGGGGCCCAACCTCAAACTTCCTCCCAGGTTTAACTCTTCAGCTAGAGTTTGTTGAGCCTTAGCTCTGTTCTTGGAATGACATTTGTTTCTTCTTGCCCATGATAACCCTTCAGTTAACACTTCTCCTTTGGAGACTAATATAAAGTTACTAATAATAACTGACTTTTGCAGAATGTCTATTCTGCATCATGAATTTAATTGTGTG